>NC_056746.1:1218631128-1218636128 GCF_019279795.1 Protopterus annectens
GTCATGGAAATGCACCTTTCAGCAAGTCCATGTCCCCAATGCCACACCAAGAACTGGTCTGCTGTGCAAGACGTTTGGTCATCAAATGTGCACACTTACCTGCCACAGAGGCAGCTGTGGCTTGCAAACATCTTACATGCCATGGCATGGGTCCCATACCCAACAGGTAGCACCCATGAGCTGGACATGTAGCCATACCTTACCATTGCATATACCATGGCAAACAGGGCAGACAGTCATGTATGTGGTGAGGATGTATGGGACAGGAATGATGTAGGAAATAAACATATGGCCATCCAAGACAGATGATGTCACATATAGTAAACTGGTCATGAAGGCTGCCTAGTAACATGCCACAAAACTGAGGGGGTTGCAGAAATGTCTAGCAAGTTCTAGTTGTGCAGTACCAGTGTTAGCAATTGCCTGGACTCTGCAAATGTGTGGCCCATGGGTTAGGGTAATCAGATGTGACAGTTGTACCACAGGAAACATCAGCCAGGCCTCTCTACAAGTAGCATATGCATAACAGAAGAGGTCCCCAAAAGGCATGCATTGCAATGTGTACTGGTGTACCAAGACCACGTTGGAAACCTACAGACAGTATCATGTATGGTACATGTGCATCACAGCCAGCACCTCACCCCACCTCATGCCTACCATCCCCATCTGTACCATGCTGATACAAGTGTACACCTATATGTTTGCCATTCATTAGCTGGGACTAGGCTGTTACACGTGGTGGGCAGTGTTTGAAACACTGCAAACTGACACACATGTGTAGGTCATATTTGTCAAGCATCTGCAAAAAGGCTGAAGGTGGGGAGGGGGTGTCATCATGACACGACAGTGCACTTCAGCAGGGAACCATAGGATGCTACAAATGGATGTATCTGCACACAGTCAGGGACAGGAACTGTGGCAGACATAATCCTGACTCCACAGCAATAGTGACGGCAGTGTGTGAACGCCAAGGGATGTGCACATGAGTTGACCTTGCAATCTTGCAAAGTTGGGGGACATGTGTAGTGCAGACTGACCATATACTGGCAAATGCTGATGGCCACTGCTAGTATTCCCCTGCCAGGAATACTGACTGCTGTAGTATACATAATAGGTGCAACAAACCATCATGATAAGGGCGTGCACACATATACACCCATGAAGTGTATGCATCTCAATCAGCATCAGCACAACTAACACATTTGTTTGACACTGCATTTGATTGTACAGGACATGTCACATATCAGGCTCATGTAATGTTAACATATGCAGTAATGTGGTTCCATGGCATATCAAGGAAGAGGGTGTCATATCAATAAGTGTGTGCACATTCCCCATAGCCATGGTAAGGTTGACGGTTGTCAGTGTAATTGTAATGTATTGCTCATACATGCATCGCTGATCATGACATCTGTAAATCAGACAGCAGGCATTCACAAATGACATCTGTCCACATATCATCCCAGGTATGTTTCGGACAAACACATAAGGGCTGTGAGCAGCACAGCAGACATAACTGACACAGTAATACACATTAAGCAATGGTGTGTACACCTGTGAGGTATGGTGCACAGTACATGGCAGGGTGCTGAACAGGTGCACAGCAATACTGTGTACATGGGTGCAGTGTTTTCCAAGGGAAGGGGCATCACCTACTAGCACAGCCCATGCACCACACACATGCATACTGTTGCTAGCATGGTTTGACTATAGCTGCAGTGCATGCTGTTGAGTTACCATATGTTATGCATGTTGACATATGAGTAATGGGAGGTCTCTGTGTAATATCTTCATGCAACCTCACCTGTAAGTGTGTGTGTAATTTTGTGTGTGTATGTGTGCGTGTGTGTGTGTGTGTGTGTGTGTGTGTGTGTGTGTGTGTGTGTGTGTGTGTGTGGCGGGGGTGGGCTGGGTGGTGGAAGGTTATTTTGTCTGTAAGTGCAATCTGGTGGAGTGGAGGTGGGATGATGCTTGTAGGATGTGTGCATGTGTGTGTGTGTTTGTGTGTGTGTCCATGTATGCACATGTGTGAATGTGGGGTTGTTCATATGTCTCGACCTCCCTTGGGAATTGTGCAGTGCATGGACATGGACTGACACATGAGACACCAGGAATACTTGTCTTATATGTTATTTCAGGACAGCTGATAGGATAATAAGGTCTGTAGCATGGAACATGCATTGGGAGGGAAACACCAGGTATATTGTTAAAACTGCAATCAGCAGACAGGAGAAAGAATACCGACATATGCAGCACTACAGATGCATTGGGGAATTACTAGACAACACCATTGAGTGTAACCAAATATTACTGCTGTCCACATAATAAGTTAATAGAGCAACAGATCTTGCATCTTCTGAGCAATAGTTATGTATGACACTCCAGTGCGTGACATTATTGAGTGACTGTAGTAGCCCCTAACATATGGGTGCCATGCTCACCACGTCTGGAAAAACCCAGGGTGAACACTGGATGACAGCGGTGAGTCCTTGTAAAACTACCTCCAATCAAGTCAAAGAGGTAATGGAGTAACAGGTCATGTTTTGTGGTAACTTGTTCAGGCAATTAGAAGAATGATACATTAATGATTGGTATTAATGAGTGTAGGTTTCCAAGAGTTATGCAGGATGGGGAACTTAAGAGAATAATCCTGGGAAGTCTGTAAACTCAGGGACAGGTAGGTATTATGGTGGACTGTCAGGGTGCACGCGCGTGTGTGTGTGTGTGTGTGTGTGTGTGTGTGTGTGTGTGTGTGTGTGTGTGTGTGTGTGTGTGTGTGTGTGTGTGTGCTGTTAAGCAATGATGCAAAGATCTTAAAGTGCATTTCTTGTTTTCCTCTTACAGTTGGCGAGGTGGATCAGGGTCCCTCCTGCATGCAATCTGATGTTGGTGTCCATACAGACACTGAAAATTATGATAGGTGAGTTGAGGCACAGGCGGGGTTTTCAGAGGCTGAAACTCTGCCATCGTTTGACATCCCTCTGTTATCCACCCTATCTCTGCACACAGTCATGGTGCCTATAGATACCCCATCACCGATGACCATAGTAAAGGGACAGTTGGCGGGTGGTGGCAGTGCACAGGACAGTGGGTTATCTATGACTGCTGTGTTTGGACACAGCAGCCATAGTCAGATGTCGAGCAGGGTACCACATAGTCAGATGTACCGGGGTGCTTGTGGAGGGCCGCTGGTCATCATGCCCCTGGCAGAAGTGCCACATCTGGTATCATCAGATGCATGTTTCAGGCTGTCATGGAGGAGCAGGCATGTATGGAACAGTACACCAGACAGGGTCTGAGGCTGCGGAGGGCTGCTTTTTCAGCTGTAAGTGACAACATCCGTGATCTTGCTGTTATTATACAGAGGACATGGATAGACAGTGGGGTGAGATGGTGGGGCTTGTCAACCATGGATTATCCATACTAGAGCATGTGGTGGGAATGGTGTGACTTCCACGTGGACGTAGGCCAGCAAACACCAACATGTGGTGGTCGACCTGGACATGCAAGGACACCAAGCCACTCCTGTAGTGGCAGTACCAGCCCCAGCACTGCAGGGGGTGCTGTCCCCACTACACCACAGCAGGCTATGTGCACATGGCTCTGGCCAGTCCCAGGAGGGACCTGGTTCCAGCAGACATATGTCAACATCAGGGGAGAGTAGCATATTGAGGCCTGTACCTGGATGTGCCTGTGGAACCCATGGCAGGTACAGTCCATGTATCCTTGCCCGGAGGTGGTGAACTGCACACCCTGCCAGGTATGGTCTGCAGGTATGGTCTGCAGCTATCCATGAAACACCTGTATAGGGCAGCCACATGGCAGAACTGTGTGCATGCATACCCACAAACTATACAAACACACTTAGGGCAACCCCATATCTACACACACCACATCATCACACCCATATCAGCAACTTAAACCCCTCGACCTGGGCCTATCAGTGCTAACTACCTTGTCAGTGTGTCCAATGTGTTACAGGTAGGCTTCAAACAGCACATGCATAACTTGACTGGATAGTGTTAACAGTTATCTGCATTGTTGAAGGTGACAGTGGTCACCATACAGTGGTACATGGGACATGTACCGGGGGTCCCATGGTGTAATGACAGTATACCCAGCACCGACACCCCACTGTGGAAACTGTATGCACTAGAACCCTTGATGTCACTCTGACATACCCACCATCACACATTGACCAGCACTGAAATCCAACCCCTTGTCCATCCCAAGAGTGCTATTACAGGGATATGCATCTAATGCACATGCCACAAGCATAGTAGTGTGATGCGTTGTCATGCCTCTCCTATGGGCAGCAACATCACTATCCCTAATACTGTGTGGCAGTGCATATTGTAATAGGGCTATGTGGCCTCAGAATGCTATACCCTACATATATACAGACATGCACACATACACTTGCCAGATCTCAGTGGGTATCCCATGCCTACCAACCCATTTGTACAACAGTGTTGTGCTGGTACTACAAGGCCCAAGTAGCCCTTAGGGAGAGGAGTGTAACAGGGTACATGTAATGTCTGGTGCAGCAGCTGCCACACCAAACTATGGCAATGGGTGGTGCGGTGGGTGTGAAGAGCCTCAGGGTATTCCCAACTACAGGTGTACTAATACACAGACACTGATATCCTCAGTAAAGCACATGTACACATTAGTCAGACTGGTGTGCATCGGTGCAGGTGTTCATAGGTTTGTACCTGGCTATTGTCCATGGAGAGATAGGAAGTGTAGGGGATGTGTGCATAGTGGTATCATGCCACCTGCTATGTGCTGGCAGGCCATCTATCTACAGACACCACTGAGGTGACCCTCAGGGTGAGAGTGACATGCATCAGCCAATCCTTGGGGTGCCTACTGCAAATGGCCGGTGAGGTGCTCCAGTTGACAAGTATGCAACATGCATTGCATAACATGGTTACTATCTGTCTTGGAGACCTGTACCCAAACATGTTCTGTTGACTGTGATAGTGTAGTGGAGGTAT
>NC_056746.1:1218641128-1218681128 GCF_019279795.1 Protopterus annectens
GGGTGTAGTGTCTGGATTGGCCCACACAGGTGAGTATTGTATTCACCATCCAATCATCTGGGTTACTATTGTGGGTGGCCAGTGCTGTGCAATGCTTGCCATGTATGTGTTCTATAGTCCATGACATGGATGGTGTCTGGGATGTGCACACATCCCACATGCATGTTCTGTGACATGTGGAAGTGTACCTGGGGTGTCTTGGGCATGTTGTGTAGACAGATTGTTATCATCAGATGTGCCATTGCTGGCCTCATGTGGTGAGAACTGGCAATGGACACTAGGTTGACCCTGCACCTACACTGACAGCATGATACAGGTATTTCCTGGTGTCAGTGGCATCTGTCTATACAGGGCATATGTATAAGGCATGGTATGTCCTTTGTGGGTTACATTTGCTGGCGCTACACTTGTTGTAGATGTGCAGTAGGGAACATAGTGAAGTAGAATTGTATGTAATGCTTTGCCTATTGTAGGGATGGGACAGGGTGCCATGCCCTCTGTAGTCCACTGCAGTCACACCATGGTTACTATCTGTGGGCAATATGCAGGGAACTACCTACACCGTGGTTGTTGCCTAGCCAAGTGTGTTTGAGTATGAGACATCGGTGGAGAGTCTTCTCTGGGTAATACAAGGGTTGCCTATATTGTTCACCAAGCCATGATGTCACATGTAGGGGTTTGGATTGTCTACCCCAATCTCTCTGCTGTTTGACATCTGTTATCCTTGTAAGGTTGACATTGTGACATATAATAGGTCCACCATATAAGAAATTTTCAAAACCTACTCAACAATGAGTCCAGCTGTTACACTCACACGGTTATGAATGGCAAACATGCCAAGTCTCATAGTTGCCATGTCTGGGATTAGAACTCCTACCTAAATAGGTATACCACACTGCAGCATGACACAGTTATAGCTTGCACCACAGAGATTAATGGGTTACTTTTCCCCCAAAGGTGTATTTCAAAGTGAATGACATCAGCAGGCTTGCCAAAGTAGGGCAATGGAAGTTGTAGTGACTGAATTGCCTCAAAAGCATTGTTCTCTAAACAGACAAACAAACACACACAAATTTTTACACTTGCCAAGTCTGAGAATAGAACTCCTACCTAACTAGTATATCACATTATATCATTACACAGTTATAGGATGCACCACAGAGATTATTGGGCTACTCCTTCTCCAAAGGTGTATTGCAAAGTGAATGACATCAGCAGGCTTGCCAAAGTAGGGCAACGGAAGTTGTAGTGACTGTGAATGGCCTCAAAACCATTGATCCCTACAGAGACAAACACACACACCTTTACACTTCCCATGTCTGGGAATAGAAATCCTACCAAACTAGTACATCACACTACAGTATTACACAATTATAGGACATGCCATGGAGATTACTGGGCTAGTCCTTCCCCAAAGGTGTATTTCAAAGTGAATGACATCAGCAACCTTGCCAAGGTTGGGCAATGGAATGTATAGTTCATACATTCATAGGTTTATACTAGGCTATCAGCCCTAGGGCCTATACATGCCTAGACATGAGAATTCCCTGGCTATGTCTTCCCACAATATTTATTTCCCTGGACCCCTGTCTAGCAGTGCAGCTGACATGATCCCCAGGGTTAATTTCCTATCTCCCATCCAATTGCCCTGGTTCCTTTTGAAGAGCGCCAAAGAGGCACTCTGCTTGACATGTATGGGCAGTTTATTCCAGAGTCCTAGGAGTGTCTGTGTCAGGAGCACGTCCCTCCAGCATGTATTGTTCATTGTGATGACAAGATTTGGATCTCTGGAGCATGTGGCTGTGAGGGTTTGGAATTATTTAACTGTAGCATGTCCAACAGCTGTGGGTTTGACATGACATGGTAAGTTAAGCAGAGATCACCTCTGAGAACATAATATGTGACAGAGTATAGCTGGATGATTGTCAGACGGTCAGCATAGGGCATCTGGTTTAGGTCTGTGGTTCATTTTGTGAGGTATGTCTGCAACCTTTGTAGTTGATGCAGATGTCTTGTGAGGTACATATGTAGCAGGCCTTTGTAGTCTGTATTGGGTCTACTGAGAGATGACTGCTGTGGGACAATGGCCTCCTTTTCCTGGATGTAAAGCACTTAGTGGTGAGGTGTGCTATATAAGTGGGTTTCCTGACTGTTGTGGTGATGTGGTTATCAAAGGTGTGACCACTGCCCACCTGTGTCCCTAAGTCTGTTATCACACTTTGGGTGTTTAGTGTATTGCCACCTATGTGGTACTTCACAGGTACATGTCCCTTCCCAAAGGGGATATCTATATATTTCTTGGCATTGATCTTGAGGCCATGGCCCAGGCACCAAGTATGTCTTTCTGTGAGGCCCTTCTGTAGAATATCAACATCATGTGGGGATTTGATACTGGCTCCCAGCGTGCAGTCATCTGCAATCTTTGTTTGCCAGAGTCCCTTACTGCTAGACTGTACTTCAGAGCAGTAGATGCCAAACAAGGCCAGTGCCAGGGCTTAACCCTAAGGTACTCCAACTGTTACTTGTCTGGGGCTGGGGTTGGTGTCACCTATGTTTACAGTGTGGGTTCTGTCAGTACAGCAATTTGCAGTCCATCAGGTGACATAGGGATTAATGGCCAGCTTGATACATTTATTTATGATTCCAGATGAAGGATGGTGTCATAGTCCTTGGCAAGGTCCAGATAGGCTGTGCGAACCACCTTACCCTTATCCACAGCTCTGGAGACGGACTCACAGTTGTCAGTCAGTTTGAGGTGACAATCGGCCCTTCACATACCCAACCTGGTTGGGGTCCAGTGTTTGCAGGTTTCCAATGTCTTTGTTTTAATTTCCATGATAATACATTCCATGGCCTTGCAAATCAGGCCAGTCATACTGCTGGGGTTGTAGTTCCCAGGATCCAAGGGGATTCCCCCCTTGTGGACTGAGATAATGGTAGTTGTGCATCACACAGTGGGCATGAAGCCTGAGGTGTGGCTATGATTAGACAGGGCAGGTATGTGAGGTGCCAGTTCAGTTTGTAGCTCATGTAGTACACAGCCTGGGATGTTGACTGGTCCCATGGCTGCTGTTGCCACAGTCAATCTTTCCGTGTTGAGATGGGCCATTTGGGGGGGTGGGAGGGGAGTGCAGTTGGCACTGAATCAATCTGTTAGGATATTGGCAATATCCCTTGGAGCAGTATATTTAATACCATCCTGTTGTAGCTCAGAGCTGATCTGAGCATTGCCATTTAGATTCCTCACATAGCTATGGAACTGCTTGCAGCTGTCTTTGACATCTTTGGCTATATTATGTTTGTAACTAGTTTTGGTGGATGTTATGAGGGATCTCTGCTTCTTACTGTGGCTGGTAATGGTGTATTTTGCATCTTGGAAATTCCCCCATTTCTGCAACAGTATCCACTTTTTGTTGTACAGTTTGTTTATGGCAGTGGGCCACCACATTGGCTTCCTTTTCTTGGTGGGAAACATCTTAGTTCTATATTGGATGGCACAATTAACACATGAGTGGATGTGCTCATACAGTGCCTTAATGTAGGATTTAGGTGTCGTCCTTTCAGTTCCCATCTGCATCGGTGTCATGACGTTAGTCATGTCTGACATGTGTAGCATGACGATGGCTTTGGAGATGTGTGTTACGGACGTTTCCTTACTGGGGTGTAGGGAAGAGATGTTGATGTTAAGGATGATTAGCTCATGGGCAGACCTGACCACCGATGGGGTGACCATAGGTGTGGAGAATTGATTTCACATGTTGGTAATGATCAGGTCTATGATATTTGAGCCCCTGCTAGGACTATGGGTTATTTGATTCACGACATTGGGACTTATGACTTCCTAGAACCATTGGCCACACGTTTCGGTAGACAAGTAGTTTTCCCAGTTTTTAGCAGGGTAGTGTAAGTCACCCAGTATTAGAGTGTTTGCTTGTGAGATAATATTTCATAGCATGTTTAAAAAGCTGTAGTGGGAATCATGGGACATGGTGGGGTATCTGTAGCAAGCTATACAATTTGGAATGCAGTCTAACCTACTGTTAGCTGCACCGGGGGTATTTTAGACACATTCTGTTGGTCAAGTAACCTGGTGGTGTGAATATCCTTGGTGAATATGGACACTCCTCCACCTTTATTGTTTTGGACCTGGTTTGGTGGCCAACATGTATGGTTTGAGCTGTATCTGATATTGCAGGGGTGTTCTCTGGAGCCTTGGATCAGGTCTCCGTTACTGTATAGTTATCGATGTTCTCCATTTTTAGGGGTGCGTAGTGAATGTGAATGACCAAAAAAGCATTGATCCCTTCACACACACACACACACACACACACACACACACACACACACACACACACACACACACACAAATAGGGTTTCACAGTTGCTATGTCTGGGGATAGTACTCCTACCTAACTAGTATATCACACTACAGCACTATGCAGTTATAGCACAAGCCATGGAAATTACTGGGCTATTTCTTCCCCAAAGGTGTATTTCAAAGTGAATGACATCAGTAGCCCTGGCAAAGTAGGGCATTTGAAATTGTAGTGAGTGAATATCCTAAAAATCATTGATCCCTACACAGACGAACACACACACACACACACAGACACACACACACACACACACACACACACACACACACACACACACACACACACACACACACACAGACACGCAGACACACACACACACAAACAGTTGCCATGTCTGAGATTAAAACTCCTAACTAACTAGTACATCATATTACAGCATTACACAGTTATAGGACACGCTACAGAGATTGCTGGTCTATTCCTTCCCCAAAGGTGTATTCCAAAGTGAAAGACATAGACAGCCCTGCCAAAGCAGGAAATTTGAAATTGTAGTGAGTGTTAATGGCATAAAATGCATTATTCCCTACACAGACAAACCCAAAAACGCAAACAATTGCATGTCTGGGATTAGAACTCCTATCTAACTAGTACATTACACTACAGCATTACGCAGTTATAGGATGTGCCACAGAGGGCATTTGAAATTGTAGTGAGAGTGAGTGGCCTAAAAAGCATTGTTCCCAACACGTACAAACCCAAACACACACACAGTTGCCATGTCTGGGATTAGAACTCCTACCTAACTACTACATTACACAGTTATAGGACATGCCATGGAGAGTACTGGGCTACTCCTTCCCCAATGGTGTATTTCAAAGTTAATGACATCAGCAGCCTTGCCAAAGTAGGACATTTGAAATTGTAGTGAGTGTGAATGGCCTGAAAAGCATTGATCTCAACACAGACAAACACACTCACACACAGTTGCCATGTCTGAGATTAGAACGCCTACCGAGCTAGTACATTACACTACAGCATTATGCAGTTATAGGATGCTCCCTGGAGAATACTGCACTATTTTCCCAAAGGTGCATTTCAAGGTGAAGACATCAGCAGGCTTTGCCATAGTAGAGCAATGGGGAGTGCAGTGTGTGCACATGGGCCATAACCCATTCATCTAGAGGCAGACACACAACACTCAGGCACACACAGGTTTATATTCCACAGGTACACATATACAACTGCTAGATGACTACTGACGTGTACAGTCATGTTACACAGTTTACAACAAGCACCACAGACACTATAGTGCTGAGGGATAACAGAGGCAAACGTCTACTATGATTGACATTTGCACATTATGTGGTTTTAGCAAATTAGATGTGTGCTGGGTGGGACAGGCCTCATGATGGGAGGCTCTTTGTCACTGTCACTCTCTTCCACACATCTATGTATGTGTAATTTTGACCTATTATAGTGTGTTGTCCTTGGATATATGTGTGTATTCCTATCCAATGTGTATGCAAAGCATGACTGGTGTGTACTGGGGAGTGTGTGCACTAACATCTGTGACTGTCAGATATGTATGGTCCACTGTTGTTGCCAGACATGGCCTTCATTTCTCTAAGTGTGGGAGCATGCACATTATGACCTTCTTATTGAATGTGAGAATCCATTCCAGGTAGATTGTACTCCAGTGCAGGCTTTTGTGTTCTACACCTACAGCTACCAACCTGTTTCAGTGGGATATCTGTAGATCAGTTGATAATATGGGGTCAAAATGGGCAAAAGATAATGGATTACTGTAGGTAATTGTGTCTGTACTGCTTATGCTACATGGTCTTGGTGTTAGCAGAGATATTCAGACATATGTACTGTTTTACACTGTGATGTTTTATTTCATCAAGTACTATCAGGTATAGATATTTGCTTGTAGTGATGTCCTGGGGAACACAGAGTGAATGCAGCTGTGTCCAGTATTGTGGTCAGCTACCTGCATATTCTTGCAAAATCATGCCATTCTGCACGGGAAGCTGCAGACACTTGCTGCTGGGTCTGTGTAAATGGTTCAGCCCCCTGGTACAGTGGTGGCTGAGGATCCCATGCTTGTACATCCATCGGAGTGACAGAACGGCCATATCCTGCTGTGGCCATACCTCACAGCTGTCCAGATTCACACAGGTTACCCAGAGGCAGGGTTCATATTTCTGGACATAACAACTTCACATTGTGGTTTACAAGCAGGTTTGTAGCCACACATTCTTGTGTTTGCAGCCAGGGATAGTATGTTCACATGGCTACATTTTGGACTTCACACACTCCATGCCACCCATGCTCCTACCCCCACCTCTATTATTCTATCCTCTTCCAAACATTATGCAAACATTATCTGATATTTTCCCTATAGTTATCACCCCATCCCAGCAGTAATTTTGTGTTGGTCCATGGGTTATGCAGTAGGACATGGTGGACATGTTACTGGGATTTGTCCACATGGCCTTGCATTTGGGTTCTGTGGACTGTGTTATGTTGTTATTTGGGAGTCCATGACTGTAGGCTATTAATAGTGATGCAGGTCAGCTGTAACAGGTCATTGCATTCTGTTACTCCTACGGTCCCAGGCTACAATATACTATATTCCCCTGATGACAGGATAGGTGTGCAAGGTGTTCATGCCAATGCTTTCTGTCATTATTGATCCAGTGGTGTGGATGCTCGCAGGTTGCTGCTTACAGCTATAGACACACCTGCTTGGGACACCTGTTCTGCATGCTGCATTATTTAGCTATTGTCAAATAGAGGTGGGGTTCATAATTTACTCATTCCCAACAGCATGGATAAGACCAGAGAGGTACCTGTGGGTAGTGGTGGGATGAGCTGTGTGCATGTGTGCTATGGACACTACTTGCATCTGATTCACAGATATGCATGGGGCATTCCACTTGTGCTGGCTTGTGCACGGAAATCAGCTGTTTCTCAGTTCTTCATACCTGTGACCTTTATGGTCTGCAGGTGTTTGGCCAGATGACATTGGTATTCCCTACTAAAAGCCCAAATTGTAATACCTGTACCCTGGCCCAGCCATCAAGGAGCCTCAATCCTCACCACTAACACCAGTGAGGGGTGTCTCATATAGGAGGAAAGGATAACAAATACACAGAGTAAAGTGCAATTTCCATTAAGAGCACAGAGAGATCACAGTCAGTCAGTGGCTTGTCACTCCCTTGCTTTCCAGATCCCCAATAAAACTCCCCAGTGGCACAGCTATAGGGTCCAGACCTCAGCCAGCTGGGCAAGCTAAAACTTCCAGCACCCTCTCTGTCCAACCAGTGTTTCATGTCCCTGCTCAAGTAGCTAACACACACACATACTTTGAGATAAGAGTTTATACAACCACACAGACACTCCTAGGAAAGGCTGGCACAGGTTCTCCAGCTGTGCCCCTTTTATCCAGACTATATGATATAAATCGCTGTCACCACCCAGCTAATAATTATCAGCTACCCAAATGCCCTTAAAAGGGTGTCTAATTATTACAGTGCAATATTACTATCCACCTAGTAAGTGCAACTAAACAGTTTATGGCTTATTAAAGTGACTTGGTACAGGATCACTATATACATGCAATGTACTCTAGAGCTTAAATTATCTCTACACAAAACAGTCACAGTTAAAAGGGTTAAAATATTTAATAATAAATACTTAAAAACACAAGAGAATACTTTTTACCACACAGTGCTAGTCAAGAGTTCAAAGATCACAGAGAAATACTTAAAATAATTCAGTAGTACAGTTCTGACATCACAGAAAAACACTTAGTTTAATCTTTCTAGTTTCTAGCTATTTCTAAGAGAAAACACAAGTCTAGGATAAACTTACATATAGAGCAAGACAGTTCTGAGTTGGATGATCAAGACAAAAATGCTTAATGCCCTCTGATTCTCTCTGTTTTTAAAATCACATTCCTGGTTCACATTACATCATTCTTCACACTTCCTTGGGCCTCCAGGTTAACAGAAACTACATTTACATTCTTAACATCTCCTTTTGTTATCTTTCAGCTTGTCAGGAAGCAGAGCAATAAAAATACATTTGCATTTTTTTAAATCTAGTAATTTAACACATGGTTAAAACAATAGAAAGAATGTCTTCATTTAGACATTTTGGCAACGTGTTTAAATCAAAGGGTCACAACATGCTTTACTTGGTCAGCTTTCTGCCAGCAGAGTGCACTGTTGTTACATTTTTTTCCAGTACCACATGTAACACTATTTTTCCATTTTAGACAACAATCCCGGGGTTTACATTAGTATTTACATATAATAGAATCATCTCCAAAATTCTATCTGGCTAGGCTGGCAGACTTCATCTATATTCACCCAATCTTCAAATATCTTCCCCCCTATAGAACTCAAGCTAATTTTCCAAGTGACCTTTGAGAAACTCTGTTTGAGGGAGTTAGGTCTATCTGAGTATACCTTACCCCGTTCCCTGTCTGGAGAGCCCATCTGCATTGACATTGTTAATCCCACTGTGGTGCTCCACGGACATATCATATGCTTGCAACCCCAGGCTCCATCTTAGCAACTTGGCATTTTGCTGGCTGGCTGTATTTAACCATGTTAGGGGGTTGTGATCTGTAATAACAATGAATTTCCTTCCATACAGATAAGGCTGAAGTTTTTGCAGTGCCCACACTATGGCTAGACATTCCTTTTCTACAGCTCAGTAGCATTCCTCTCTGGGATTGGAGCCTACAACTGAGATAAACCACTGGGTGCTCTTCCCCCTCTGAAGAAATCTGGCTAAGTTCAGCCCCCCACACCATGGTTTGAAGCATCCACCTGCACAACAAATTATTTGCTGTAATCTGGACATGCTAACACAGGGGTCCGCCCAAAGTGTCTTTAAGCTTCTGGAATGCATGCTCACATGCTGGGATCCACACTACCTAATCTGGCCTGTTCTTCCTTGTCAGCTCTGTAAGGGGAGCAGCTATGGTACTATAACTGGGGACAAACTTTCTGTAGTACCCTGCTATGCCTAAATATACCCTCACCTGCTTTTTAGTAACAGGTGCAGGCCATGCCTGAATGGTTTCCACTTTGGCAGGCTCTGGCCTTATCTTACCACTCCCCACTATATGATCTAGGTAGGAGACCTCTGCCATACCCACCTGACATTTTCTCAGCTTAATGGTCAACCATGCCCTCTGTAGTCTGCCCAGCACCTCCCTGACATGCTGAAGGTGGTCTGGCCAGGAATGGCTGTAGATGGCAAAATCATCTAGGTAAGTAAGGGCAAACCCTTCTGCCTCTTCTAGGATATGATCTACCAGTATCTGCAAAGTTGCTGGGGCATTCTTCATCGCAAAGGGCATGTTTGTGAACTCATACAAGCCAAAATGAGTCACAAAGGCTTACTTCTCTCTAGCACTGGGAGTCAAGGGCACCTGCCAGTAACCCTTGATAAGATCAATGGCTGTAAGATACTTAGCCACACCCAGCTGCTGTAGGGCCTCATCTGTCCTAGGTATGGGCTAAGCATCTGACTCTGTGTGACTATTTAATTTCCTGTAGTTCACACAGAACCTGGTGCTGCCATCCTTCTTTGGTAACAGCACCACTAGGAAGGCCCAGGGACTGATGGGCTCTTGAATTACCCCTAGTTCCAACATCTCCTGTGCCTCTTCCCCCAGAGTCTGTTTGACTCTCTCAGGCACTCTATAAGGGGCCAGCCTAATAGGCATTTGGGGTCCTGTACCCACCTGGTGCTGCCCCGGTGGATGCACCCTGGTTTTCCAGTGAACATGTCCCCAATTTCCTGCAACACTTTTTGGATTTCTCGAACCTGGTTAGCAGATAGCTGCTGGAACATTGCTACCCCTTACACTGAGGTGTCAGCCTAAGCATCACACAGGAGCTCAATCACCAGATCTCCCCCATACGCCTCCTGCAATCCACTGCAAATGCTCAGCACAAGGGCCTCTCTATCATGGTAAGGTTTAATCATGTTAGCATGGTACAATTTCTGCCCCTGCCTTCTGCCTAGCAGTTCTACCATGTAGTTAACATCAGTTACCTTTCTTACCACCTTTTAGGGTCCCGCCCCAAGCTGCTTGCAGCTTGTTGTGTTTGACAGGAATGAGAACCATTACCTAATTCCCCACAGCATACTCTGTAGCTCAACCATTCATGTCATACCACAACATTTTCTGTTGTTGTGCTTCTGCCAGGTTCTCCTGGGCCAAGCCCATGAGTTCTTTGAGCCTTGTCCTTGAGGTTCAGGATGTATGCCACAATAGACTCCTTGTGAGACTCACACTCACCTTCCCACTCATCTGTAATTAACCCTAGAGGTCCCCTCACTCAATGCCCATACAGCAATTCAAAGGGTGAAAAACCTGTGGATTCCTGGGGAACTTCTCTTTAAGCAAACAACAGAGTGGGCAAATATTTGTCCCACTCCCTCTTGTACTGATCTGCAAAAGCACATAGCATGCACTTGATTGTAGAGTTTAACCTCTCAACAAGACCATTAGTCTGGGGATGGTAGGGGGTGGTCTTCATGTGCTTCACCTCACAGGACTTCCACAGACAAGCCAGCAGGTTTGACATGAAGCTG
This sequence comes from Protopterus annectens, assembly GCF_019279795.1. Classification (NCBI taxonomy): domain Eukaryota; kingdom Metazoa; phylum Chordata; order Ceratodontiformes; family Protopteridae; genus Protopterus; species Protopterus annectens. The sequence goes on from NC_056746.1 coordinate 1,218,652,069, forward strand.
CCACCTCTGTCAGTCAGTATTTCTTTTAGGAAACCTACCCTGCTGAAAATCTCTAACAAAGCATTTGCCACCTTCTCTGCCTCAATGGAGGACAAAGCCACTGCCTCAGGGTATTGTGTAACATAATCTACTACCACTAGGATATACTTTTTCCCTTTGAAACTTGGTGTATTTAGAGGGCACACAACATCCATAGCTACCCTCTGAAATGGCTCCTCAATCAAAGGCAAAGGCATCAAAAGAGCTCTCACCTTGTCTCCTGCCTTTCCTAACTTTTGTCCCAGCTCACAAGTCCTGCAGTACCCTTTTACATCTCTGGAAATTCCAGGCCAATAGAAGTTCTGCATAATATGTTTCTTTGTATGTTTTATGCCCATATGACCTGCAAAGGGAATACCATGGGCTATGGCTTAAAGCACCAGATGATAGGCTCTAGGCACTACCAACTGCTGTACTTTCTCACCTTGTAGCCCTCCGTCATGGGTCTATTCTCTCTATAGTAACCCTTTGTCACAGTATACAGATTCCACATTTCCTTGAGAATTAGGTGCCTCCCTAGCTACCTGCCTCAGGCAATGCAATGTAAGGTCTGAGAGCTGTGCCGATCTCAACTCTCTCCTTGTAACCCTTCCCAGCTACCCTTCCACAGGAAGTCTGACATCCTCTGACAGTGGTGACTCACTGTCAGCCTGGGTACTCCTACTCACCTCTACCTTTGCAGTCACTCTGTCCAAGGGACCATCAGTACCCCCAAGCAGCTGTGGCTCACCTTTAGTCTCACTGATGCAGAGTAGCTCCCTCCCTGAAGTAACCACCTCACCAGTCCTGGCTGCAAGTCTCCCCCAGGCTACCAGACTCACATGCTTGTCTCCTAGTCTGACTGCATGTAACTGCATAAGCATATGGTACTGCTCATCCAAATCCTTCCCTATCAGGACATCTGCAGGATGGTAGTTTGGTATGCTTGTTGTCTCAAGACACTCTACTATTGGCATTTTGTCTTTCCCACTTACCGGATCCATTACCTTTTGTTCCCCACCTTGCATCTGTGGACACTTGTATGTCACATGCACTCACTGATTGCATTCAAAACATTTGACCCTAGTTCCTGGATGAGTACCTGGGCTAGTGGCTTCCCCTGCTGCTGGCAGATTCTGTTGGGGTAGTCTGTGCTGCCCACCATGGGTTCCTTTATACCCATGATCAGTACTGGGGGGTCTCTTTCCTGTACAGGGCTGCTCTGTTTGCCAGGTATAGGTCTCCCTTCTTCTCCAACTCATTTGAAGTAGCACATTGTCTAATAGCTAACCAGATCCTCATGTCCTCAGGCAAAGTGCTAAGGGATTGCTCCCTCACCAAAAGGTCTTCCAGCCCTTCAAAAGTGTTGACCTGACATCCACTCACCCACCTATGTAAATAAGTGCTCAATTCAGCAACATAATCACACACACTTTCATCTGCCTTGCATCTATGCTCACAAAACTTTTTCCTATATGTTTCAGGTGTTAGCTTAAACAATACTAACAAGTGATTTTTAACAGCAGCATAATCAAAATATGCAACGTCAGACATTTTTGACAAAACAGTTACAGCTTTACCAGGGAGTAAGGGGGTCATGAACCGTACGCAGACCCGTCGGTCAACACTATACTCTTTGCATTCCCTCTCAAACATATGAATGAAACTATCAAAAGTATCCCCCTCTTTAAATTGGGGAAGACATTTACTGACCATTTGTGCTTCTGGGAGCAAGTTACTCCATTCCCCATTACCTTCATGACTCTGTCAAAGACTCAGCATTTTCCTGTCATGCTTCCTCTGTTGCTCTTTTTTCTCCACCTCTATCTACAAATGCCTGGACTGCAACTCAGGTCTCTTTAGCTCCAGATGTATTTTTAAGTCCTCTGCAGAAAGGTTGAGCTGTCCGTCCTCTGAGGGTATTATATCTCCACTGCCAGTCTGATTGTCCTTTTTGTTACTGTTTTCTGATGCAGCTGTAACCAGGCTGCAATCAGGTCTGCCTTAGTCAGGTTTCCTTGCACCAGTCCCCTAGCCTGGTACATCTCTGCCAACTGGTTCCTTGTCAGCTTCCCATACTCCTCTGCTGACATGCTGCCTGCTCACCCAGACTAATATATATATATATATATATATATATATATATATATATATATATATATATATATATCCATATATGTATGTAGATATGTATATGTGTATATATCTATATAGATATATGGATATATATATCTATATCTATATATATAATTATATATATATATATATATATCTATATATATATATATATATATATATATATATATATATATATATATATATATACATATATGTTTACCATATGTCCAGAACATTGGAGTGGAGTCACACCTCAACACCAATAGTCTCTACCTCTTAGTGCGAGGGGATGTCATGTATATATAGCAGGTAAATATGTAGACTATTACTACTGTAACAGGGGTTGTCTTAACAGACATGTTGTGTGGGAGGGCACATCTGTTGACATGTACACCATTGGTTACTGACAGACATCCTAAGGACATCATAGTACAGTACCACTGATAGCAGAGTAATAATCCTGTGGACTGCAGCAGATCTATGACCAATATATGTGGAGGGTCTGGCACACTCTGGTCAGTCCAGAGGTAGACACAGATTCCCTTAATGTGGGACATGTGTACCAAGCCTGACAATGTGCATGTTAACAGCCATGTACATGGGTATATCACTTAAATACTGGAATACATATGCCCACACAGTTGATGAATTCACATACTCCTGTCTGTCCTGACACATAATAACTGGTGATGCATGTTTCTAGTTACTGGAGTGTGTTTCCATGCAATTGGCTATGGGAATGTTACCACAGCTGCTCCACATGCAATCAGCTAGAGGGGGACTGCAGTTCGTGCAGGGGCCATCAGCTGATCATGAGCATCACTTACAAAACTCAAGCTGCTGCCTAAGCAAAGCAGGTGTACTTCTCCACATTCACCAGAGAGGGAGTGAGAGAGACAGACAGGGACAAAGTAAGACAGAGAGCGGTTGGGAGAGTAAAAACTAAGAATGTTTGTGGCACACACTTGCCAGTACAGTGTTTCAACCCCCTGCCTGCTTATGTATTACTATCACATGTCTATGCAGTTATTGCATGCACCACAGAGCTTACATGTTGGGGAGCTGTCCAAAGGTATATTCGATGGTGAGTGACATCTGCAACAGTGATAAAGGAGGGATAAGGTAGGTGTTGTACAAGTGCCTGTCCACATGGACAGGTGTCAAGGTCGACACAGCCACACTCTCTCAGGGACTCACTCGCATTATCACAGTTGGCAGGGTCAGGAGTAGACTTTCTAATTAGCTAGTTTACCACAATACATTAATATGCAGGTATCACATGCTCAGGATGATATATGGGCAAAGGGTATGTCAAGGTGTCTGACATCTGAAGGCATGCTTCAGTAGGCCAGTGGGATGTGTAGTGAGTGTGAATAGCATCACAATCATTATACTACACACACACACACACACACACACACACACACACACACACACACACACACACACACACACACACACACACACAGGTTGCCAATACTGACATGCATGAGTGCATTGCTTCACAGGTGTGTAGCGGTTGAGTGTTCCAGAAAGCTGTACAAGGCTAGGTAAAGGGTATACCTTGGGATCAGGCCACATGAAAATGGTCTGCAGTGTGGCTCAGGGGTGTAGTGTCTGGATTGGCCCACACAGGTGGGTATTGTATTCACCATTCAGTCATCTGGGTTACTATTGTGGATGGTCAGTGCTGTGCAATGCTTGCCATGTATGTGTTCTATAGTCCATGACATGGATGGTGTCTGGGATGTGCACACATCCCACATGCATGTTCTGTGACATGGAAGTGTACCTGGGGTGTCTTGGGCATATTGTGTAGACAGATTGTTATCATCAGATGTGCCATTGCTGGCCTCATGTGGTGAGAACTGGCAATGGACACCAGGTTGACCCTGCACCTACATTGACAGCATAATACAGGTATTTCCTGGTGTCAGTGGCATCTGTCCATACAGGGCATGTGTATAAGACATGGTATGTCATTTGTTGGTTACATTTGCTGGCTCTACAGTTGTTGTAGGCGTCCAGTAGGGAACACAGTGAAGTAGCATGGTATGCAATGCTTTGCCTATTGTAGGGATGGGACAGGGTGATATGCCCTCTGTAGTCCACTGCAATCACACCATGGTTACTATCTGTGGGCAATATGAAGGGAACTACCAACACAGTGGTTGTTGCCTAGCCAAGTGTGTTTGAGTAAGAGACATGGGTGGAGAGTCTTCTCTGGGTAATACAAGGGTTGCCTACATTGTTCGCCAAACCATGATGTCACATGTAGGGGTATGGATTGTCTACCCCAATCTCTCTGCTGTTTGACATCTGTTATCCTTGTAAAGTGGTCATTGTGACATATAATAGGTCCACCATGTAAGAAATTTGCAAAACCTACTCAACAATGAGTCTAGCTGTTATACACTCACGGTTATGAATGACAAACATGCCAAGTCTCACAGTTGCCATGTCTGGGATTAGAACTCCTACCTCACTAGGTATACCACACTGCAGCATGACACAGTTATAGCTTGCACCATGGAGATTAATGGGTTACTTTTTCCCTAAAGGTGTATTTCAAAGTGAATGACATCAGCAGGCTTGTCAAAATAGGGCAATGGAAGTTGTAGTGACTATGAATGGCCTCAAAAGCATTGATCTCTGCACAGACAAACAAACACACACATGTTTTACACTTGCCATGTCTGAGAATAGAACTCCTACCTAACTAGTATATCACATTACATCATTACACAGTTATAGGATGCGCCACAAAGATTATTGGGCTACTTCTTCCCCAAAGGTGTATTTTAAAGAGAATGACATCAGCAGGCTTGCCAATGTAGAGCAATGGAAGTTGTAGTGACTGTGAATGGCCTCACAACCATTGATTCCTACACAGACAAACACACACACCTTTACACTTCCAATGTCTGGGAATAGAACTTCTACTGAAGTAATACATCACACTACAGTGTTACACAATTATAGCACATGCCATGGAGATTACTGGACTATTCCTTCCCAACAGGTGTATTTCAAAGTGAATGACATCAGCAACCTTGCCAAGGTTGGGCAATGGAATGTATAGTTCATAGGTTAATAGGTTAATAGGTTGATACTAGGCTATCAGCCCTAGGGCCTATACATGCCTAGACATGACAATTCCCTGGCTATGGCTTCCCACAATATTTATTTTCCTGGACCCCTGTCTAGCAGTGCAGCTGACATGACCCCCAGGGTCAGTTTACTATCTCCCATCCAATCGTCCAAGTTCCTTTTGAAGAGGGCCAAAGAGGCATTCTGCATGACATGTATGGGCAGTCTATTTCAGAGTCTGGGGTGTGTCTGGGTTAGGAACACATCCCTTCAGCATGCATTGTTTATTGTGATGACAAGATTTTGATCTTTGGAGCCTGTGGCTGTGAGGGTTTGGAATTTTTTTAGTGTAACATGTCCTACAGCTGTGGGTTTGACATGGCATGGTAAGTTAAGCAGAGATCACTTCTGAGAACACAATATGTGACAGAGTATAGCTGGATGATTGTCAGACGGTCAGCTTAGGGCATCTGGTTTAGGTCTGTGGTTCATTTTGTGAGGTATGTCTGCAACCATTCTAGTTGTTGCAGATGTCTCGTGAGGTATATATGTAACAGGTCATTGTAGTCTGTACTGGCTCTACTGAGAGATGACTACTGTGGGACAATGGCCTCCTTTTCCTTGATGTAAAGCCCTTAGTGGTGAGGTATGCCATATAAGTGGGTTTTCTGACTGTTGTGGTGATGTGGTTATCAAAGGTGTGACCACTGCCCACCTGTATCCCTAAGTCTGTTATCACACTTTAGATGTTTAGTGTACTGCCACCTATGTGGTACTTCACAGGTACATGTCCCTTCAGAAATGGGATAACTATATATTTCTTGGCAATGATCTTGAGGCCATGGCTCAAGCACCAAGTATGTCTTTCTGTGAGGCCCTTCTGTAGAATATCCACATCATGTGGGGATTTGATATTGGCTCCTAGTGTGCAGTCATCTGCAATCTTTGCTTGCCAGAGTCCCTTACTGCCGGACTGTACTTCAGAGCATTAGATACCAAACAAGGCTGGTGCCAGGACTAAACCCTAAGGTACTCCAACTGTCACTTGTCTGGGGCTGGGGTTGGTGTCACCTATGTTTACAGTGTGGGTTCTGTCAGTACAGCAATTGGCAGTCCATCGGGTGACATAGAGATTAATGGCCAGCTTGATATATTTATCTATGATTCCAGACTGGAGGATGGTGTCATAGTCTAAGTAGACTATTCTCTATCTGTTAAACCTAGCACTTGCTCCTACAGTACTTATTACCTTGATACGGCACTCTTATAGATAGGCCCAAAAGTGCAAACCATCTTATCGAGGATCAGTTGCCATCCTGAATCTTTTTTAAAGTTTTTTGTATCCTTCTCTAGCATCGAGGGATCAGTTGCTAGTGTCCTCTCCTGCTCTGGAGATGGATTGACAATTGTCAGTCAGTTGCCTCATGTACGACAATCTCCTCCTCACACAACAACACAAATACAGAGATGAGCAGCTATATACGCAAACTGGAGGGGGAGGCTCTCTCAACATGGGACTGGCAAGACCAGTCAGGAGGCAGGTTACCACATGTCTTTAGACCCAATCTCCATGATAGTACATTACATGGCCTCAAATCATACACATAAACACACAAAGACATAATCAGAGGCTCTAGTTCCCAGAATCCAAGGTGAATCCCCTTGTGGACAGAGACAATGGTAGCTGTGCATCACACAGTGGGCATGAAGGTCACAGTAAGGTGTCTGTCGGGCGCTATGATCGCCACATAACGCAAGCACTCAGGTCTCTCAACAGCAGGTACAAGTATGACTCAGTCATTGTCACGCTGGTGTAGTACACAGCCTGGGATGTTGACTGGTCCCATGGACTGCTGTTGACATTGAGGAGCTCTGGAGAGTGTAGCCCAGGCAGGTATGACCCTGACCTTGAGCAGTATCCTTCACCAAGAATGATGCCACAATACAGGAGATAAGATGATCAATCTTTCCATGTTGAGATGGTGCCATTTGGGGATGGGAGAGGAGTGCAGTTGGCATGCTGAATCAAGCCGCTGCCAGGATATTGGCAATATCCCTGGGAGCAGTATATTGGCAATCTTACCACCCTGTTGTAGGCAAGGCTCAAATTCTAAACCTACCACCCTAGAACACAAAAGGAAAAACTAAGAATGCTGCTCAATGCCAGAAGTCATCCAAAATGCACGCATTCGAGGCCCTTCTCAGTATGGAGAACATGGCTTGCATTTGTGCTGTGACATCTTTCAAGGCTCCTGAGAAAGGAGCCTATTATGTTTTACTCATGCATAGTTCCCAAATCAGGAAAAATAATTAAGAAAGAGGGGGGGTATCCATATTCATCAAGGACACCCACACCTCAAGCTGGTGGATGTGATGATCGTGGAGACCATCCAGGTGCAATTAACCGTGGCTGCTCTCCAAATTGTAGCATGTTACAGGCCACCCTCACAAACTCAGGAACCTCACATGGCCTTCCTGAAAACACTAGAGGGATAAATGTATCACCAAACACCATCATACTAGGTGACTTCAATTACGCAAATATAGACTGGGAACACTACTCAAGCCCAAACACCCTAGCCCAAAAGTTCCTGGAATTCATAAACACAGATGCCATGGAACAACAACTCACAATTGCCACGAGAGGAGATAACATACTTGATCTCATCATCACGAACATGGGAGCACAATGTTCAACACTGGAAGTATAATCTCACTGTACTGGTGAGAGATCAGATCACAACTAATCTCGTCCATCCCCATCCCACCCCCAAAAAAAAAACCACAGACCACAGTCTCAAAAGCCGACTTCACGCTTCTAAAGACTAGTGTAGTGGTCCCTTTTTAAGGCCCCGCGGCAGAAAACAGTAGTACTGCCGCTGAATCACTTACAAATGCCTTTCTACCAGCACCTGCTCCCTCACTGGTGAGATCAGATCACAACTCGCTGGGAGAGGTCGTCATCCCACCCCCACCTGAAAAAAAAAGACTACAGTAAAGAACTTCAAAAGCCGACTTCACACTTCTAAAGACTAGTGTGGTTCTCCTTTAAGGCCCCCGCGGTCGAAAAGAAAACAGTACTGCCGCTGAATCACTTACAAATGCTCACCAGCACCTGCAGGACTGCATGGATAAGGCAATCCCAAGCAAAACAAAGACTCTTTGTACCAAAGGCAAGCGTCCAGTCTGGTGGACCCCCAGCCATAAACAAACTCTACAACAAAAGGAGGAAGCTACTACAAGATAGAGCAAAATCCTTAAAGGTAAGACACCCTTGATCACTATAAGTAAAAACTAAGAGCTCTCATAAAATCATCCAAAGCAAATTTCGAGAGAAAAATAGCTAAAGACTCAAAAGACAATCATAGGCCTTCTTCTTTAGTTATGTTAGAAACCTAGGAGGAAACTCCCAGATATGCTCTGAACTAGTTCAAAATGATGTGAAGATTACTGATCCTACAGACATTGCCAACATACTGGCTGACAGGTTCAGTGCAAACTCCCCTCTCCTCCCCCAAAAAAGAGATATATACCAAACGATTGCAGCCCCCAAACATCTCCAGCAGAGAACTGCTCTCTCCAAAGCAAAAACACAGCATCCATGGGACCTAGGATGGTGTCGGCTGTGTGCTCCATTACCTGAGGGAAAACCCACAGCTGTGGTCTTTACAAGGCGGTGCCTCCATCTGGGAATTACCCAAGTCGCCCATTAGCTTGACAGGCCTTATCTGCAAAGCCATGGAAAGGATCATAATGGACCTCATAAATAAAGACATAGGGAATTTGCAGACTTTGGATCCAACAGTTTGGCTTTGTCAAAGGCAGATCATGCCTTTTAAACTTGGTTGACTTTTTGAAACAGTCACCAAAAGCCATTGATGAGGAAAGGCAGTCCATACAGCCTACCTCGATCTGGCTAAGGCCTTCGATACACTACCCCACTCGGGTATCATTGAAAAACTCATCAGCTTAAATGTTAACCCATACATCACAAGATGGGTTGCAAACTGGCTGAGTGACAGAACCCACAGGGTCAGAGTTGCTGGCGCCATGTCAGACTCAAAGCCTGTCACAAGTGGTGTCCCACAGGGCTCAGTCCTGGGCCCACTCTTGTTTGGCATCTACTTTTCGAAGTACAAGCAAACACAGGAGGGTTATGGCTGACAAAGTTTGCAGATGACTGCAAACTGGGCGCCATAGTAGAAAACACATCTGACACAGATATCCTTCAGAAGGGTCTCACAGAAACGGATAACTGGTGCCAGAGCCACGGCCTAAAGTTAAATGCCAAAAATGCATAGTCATACCCTTCGGGAAAAACAAGGTTACCCCTAGCTACCAAATAGGTGGCAATCCACTGAGCACAGAAGAAGTTATCAGGGACCTGGGGACCCAGGTTGATAGTAGTCTGTCATTCGACACCCATGTAGCTAAAGTAGTTAGGAAGACCTTCTACATTGCCCACCTTATCATGAAGGGATTCTCATCTAGATCAAGGGAGGTTATAGTCTCCCTTTACTCATCACTCATCAGACCAATGATTGAGTACAATGCCCCATTCGGAATGTATCTGACCCGACACTTGCAGCAGCTGGAGAGGCCACAAAGTTCCTCACCAAAAGGATAAAGGGTCTCAAAAATCTATCCTATGCTGCCCGACTGAAAGAACTCCAGCTCTATTCAGTCGCTTACGCTTGCTCAGAGGTGACCTTTGCCTAACATACAAGGCCATGTCAAACCCAGATTTGATGAATATGCTTCACCTCAAAAATCTAGATCCATCAGAGCCACAAGGGCGGAGACTTAAACCTCGACACGGCAATTAATAGGGCGTGCTGGAGGGATAGATTCATCACCCAAAGACTCCCTATGCTGTGGAACAAAATCCCGGTACATGTGAGGCAGAGCACCTCGCTGGCCTTGTTCAAGAGAAATCTTGACCAATGGATGGGAGATCGCAGATATACCCCAGGGATTACCTCAGTGTCACTGCTCGACAGAGGCACAGCAAAATAATGGGTATAGTTCCCCATACTAAAGGGGTGGCGTAAGCCACAAAACGATGGGCTAGGCTTGTAAATGCCCTCGGGCAGATAGCCTAGTATGAACCTATGAACCTATGAACCTATGAGTCCTTGGCAAGGTCCAGATAGGCTGTGCAAACCATCTTATCCTCATCTACAGCTCTGGAGATGGATTCACAATTGTCAGTCAGTTTGAGGTGACAATCGACCCTTCACACACTCAACCTGGTTGTGGTCCAGTGTTTGCAGGTTTCCAATGTCTTTGTTTTAATTTCCATAATAATACATTCCATGGCCTTGCAAATCAGGCATGTCATGTCATACTGCTGAGGTTGTAGTTCCCAGAATCCAAGGTGAATCCCCCCTTGTGGACTGAGATAATGGTAGCTGTGCATCACACAGTGGGCATGAAGCCTGAGGTGTGGCTATGATTAGACAGGACAGGTATGTGAGGTGCCAGTTCAGTTTGTAGCTCATGTAGTACACAGCCTGGGATGTTGACTGGTCCCATGGCTGCTGTTGCCATAGCTCTGGAGAGTGTGTTTTTCCTATGTGGCCATTACTACTGGAATCTGTCAATCTTTCCATGTTGAGATCGGCCATTTGGGGGTGGGAGAGGAGTGCAGTTGGCACTGAATCAATCTGCCAGGATATTGGCAATATCCCTGGGAGCAGTATATTTAATACCATCCTGTTGTAGCTTAGAGCTGATCTGAGCATTGCCATTTAGATTCCTCACATAGCTATGGAATGGCTTGCATTTGTCTTTGACATCTTTGGCTATATTATGTTTGTAACTAGCTTTGGTGGATGTTATGAGGGATCTCTGCTTTTTACTGTGGCTGGTAAGGGAGTATTCTGCATCTTGGAAATTCCCTCATTTCTGCAACAGTATTCTCTTTTTCTTGTACAGTTTGTTTATGGCAGTGGGCCACCACTTTGGCTTCCTTTTCTTGGTAGGGAGCATCTTGGTTCTATATTGGATGGCACAATTCACACACAAGTGTATGTGCTCGTACAGTGCCTTCATGTAGGATTTAGCCATCGTCCTTTCAGTTCCCATCTGCATCGGTGTCATGACGTTAGTCATGTCTGACATGTGTAGCATGATGATGGCTTTGGAGATGTGTGTTACGGAGGTTTCCTTACTGGGGTGTGGGGAAGAGATGTTGATGTTAAGGGTGATTAGCACATGGGCAGACCTGACCACTGATGGGGTGAACATAGGTATGGAGAATTGATTCCCCATGTTGGTAATGACCAGGTCTAGGATATTTGAGCCCCTGCTAGGACTATGCGTTACTTGATCCAGGGCATTGGAACTTATGACATCCAAGAACCATTGGCCACACGTTTTGGTAGACAAGTAGTTTTCCCAGTTTTTAGCAGGGTAGTGTAAGTCACCCAGTATTAGAGTGTTTGATTGTAACATAATATTTCATAGTATGTTTAAAAAGCTGTAGTGGGAATAATGGGACATGGTGGGGGATCTGTAGCAAGCTATACAATTTGGAATGCAGTCTAACCTACTGTTAGCTGCACCAGGGTATTTCAGACACATTCTGTTGGGCAAGTAGCCTGGTGGTGTGAATATCCTTGGTGAATATGGACACTCCTCCACCTTTATTGTTTTGGGCCTGGTTTGGCGGCCAGCAGGTATGGTGTGAGCTGTATCTGGTATTGCAGGGGTGTTCTCTGGAGCCTTGGATCTGGTTTCTGTTACTGCACAGTAATCAATGTTCTCCATTTTTAGGTGTGCGCAGTGACTGTGAATGACCAAAAAAGCATTGACCCTTTACACACACACACACACACACACACACACACACACACACACACACACACACACATAGGGTTTCACAGTTGCTATGGCTGGGAATAAAACTCCTACCTAACTAGTATATCACACTACAGCACTACGCAGTTTTAGCACAAGCCACGGAAATTACTGGCCTATTTCTTCCCCAAAGGTGTATTTCAAAGTGAATGACATCAGTAGCCCTGGCAAAGTAGGGCATTTGAAATTGTAGTGAGTGTGAATGGCCTAAAAAGCATTGATCCCTACACAGACAAACACATACACGCACACACACGCGCACACACACACACACACACACACACACACACACACACACACACACACACACACACACACACACACACACACACAGTTGCCATGTCTGAGATTAAAACTCCTACCTATCTAGTACATCATACTACAGCATTGTGCAGTTATAGGACACGACACAGAGATTACTGGTCTATTCCTTCCCCAAAGGTGTATTTCAAAGTGAATGACATTGACAGCTCTGCCAAAGTAGGACATTTGAAATTGTAGTGAGTGTTAATGGCCTAAAAAGCATTATTCCCTACACAGACAAACCCAAAAACACACACAGTTGCCATGTCTGGGATTAAAACTCCTATCTAACTAGTACATTACACTACAGCATTATGCAGTTATAGGACGTGCCATGGAGGGCATTTGAAATTGTAGTGAGAGTGAGTGGCCTAAAAAGCATTGTTCCCTACACATACAAACCCAAACACACACACAGTTGCCATGTCTGGGATTAGAACTCCTACCTAACTACTACATTACACAGTTATAGGACGTGCCATGGAGCGTACTGGGCTACTCCTTCCCCAAAGGTGTATTTCAAAGTGAATGACATCAGCAGCCCTGCCAAAGTAGGACATTTGAAATTGTAGCGAGTGTGAATGGCTTAAAAAGCATTGATCCCAACACAGACGAACATACTCACACACAGTTGCCATGTCTGAGATTAGAACTCCTACTGAGCTAGTACATCAAACTACAGCATTACGCAGTTATAGGATGCTCCCTGGAGATTAATGCACTATTTTCCCAAAGGTATATTTCAAGGTGAAGACATCAGCAGACTTTGCCATAGTAGAGCAATGGGGAGTGCAGTGTGTGCACATGGGCCATAACCCATTCATCTAGAGGCAGACACACAACACTCAGGCACACACAGGTTTATATTCCACAGATACGTGTATACAACTGCTAGATGACTACTGACTTGTACAGTCATGTTACACAGTTAGCACAAGCACCACAGACACTATAGTGCTGAGGGATACCAGAGGCAAATGTCTACTATGATTGACTGATTGACATTTGCACATCATGTGGTTTTAGCCAATTGGATGTGTGCTGAGTGGGACAGGCCTCATGATGGGAGCCTCTTTGTCACTGTCACTCTCTTCCACACATCTATGTATGTGTAATTTTGACCTATTATAGTGTGGTGTCCTTGGATATATGTGTGCATTCCTATCCAATGTGTGTGCAAAGCATGACTGGTGTGTACTGGGGAGTGTGTGCACTAACATCTGTGACTGTCAGATATGTATGGTCCACTGTTGTTGCCACACATGGCCTTCATTTCTCTAAGTGTGGGAGCATGCACAGTATGACCCTCTGCATTGAATGTGAGAATCCATTCCAGGTAGATTGTACTCCAGTGCAGGCTTTTGTGTTCTACACCTACAGCTAGCAACCTGTTTCAGTGGGATATCTGTAGATCAGTTGAAAATATGGGGTCAAAATGGGCAACGGATAGTGGATTACTGTAGGTAATTGTGTCTGTACTGCTTATGCTACATGGTCTTGGTGTTAGCAGAGATATTCAGACATATGTACTGTTTTACATTGTGATGTTTTATGTCATCAAGTACTATCAGGTATACATATTTGCTTGTAGTGATGTCCTGGGGAACACAGAATGAATACAACTGTGTCCAGTATTGTGGTCAGCAACCTACATATTCTTGCACAATCATGCCATTCTGCACAGGAAGCTGCAGACACTTGCTGCTGGGTCTGTGTAAATGGTTCAGCCCCCTGGTACAGTGGTGGCTGAGGATCCCATGCTTGTACATCCATCGGAGTGACAGTACGGCCATATCCTACTGTGGCCATACCTCACAGCTGTCCAGATTCACACAGGTTACCCAGAGGCAGGGTTCATATTTCTGGACATAACTCCTTCACATTGTGGTTTACAAGCAGGTTTGTAGCCACACATTCTTATGTTTGCAGCCAGGGATAGTTTGTTCACACGGCTGAGTTTTGGACTTCACACACTCCATGCCACCCATGCTCCTACCCCCCACCTCTGTTATTCTATCCTCTTCCAAACATTATGCAAACACTATCTGATATTTTCCCTATAGTTATCACCTCATCCCAGCAGTAATTTTGTGTTGGTCCACAGGTCATGCAGTAGGACATGGTGGACATGTTACTGTGATTTGTCCACATGGCCTTGCATTTGGGTTCTGTGGACTGTGTTATGTTGTTATTTGGGAGTCCATGACTGTAGGCCATTTGGTAGTGATGCATGCCAGCTGTAGCAGGCCATTGCATTCTGTCACTCCTACAGTCCCAGGCTGCAATATAATATATTCCCCTGGTGTGACAGGATAGGTGTGCAAGGTGTTCATGCCAATACCTTCTGTCATTATTGATCCAGTGGTGTGGATGCTGGCAGGGTGCTGCTTACAGCTAGGGACACCCCTGCATGTGACACCTGTTCTGCATGCTGCATTCTTTAGCTATTGCCAAACAGAGGTGGTGTTCATAATTTACTCATTCCCAACAGCATGGATAAGACCAGAGAGGTACCTGTGGGTAATGGAGGAGTGAGCTGTGTGCATGTGTGCTATGGACACTACTTGCATCTGATTCACAGATATGTATGGGGCATTCCACTTGTGCTGGCTTGTGCAGGGAAATTAGCTGTTTCTCAATTCTTCATACCTGTGACCTTTGTGGTCTGCAGGTGTTTGGCCAGATGACATTGGTATTCCCTACTACAAGCCCAAATTGTAATGCCTGTACCCTGGCCCAGCCATCAAGGAGCCTCAATCCTGACCACTAACACCAGTGAGGGGTGTCTCATATAGGAGGAAAGGATAACAAATACACAGAGTAAAGTGCAATTTCCATTAAGAGCACAGAGAGATCACAGTCAGTCGGGGGCTTGTCGCTCCCTTGTTTTCCAGATCCCCAATAAAACTCCCCAGTGGCACAGCTATAGGTCCAGACCTCAGCCAGCTGGGCAAGCTAAAACTTCCAGCACCCTCTCTGTCCAACCAGTGTTTCGTGTCCCTGCTCAAGTAGGTAACACACACACACACACTTTGAGATAAGAGTTTTAGACAACCACACAGACACTCATGGGGAAGGCTGGCACAGGTTCTCCAGCTGTGCCCCTTTTACCCAGACTATATGGTATAAATCACTGCCACCACCCAGCTAATAATTATCAGCTACCCAAAGGCCCTTAAAAGGGTGTCTAATTATTATTGTGCAATATTACTATCCACCTGGTAAGTGCAACTAAACAGTTTATGACTTATTAAAGTGACTTGGTACAGGATCACTATATACATGCAATGTACTCTAGAGCATAAATAATCTCTACACAAAAAAGTCACAGTTAAAAGGGTTTAAAATATTTAATAATAAATACTTAAAAACACAAGACAATACTTTTTACTACATAGTGCTAGTCAAGAGTTCAAAGATCACAGAGAAATACTTAAAATAATTCAGTAGTACAGTTCTGACATCACAGAAAAACACTTAGTTTAATCTTTCTAGTTTCTAGCTATTTCTAAGAGAAAACGCAAGTCTTGGATAAACTTACATATAGAGCAAGACAGTGCTGAGTTGGATGGTCAAGACAAAAATGCTTAATGCCCTCTGATCCTCTCTGTTTTTAAAATCACCTTCCTGGTTCACATTACATCATTCTTCACACTTTCCTGGGCTTCCAGGCTAAGAGAAACTACACTTACATTCTTAACATCTCCTTTTGTTATCGTTCAGCTTGTCAGGAAGCAGAGCAATAAAAATACATTTGCATTTTTAAATCTAGCAATTTATTTATTTATTTATTTATTGACGTTTGTTAACCGGGTTTGTCCAACTGGGCTTGTGGCCCATTTTCAGTGGAGACCCGAGGAGAAAAGCTCCAGTAATACATTTTAAAACAAGTACAATTTTAAACAATATTGATATAATAGCAGTTATAGCAAAACGATTCACATATGTTGGGATACATGCATAAAGTTAAAGTTGCATTAAAAAGAAGCTAAGTAACATGTTTAACACTTGGTTAAAACAATAGAAGGGATGTCTTCATTTGGACATTTTGGTACCATGTTTAAATCAAAGGGTCACAACATGCTTTACTTAGTCAGCTTTCTGCCAGCAGAGTGCACTGTTGTTACATTTTTTCCCAGTTCCACATGTAACACTATTCTTCCATTTTAGACAACCCCATGGTTTACATTAGTACTTACATATGATTGAATTATCTCCAAAATTCTATCTGGCTAGGCTGGCAGACTTCATCTATATTCACCCAATCTTCACATATCTCCCCCGCTGGAGAACTCAAGCTAGTTTTTCAAGTGACCTTTGAGAAACGCTGCTTGAAGGAGTTAGGTCTATCTGAGTATACCTTACCCCGTTCCCTGTCTGGAGAGGCCATCTGCACTGGCATTGCTAATCCCACTGTGGTGCTGCACGGACATATCATATGCTTGCAACCCCAGACTCCATCTTAGCAACTTGGCATTTTGCTGGCTGGCTGTGTTTAACCATGTTAGGGGGTTGTGATCTGTCATAACAATGAATTTCCTTCCATACAGATAAGGCTGAAGTTTTTGCAGTGCCCACACTATGGCTAGACATTCCTTTTCTACAGCTCAATAGCATTCCTCTCTGTATTGGAGCCTACAACTGAGATAAACCACTGGGTGCTCATCCCCCTCTGAAGAAATCTGGCTAAGTTCTGCCCCCCACCCCATGGTTCGAAGCATCCACCTGCACAACAATTTCTTTACTGTAATCTGGACATGATAACACAGGGGTCCTCCCAAAGCATCTTTAAGCTTCTGGAATGCATGCTCACATGCTGGGATCCACACTACCTTATCTGGCCTGCTCTTCCTTGTCAGCTCTGTAAGGGGAGCAGCTATGGTACTATAACTGGGGAAAAACTTTCTGTAGTACCCTGCTGTGCCTAAAAATACCCTCACCTGCTTTTTAGTAACAGGTGCAGGCCATGCCTGAATGGTTTCCACTTTGGCAGGCTCTGGCCTTATCTTACCATTCCCCACTATATGATCTAGGTAGGAGACCTCTGCCATACCCACCTAACATTTTCTCAGCTTAATGGTCAACCCTGCCCTCTGTAGTCTGCCCAGCACCTCCCTGACATGCTGAAGGTGGTCTGGCCAGGAATGGCTGTAGATGGCAACATCATCTAGGTAAGTAAGGACAAACCCTCCTGCCCCTGCTAGGATATGATCTACCAGATCTGCAAAGTTGCTGGGGCAGTCTTCATCCCAAAGGGCATGTTTGTGAACTCATACAAGCCAAAAGGAGTCACAAAGGCTGACTTCTCTCTAGCACTGGGAGTCAAGGGCACCTGCCAGTAACCCTTGATAAGATCAATGGCTGTAAGATACTTAACCCCACCCAGCTGTTCTAGGGCCTCATCTGTCCTAAGTATGGGCTAAGCATCTGACTCTGTGTGACTATTTAATTTCCTGTAGTTCACACAGAACCTGGTGCTGCCATCCTTCTTTGGCACCAGCACCACTAGGAAAGCCCAGGGACTGTTGGACTCTTGAATCACCCCTAGTTCCAACATCTCCTGTACCTCCTCCATTAGAGTCTGTTTAACTCTCTCAGGCACTCTATAAGGGGCCTGCCTAATAGCCTAATAGGCATTTGGGGTCCTGTACCCACCTGGTGCTGCCCCGGTGGATGCACCCTGGTTTTCCAGTGAACATGTCCACAATTTCCTGCAACACTATTTGGATTTCTCGAACCTGGGTAGCAGATAGCTACTGGGACATTGCTACCCCTTACACTGAGGTGTCAGCCCGAGCATCACAGAGGAGCTCAGTCACCAGATCTCCCCCAGACTCCTCCTGCAATCCACTGCAAATGCTCAGCACAAGGGCCTCCCTATCATGGTAAGGTTTCATCATGTTAGCATGGTACAATTTCTGCCCCTGCCTTCTGCTTAGCAGTCCGACCATGTAGTTAACATCAGTTTCCTTTCTTACCACCTTTTAGGGTCCCTCCCAAGCTACTTGCAGCTTGTTGTGTCTGACTGGAATGAGAACCATTACCTACTTCCCCACAGCATACTCTGGCATTCATGTCATACCACAACTTTTTCTGTTGTTGCGCTTCTGCCAGGTTCCCATGAGTTCCTTGAGCCTTGTCCTGAGGTTCAGGATGTATGCCACATTCACCTTCCCACTCATCTCTAATTAACCCTAGAGGTCCCCTCACTCTATGCCCATACAGCAACTCAAAGGGTGAAAAACATGTGGATTCCTGGGGTACTTCTCTTTAAGCAAACAACAGAGGGGGCAAATATTTGTCCCACTCCTTCTTGTACTGATCTGCAAATGCCCATAGCATGGACTTGATTGTAGAGTTTAACCTCATGTGCTTCACCCCACAGGACTTCCACAGACAAGCCAGCAGGTCTGATATAAAGTTGGCACCTCTGTCAGTCAGTATTTCTTTTGGGAAACCTACCCTGCTGAAAATCTCTAGCAAAGCATTTGCCACCTTCTCTGCCTCAATGGAGGACAAAACCACTGCCTCAGTGTTTCATGTAGCATAATCCACTACCACTACGATATACTTTTTCCCTGTGGAACTTGGGGTACTCAGAGGACCCACAATATCCATAGCTACCCTCTGAAATGGCTCCTCAATCACAGGCAAAGGCATCAAAAGAGCTCTCACCTTGTCTCCTTGCCTACCTTTTGTCACAGCTCACAGTCCCTGCAGTACCCTGTTACATCTCTGATAATTCCAGGCCAATAGAAGTTCTGCATAATACGCCTCTTTGTACGTTTTATGCCCATATGACCTGCAAAGGGAATATCATAGTCTATGGCTAGAAGTGCCAGACAGTAGGCTCTAGGCCCTACTGACTGCTGTACTCTCTCACCTTCTAGCCCTCCCTCAGGGGTCCACTCTCTGCATAGTAACCCTTTGTCCCAGTATACAGATTCCCGCTTTCCTTGAGAATCAGGTGCCTCCCTAGCTACCTGCCTCAGGCCTTGCAATGTAGGGCCTGAGATCTGAGCCGGTCTCAACTCTCTCCTTGCAACCCTTCCCAGCTCCCCTTCCACAGCAAGTCTGGCATCCTCTGACAGTGATGCCACACTATCAGCCTAGGTACTCCTACTCACCTCTAGAATTGTAGTCACTCTATCCAAGGGACCATCAGTACCTCCAAGCAGCTGTGCCTTGCCTTTAGTCTCACTGCTACAGGGTAGCTCCCTCCCTGAAGTAACCACCTCACCAGTCCTGGCTGCATGCCACATGGCCCCACTGGTTGCATTCAAAACATTTAATCCTAGTTCCTGAACATGTGCCTGGACTAATGGCTTCCCCTGCTACTGGCAGATTCTGTTGGTGCAGTCTGTACTGCCCACCATGGGTTCCTTTAGACCCATGAGCAGTACTGGGGTCCCTTTCCTGTGCAGGTCTTCTCTACTTGCCAGGTATAGGTCTACCTTCTTTCCAACTCATTTGAAGTAGCACATTGTCTAACAGCTAACCAGATCCTCATGTCCTCAGGCAAAGTGCTAATGGCTTGTTCCCTCACCAAAAGGTCTGCCAGCCCTTTAAAAATTGTGACCTGACATCCACTCACCCACCTATGGAAATAAGTGCTCAATTCAACAACATATTCACAAACACTTTCATCTGCCTTGTGTCTATTTTTACGAAACGTTTTCCTATACATTTCAGGATTAAGCTTAAACAATTCTAACAAGTGATTTCTAACAGCAGTATAATCAAAACATGCAACATCAGACATTTTTGACAAAACAGTTACAGCTTTACCATGTAGTAAGGGGGTCAGGAACTGTACCCAGAGCCATTGGTCAACACTATACTGTTTGCATAACCTCTCAAACATATGAATGAAACTCAAATAGGAAAAAAAGTCTTACATTATTCTGAGGAAGTCTACTAACTGTAGTAGACGAAAAGCGCTTTAAGTAATAAAGTGTTCTTGCCAACGTTTATCCAACAGTGGACTTTTTTTCCTATTGGAGTTAACTACTACAATTTGTTAATGTGTGCTTTTTTCGTTCTTTACCAGTTTGCTGTCTTGACTGTGGAATATGAATGAAACTATCAAAATTATCCCCCTCTTTAAATTGCGGAAGAAATTTACTGACCTTTTGTGCTTCTGGGGTCCAGTTACTCCCTTCCCTGTTGCCTCCATGACTCTGGTAAAGAGTCAGCATTTCCCACTCTTGCTTCCTCTGCCGCTCTTTTTTCTCTGCTTCTATCTCCAAATGCCTGGCCTCCAACTCAGGTCTCTTTAGCTCCAGATGGATGTTTAAGTCCTCTGCAGAAAGGTTGAGCTGTCCATTCTCCGAGGGTATTATATCTCCACTGTCAGTCTAATTGTCATCTTGGTTCCTTTTTCTGATGTAGCTGTAACAAAGGCTGCAATCAGGTCTGCATAGTCAGGTTTCCATGCACCAGTCTCCTAGCCTGGCACATCTCCACCAGCTGGCTCCTTGTCAGCTTTCCATACTCCTCTGCTGACATGCTGCCTGCTCTCCCTGACTAACTAAGCTAACAAAAGAAATAAACAATTGTGATCTGAAGTCTGAGTACTCACTGCATGGCTGATTTAGAATACAAAACACCTTTAAAGCTCACTGTACACAAGCTATAGGAATTCACTTTACCCACACCACTACAAGCCAGTTAGTATTTGCCAACCAATTAATATGTGGTGTTGATATCCCACCACTGCCAAACAATTAATATGTGATGCCCATGCCCTTTCCCAGCAATCAAGGAGCCTCAATCCTCACCACTAACACCAATGAGGGGTGTCTCATGTAGGAGGAAAGGATAACAAATACACACAGTAAAGTGCAATTTACCATAAGAGCAAACAAAGATCACAGTCAGTCTAGGGCTGGTCGCTCCCTTTCTCTCCAGGTCCCCAGTAAGACTCCCCAGTGGCACAGCTATAGGCTCCAGATCTCAGCCAGCTTGTCAAGCTAAAACCTCCAGCAACCTCTCTGTCCAACCAGTGCTTTGTTTCCCTGCCCAAGTAGCTGACACACACACGTGTGCACACACACACACACACACACACACACACACACACACACACACACACACACACACACACACACACACACACACACACACACACACACACACACACTTTGAGATAAGAGTTTTATACAACCAAGCAGACACTCCTGGGGAAGTCTGGCACAGGTTCTCCAGCTGTGCCCCTTTTACCCAAACTATACATTAGAAGTCACTGCCACCACCAAGCTAATAATTATCAGCTAAGCAAAGGCTCTTAAAAGGGTGTACAATTATTACTGTGCAATATTATTATCCACCTGGTAAGTGCAACTAAACAGTCAATGCTTATTAGAGTGACTTGGTACAGGATCAATAAATACATGCGATGTACTCTAGAGCTTAAATTATCTCTACACAAAACAGCCACAGTTAAACAGGGTTTAAAATATTTAATAATAAATACTTAAAAACACAAAACAATACTTTTTACTACACAGTGCTAGTCAAGAGTTTAGAGATCACAGATAAATACTTAAAATAATTCAGTAGTACAGTTCTGACATCACAGAAAAACACTTAGTCTAATCTTTCTAGTTTCTAGCTATTTCTAAGAGAAAACACAAGTCTAGGATAAACTTACATATAGAGTAAGACAGTGCTGAGCTGGATAGTCAAGACAAAAAATGCTTAATGCTCTCTGATTCTTTCAGTTTTTAAAATCACATTCCTGGTTCACATTACATCATTCTTCACACTTCCCTGGGATTCCAGGCTAATAGAAGTTACATTTACATTCTTAACATCTCCTTTTCTTATCTTGCAGCTGGTCAGGAAGCAGAGCAATAAAAATACATTTGCATGTTTAACTCTAGCAATTTAACTCTTTGTTAAAACAATAGAAAAATGTCTTCATTTAGACATTTCAACACCGTGTTTAGATCAAAGGGTCACAACATGCTTTACCTGGTCAGCTTTCTGCCAGCATTCTGTTACATTTTTTTCCAGTTCCACACGTAACACTATTTTTACCATTTTAGACAAGAAGCCTGTGGTTTACATTAGTATTTACAGATGACAAAATTATCATCAAAATTCTATCTGGATAGGCTGGCAGCCTTCATCTATCTTCACCCAATCTTCACATATCTCCCCCCGCCCCTGGAGAACTCAAGCTAGTCTTTCAAATGACCCTTGAGACACGCTGCTTAAGGCAGTTAGGTCTATCTAAGTCTACCTTACCCTGTTCCCTGACTGGACAGCCCATTTGCATTGGCACTACAAATCTCACTGCAGTGCTGCATGGACATATCATATGCTTGCAACCCTAGGCTCCATATTAGCAACTTGGCATTTTGCTGGCTGGTTCTGTTTAACCATGTTAGGGAGTTGTGATCTGTCATAACAATAAATTTCCTTACATACAGATAAGGCTGAAGTTTCTGCAGTGCCCACACTATGGCTAGACATTCATTTTCTACAGCTCCATAGCATTCCTCCCTGGGTTGGAACCTACAACTGAGATAAACCACTGGGTGCTCTTCCCCCTCTGAAGAAATATGGCTAAGTATAGCCCCACCCCATGGTTCAAAGCATCCATCTGCACAACAAATTCTTTGCTGTAATCTGGACCGGCTAACACAGGTGGTCCTCCCAAAGTGTCTTTAAGATTCTGGAATGCCTGCGCACATGCTAGGATCCACACTACCTTATCTGGCCTGTTCTTCCTTGTCAGGTCTGTGAGGGGAGCAGCTATGGTACTATAACTGGGGACAAACTTTCTGTAGTATCCTGCTGTCCCTAAAATGCCCTCACCTGCTTTTTAGTAAAAGGTGCAGGCCATGCCTGAATGGCTTCCACCTTGGCAGGTTCTGGCATTATCTTACTACTCCCCACTCTATGTCCTAAGTAGGAGACCTCTGCCATAACCACCTGACATTTGCTTGGCTTAATGGTCAACCCTGCCCTCTGTAGTCTGCCCAGCACCTCACTGACATGCTGAAGGTGATCTTGCCAGGAATGGCTGCAGATGGCAATATCATCTAGGTAAGTAAGGGCAAACCCTCCTGCTCCTGCTAGGATATGCATTCTTCATCCCAAAGGGCATTTTTGTGAACTCATACAAGCCAAAAGGAGTCACAAAGGCTGACTTCTCTCTAGCACTGGCAGTCAAGGGCACCTGCCAGTAACCCTTGGTAAGATCAATGGTTGTAAGATACTTAGCCCCACCCAGCTGCTCTAGGGCCTCATCTGTCCTAGGCATGGGGTAAGCATCTGACTCTATGTGACTATTTAATTTCCTATAGTTCACACAGAACCTTGTGCTGCCATCCTTCTTTGGCACCAGCACCACTGGGGAAGCCCAGGGACCGTTGAATTCTTGAATCACCCCTAGTTCCAACATCTCCTGTACCTCCTCCCACAGAATCTGTTTGTCTCTCTCAGGCACTCTATAAGAGGCCTGCCTAATAAGCCTTTGGGGTCCTGTATCCACCTGGTACTGCCCCAGGTAGGTACACCCTTGTTTCCCAGTGAACATGTCCCCAAATTCCTGCAACACTGCTCGGATTTCTTGAAACTGAGTAGGAGATATCTGCTGGGACATTGCTACCCCTTCGACTGAGGTGTCAGCCCGAGCCTCACAGGGGTGATCAGTCACCATATCTCCCTCAGACTCCTCCATCAATGCACTGAAATTGGTCAGCACAAGGGCCTCCCTATCATGGTAAGGTTTCATCATGTTAGCATGGTACAATTTCTGCCCCTGCCTTCTGCCTAGCAGTTCCACCATGTAGTTAACATCACTTACCTTTCTTACCACCTTGTAGGGTCCCTCCCATGCTGCTTGCAGCTTATTGTGTCTGACAGGAATGATAACCATTACCTTCTGTCCCAGAGCATACTCTCTAGCACAAGCATTTCTGTCATACCACACCTTTTTCTTTTGTTGAACTTCTGCCAGGTTATCCTGGGCCAAGCACATGAGTTCCCCGAGCCTTGTCCTAAGGTTCAGGGTGTATGCCACAACAGACTCCTTGTGAGACTCCCACTCACCTTCCCACTCATCTCAAATTAAATCTAGAGGTCCCCTCACTCTATGCCCATACAGCAACACAAAGGGTGAAAAACATGTGGATTCCTGGGGAACCTCTCTTTAAGCAAACAATAAATGGGACAAATAACCTGCAAATGTATGCAGCATGGACTTGATTGTAGAGTTTAACCTCTCAACAAGACCATTAGTCTGAGGATGGTAGGGGGTGGGCTTCATGTGCTTCACCCCACAGGAATTCCACAGACAAGCCAGCAGATCTGACATGAAGTTGGCACCTCTGTCAGTCAATATTTCTTTTGGGAAACCTACACTGCTGAAAACTGCTAACAAAGCATTTGCCACCTTTTTTGCCTCAATGGAGGACAAAGCCACTGCCTCTGGGTATTGTGTAGCATAATCCACTACCACTAGGATATACTTTTTCCCTGTGAAACTTGAGGTACTCAGAGGACCCACAATATCCATAGCTACCCTCTGAAATGGATCCTCATTTACAGGCAAAGGCATCAAAAGAGCTCTCACATTGTCTCCTGCCTTGCCTACCTTTTGTCACAGCTCACAGTTCCTGCAATACCCTGTTAAATCTCTGGATATTCCAGGCCAATAGAAGTTCTGCATAATATGCCTGTTTGTATGTTTTATGCCCATATGACCTGCAAAGGGAATATCATGAGCTATGGCTAGAAGCGACAGACAGTAGGCTCTAGGCACTACCTACTGCTGTACTCTCTCACCTTCTAGCCCTTCCTCAGGGGTCCACTCTCTGTATAGTAACCCTTTGTCCCAGTATACAGATTCCCCCTTACCTTGATAATCAGGTGCCTCCCTAGCTACCTGCCTTAGGCCTTGCAATGTAATGTCAGAGTTGAGCCAGTCTCAACTCTTTCCTTGTAACACTTCCCAGCTCACCTTCCACATGAAGTC
This sequence comes from Protopterus annectens, assembly GCF_019279795.1. Lineage (NCBI taxonomy): Eukaryota > Metazoa > Chordata > Ceratodontiformes > Protopteridae > Protopterus > Protopterus annectens. The sequence goes on from NC_056746.1 coordinate 1,218,677,447, forward strand.
TGGCATCCTCTGACAGTGGTGCCTCACTGTCAGCCTAGGTACTTCTAATCACCTCTACCTTTGCAGTCACTCTGTCCAAGAGACCATTAGTACTCCCAAGCAGCTGTGGCTCACCTTTAGTGTCACTGCTACAGGGTAGCTCCCTCCTTGAAGTAATCACCTCACCAGTCCTGTCTGCATGTATGCAGTCTGTCTGTGTCTCCCCTAGGCTACCAGATGCAGATGCTTGTCTCCTAGCTTGACTGCGTGTAACTGCATAAGCATATGGTACTGCCTCATCCAAATCCTTCCGTATCAGGACATCTGAAGGATGGTAGTTTGTTACCCTTGTTGTCTCAAGACAACTTACTATTTTTCATTTTGTCTTTCCCACTTACTGGCTCCCTCATCTTCTTTTCCCCACCTTGCCTCTGTGGACACCTGCATACCATATGGCTGCACTGATTGCATTCAAAGCATTCGACCTTAGTTCCTGGATGTGTACCTGGACTAGTGGCTTCCCCTGCTACTGGCAGATTCTGTTGGGGCAGTCTGTGCTGCCCACCATGGGTTCCTTTATACCCATGAGCAGTACTGGGGGTCCCTTTTCTGTGCAGGGCTGCTCTGCCTGCCAGGTATAGGTCTCTCTTCTTCTCCAACTCATCTGAAGTAGTACATTGTCTAACAGCTAACCAGATCCTCATGTCCTCAGGCAAAGTGCTAAGGGCTTGTTCCCTCACTAAAAGGTCTGCCGGCCCTTCAAAATTGGTGACCTGACATCCACTCACCCACATATGGAAATAAGTGCTCAATTCAGCAACATATTCACACACACTTTCATCTGCCTTATGTCTATGCTCACCAAACTTTTTCCTATATGTGTCAGGTGTAAGCTTAAACAATTCTAACAAGTGATTTATAACAGTCGTATAATCAAAACATGCAATGTTAGGTATTTTTGACAAAACAGTTACAGCTTTACCATGGAGTAAGGGGGTGAGGAACCGTACGCAGACCCTTTGGTCAACACTATACTGTTTGCATACCCTCTCAAACATATGAATGAAACTATCAAAATTATCCCCCTCTTTAAATTGCGGAAGACATTTACTGACCTTTTGTGCTTCTAGGGTCCAGTTACTCCCTTCCCTGTTACCTCCATGACTTTGGCAAAGAGTCAGCATTTCCCTGTCATGCTTCCTCTGCCAGTCCTTTTCCTCAGCTTCTATCTCCAAATGCCTGGCCTCCATTTCAAGTCTGTTTAGCTCCAGATGGATTTTTAAGTCCTCTGCAGAAAGGTTGAGCTGTCCATTGTCCGAGGGTATTATATCTCCACTGCCAGTCTGATTTTCCTCTTGGTTGCTGTTTTCTGATGCAGCTGTAACCAAGGCTGCAATCAGGCCTGCATTAGTCAGGTTTCCATGCACCAGTCTCCTAGCCTGGCACATCTCCGCCAGCTGCCTCCTTGTCAGCTTTCCATACTCCTCTGCTGACATGCTGCCTGCTCACCCTGACTAACTAAGCTAACAAAATAAATAAACAATTGTGATCTGAACTCTGAGTATTCACTGTGTGGCTGATTTAGGGTACAAAACACCTTCAAAACTCACTGTACACAAGCTATAGGAATTCTCTCTACCCACACCACTACTAGCCAGTTAGGATTTGCCAACCAATTAATATGTGGTGTGGATATCCCACTACTGCCAAACAATTAATATGTGATGCCTGTGCCCTGGCCCCGCAATCAAGGAGCCTCAATCCTCACCACTAACACCAGTGAGTGGCATGTCATATAGGAGGAAAGGATAACAAATAAACACAGTAAAGTGCAATTTCCCTTAAGAACACACAGAGATAACAGTCAGTCTGGGGCTGGTCGCTTTCTTGCTCTCCAGGTCCCCAATAAGACTCCCCAGTGGCACAGCTATATGGTCCAGATCTTAGCCAGCTGGGCAAGATAAACCCTCTAGCACCTCTCTGTCCAACCAGTGCTTTGTGTCCCTGCCTAAGTAGCTGACACACACACACACACACACACACACACACACACACACACACACACACACACACACACACACACACACACACACACACACACACACACACACTTTGAGATAAGAGTTTTATACAACCACACAGACACTCCTGGGGAAGGCTGGAATAGGTTCTCCAGCTGTGCCCTTTTACCCAGACTATATAGTAGAAATAATTGCCGCCACCCAGCTAATAATTATCAGCTACCCAAAGGCCCTTAAAAGGGTGTCCAATTATTATTGTGCAATGTTATTATCCACCTGGAAAGTGTGAAAAAACAGTCAGGGCTCATTAGAGTGACTTGGCACAGGATCACTATATGCATTCAATGTATTCTAGAGCTTAAATTATCTCTACACAAAACAGCCACAGTTAAAAGGGTTTAAAATATGTAATAATAAATACTTAAAAACACAAGACAATACTTTTTACTACACAGTGCTAGTCAAGAGTTCAGAGATCACAGAGATATACTTAAAATAATTCAGTAGTACAGTTCTGACATCACAGAAAAAAACTTAGTCTAATTTTTCTAGTTTCTAGCTATTTCTAATAGAAAACACAAGTCTAGGATAAACTTACATATAGAGCAAGACAGTGCTGAGTTGGATGGTCAAGACAAAAAATGCTTAATGCTCTCTGATTCTCTCTGTTTTTAAAATCACATTCCTGGTTCACATTACATCATTCTTTACACTTCCCTGGGTTCCCAGGCTAACAGAAACTACATTTACATTCTTAACATCTCCTTTTGTTATCTTGCAGCTGGTCAGGAAGCAGAGTAATAAAAATACATTTGCATGTTTTAATCTAGCAATTTAACTCTTGGTTAAAACAATAGAAAGAATGTCTTCATTTAGACATTTCAGCACCGTGTTTAGATCAAAGGTCACAGCATGCATTACTTGGTCAGCTTTCTAGCAGAGTGCACTGTTACATTTTTTTCCAGTTCCACTTGTAAACTATTTTTACCATTTAAGACAACAAACCTGTGGTTTACATTAGTATTTACAGATGACAGAATTATCTCCAAAATTCTATCTGGCTAGGCTGGCAGCCTTCATCTATCTTCACCCAATCTTCACACAAATAATGTGCTGCTAACCTGTATGTACATATCCAAGGGTGTGTCCATTTGACAGTTACATATTATACACTGTCTGTCTGAGGTACTTCCCCCTGTGTACTGTTTGTATGTCTGGGCTCACATTCATACCATGTCCATGTTTTAGATGGTGACACATATTACTTCGAAACATTTACTATGGCTTACTGCTGGAATGTGTTTTGCTGGGAAGCATTGTTTTTGGCACTGCAGTTTTGAGAACTTGGCCCTGTCATCGGCAGTACTGGGCAATGACCACCAGGACAAACCTCATCATGCATACATACTGACCACTCTCACACAATATAAACACACACCACCCTAACACGCACAGCTCTGCATACTGTACACATGCTACTATCTATCTTGCTACCTTGGCCAGCTCAGGTAATCTGTGCTCCACTGCTATTATACCTACACATACATGTTACTACATTTCTACATAGGATTGGGGGACACACCTGACTGATACTACATTTCTACATAGGATTGTGGGGCAAACCTGACTGTTACTACACTTCTACATAAGATTGGGGGAGGCACACCTGACTGTTACTACAT
>NC_056746.1:1218686128-1218809435 GCF_019279795.1 Protopterus annectens
TTATATACAGGGGTATGGTAGGATATTCTTGAAGCAAAAACTTAATTGTGCCAGCAGATGTTTAATTTACATAGGTATTTGTCAACAGTGTCAACATTTCTATTTAGGGAAAACTATCAATAGCTTTAACAAACGTATTTATTAACACCTGTATTACATTAGGAAAAATAATGTCAAAAATGGAGTATCCTGACTATCATTTTAAATGTAGTGCCCTAGAACAAGTAGGAAATAAGGGGAAAGGGGGCCCGACAGAGATTTATCTCGAATATAGGGAATTAATGTGGCAACTTAGATGCAATGCCACCCACCCCCTGGACTTAATGAAATTGTCTGTTATTACCAGTTATTTAAAATTAAAAGCTGAGTTTCATATGTAAAAGTATAGTATATGGCACATTGTAATAGTTAATAACTTGTGGCATGTCTATTATTTATTTTAGATTACATTTTTTTTTATTTCCAAACTGATTAGTAGTGTATATATATATATATATATATTAATAATATTATTTTTTGTATTGGTTTACATTGTCACAATAGGATTTTATAATGTGGATTTTTAGGTCACGTTTAGTAATATATTGTTTGTTGTCCCTCATTTTAGTATAACTGTATTTTTAAATACGTTTTTTATTAATTGGCTAGTGCTGCGGTAGCGGTGTCGCCTCACAGTTAGACGTTGCCCATTCGATTCTCAGTTAGAGCATCTTCTGTGTGTCAACATGCATGAATGGGCCTTCCTTCATTGAAGGTTGTGCATTAGGCCTGGCAAGCCAGCACGTAAAAATCTACTGCCAATCATTAGCGGACCGGAGTTCCACTGTGGCGACCCCTAACCGGGAAAAGCCGAAAGACACAAAAATTAATTGGCTAGTTATTCTATTAGAGAAGTCATATAACCAGAGGCTTTTTTATTTAAATCACTTTGTATGGAGTGTATTTTAGTCTGAAGAAGTCACTGGTTAACAGCCGACGAAAGCGCTAAATAAAGTGTGTTTTGGTTTCCACCTATGAGCCGTACTGCTCTTATTTGATTTAACAGTTGCCTTCTGGATAACATGCAGCAGAGATCCACAAGGATAATCCGATAGTAGATGATCAGATAAATATTGTGTGTTATGACAGAAAAAAAGGCTGTGAGGAATCTGATTTTACAAAATAACGTTAACAAATTTCACAGCACATGAAGGCCTGCCACAAGAGTGAGTGAGTTGTTTGGAACCTGGTTGTGATAATACGCAAGTACAATATATTGTTTATGCAGTTGTGAAAATAATTCTATTCCATTAATTAAAAAGTAAAATGTTTTATTTGCTGTCATTAATTATTTAGCAATGATAGCATTGGTTCTTCAGATATAGTATCTGGATGTTGTATAGTAGATGTCCTGTCTCATCCTTCTTGTTTGACCCCCCCCCCGTGAAGCATGCACCTAAAGGTAGAATCAGGTAGCCTCCATTTGCTCAAGCTAACAACTTTTTTAATTCAGAGTGTCTCTCAAAAACTGTATGGTTTACAGAGTCCCAAAATTCTACAACTGTTTAAACAAATATCTACAATACAACAGACAGCACATTTAAGGATATAAACACTATTCTGAAATGGCCTCTACTCAGAATGATTATATGGGGCAATACATGACAATGAAGTTTGTACTTTAAGTGTATAAGGTTAAATCTGATATGCTAAATATATGTTATTGTGTGGATATATGTTTATGCTTGTGTTGGGGGGGCATAAGTTTATCATATAATGTAGTACAGTAAAGAAATCCTGGCCATGGCCCTGAATTTGTCTGGCAGGACTTTATTCCTGTATGACACTTTAAAGCCATTGTCTGGGCAGTTGTCAGAATGAGGTAATATAAAAATGCTTTGGAATAAATTTCTGAGATAGCAAGAAGTCATTCAGTCAGTAAATCTGTTACTGGAAAAATAAAGAAAGAAAAGTAATATAGTATATTATTTCATATTTTAGTCAAGATACATTTGTAGACAGATAAGTATCAGTAATCACTATTTAAATTACATGGTGAGATAGAGAAAATAGAATATATTTTGAGGCCAATGATATTCATTTACAGCAGTAGCTTTGTGAAAAATGCCAAAAACAGCTGCTTAAAACATCAGTTCTAAATGTAAGTAATGAATTAACATTTTATCTCTCAGCTATGGCTGAATTTGAAAGTGTTACTGTTTAACTGTTTAACCAAAGATTATGATGCAAGATCTAAAATTTAAACATTTCACTAAAATTTTTTTAGTTAAGGTAAGATGAACATTAGATGAAATAAAATAACACACACACACACATATGTATATATATATATATATATATATATATATATATATATATATATATATATATATATATATATATATAAAATACATATATGTGCATGTGTGTATTGCTGAGGAATACACATGTGATGGACAGATAGAAGAATTATGCACATTGCACTTATACAGAATACACATTTCAGGAAAATGTCACACAAGTGTACCATTATGTGGTCACTTTCATATTCTGTCTGCAGTTAAATGTTGCCCCATGCAATTTCTGTCCCTTTTTTCAGAGAACTATTGTTTTATGTAAAATCTGCCTCATCTACACACCATTAAAATAATTATAACACTGTGTCTGAGACTGTTAGCTGAAATTAGTTTAAGCAATGAGTATTGCAATGAGCAGTCATCAGAGTTAAGGATGCCTGAAAACTGGAGTGAGATTGAAATATGCAGCTGCTAAACACAAAATCAGAATGTGTATAAAGTAAGCAGGCTTTAGGGATGACTGGCGGAGAGCTGTATTATATGAGAAATAACCATCGAGGCATACTAAAATTCCTTAAAACATCCACATTGTAAAGGAAAACGTATGTGAAAGTCATATGACATATCATGTAGTTCACAGTTTTGCTTTCTAATTAAGATGTCTTTAGCTGGTAGAAATGGAAAGAAGAAGCCTGTAGGCAAATCTGAACTAAACATCTGGCACTTTTTACCTCAGCTGGCAGAACACCTACATTCTACTCCTGGGGGTTGAAAACAATAGCAGATTCCTTGAACATTATTTCATTTTCATGAAAATTTGTCTTGCTAATGTCTGGTAATGAATAATATTTGCTGGCAGCTTCCTATTAACAGAGAAATGTGATATGCAGGAGGGATGATTCAGTCTGCTAATGCAATTAGCTTTCATCCTCACATTTTTGTCCTGTGGTTGCACATATTAGTTGCTATTCTGAAGTTCTCCTTCATTTCAACACTTCTTGCTATGAATTAATTGATTGATGTTTTCGTTTTATTTATATTATTTGGACCTAGTGTATTTTTACACATCTGCATTTTCTTGATACAGAGACCGACCATTTAATATTGGTGAGTATATGGTGTTATGCACAAACATATTCATCAAATACAATTGTCAGTCCTATTAAAACAAAACGCATTGCATGAATCAATCACAGTTTTATGTCTACTTTGTCACTTGAGAATGCCATAGTCATAGCTTCCAGAAATCACAAACTTGTATTGTAGTCATATGCCTTTTACAAGCTGCTTACACCAAACTTGCTTTTCTTCTCAACATTTCTCCAGACTGCATGACCTCTTGAACACTTCTGAAGCTTCCCTTCTCTATCATTCATTCGTTTTTACAAGGTGCACAACCCTCTTTGTGAAGATATAGTTATACAAATTCAGGGAATATATTGTCTCTTAAATACGTAATCCATAATGCCTGACAGAAAGGGTACTGCATAAAAATAACAAACCATCAAAGATGTATTATAAGGCACACTGTTTCAGGTGGATGGCCTTCCACTACTGGAAGGTCTATTATTTCCCTGTAATGCCCATCCTGGAGTACAATATTGTACTTAGAAAACAGGCACTATATTGAGTTGCTTTGCATTAGTTTTATTAATGATGCACTTTATTTTTTTACATTTTTCATGTAAAATATTTTTTCTCCCTCAAGTTTGAAAGTTATAGGATAAAAATTGCATAAGTATTTTAGAATGTTTACTCAATACACATACATACACAGGCAGATGTTGACGAAGTCATGAAGAGGGAGAGACAAACTTGCCAAGGCACTCAATATCATGCCACATTCAGGTATCATAAATTCCCAGCTAAATGTCGGTCCCTGTGCATCACATTGATAGCAAATTGGATCACAAATAGAACTCAGGAAGTTGGGATGGGAAGTTATACCTGTACCATAATATCTGACACTAGTGGTGTACTGCAGGTGTTCATTCCTTGAACCACTCCTCACTGTTGTTTACTTCTCAGAGGTCAGTGCTGATGGTAAGGGTCTGTGGTGTTAGTAAAGTTTCTAGGTTCATAGGAGATTACTAGGCTAACAGTTTGAGAGCTTTTACAAGCCTAGCCAATACAACACAATTTTCCTGGTATATGTCCACCAGGGGCAGAAGGAAGACATGGGTTTGTGTCTATGCTTTGGTATTTTTAGATTTTACAGATTGTCCCTATCCATAACAGACATAGGAACAAACCCAGGTGTGAGCTTACAGTCCCCCATCCATCAATCCAGAGTGGCCTTGAAGAGGGCTAGGGAAGGACTCTGCATCATGCACATAGGAAGCCTATTCTGAAGAAGTAGCAATCCCTGGGACACATATCTGTCTCTTCAGCATGCTCTCTTTGACTCACTAAGTTCAGATTATTGGAATGGGAATCTTGTGAATATGCAACAGCACCATCAGGGCTGGATATGTGAGCACCTAGTAAGTCAGACACAGTGTCCCCTTAACAGTCAATAGCAGACAGAGTAAGGTGAAAGGGCTTTCAGTCTAGCTGCATTGGATGTGTTGTTTGCATCCTGTATTTTCTTTGTGAGGAAACTTTGAGGTCAGTCCAGCTGTTAAAGGTGTCTATCTGGTCAAGTACATTACAAATGGCATGTTGTACTCAATTGCTGGTCTAATGAGGAGTGTGTATAGTGGGAGTAAAATCTCACTGAATCAGAAAACCATACCTTACTTATACGTTTTGCCACAATAGAATGACTTTCTTATCATTGTGGGTACAAAATGAGTGAAGTTCAGGCTATTATCTACCTAGATACCCAGATCCCTTACCATTGATTCTACTTATAGAGGTGTGTTGTCAATGTTGTAGTTAGCATGGATATATTATTTTCCCAAAGGGTAAGATAAAGTATCTCTTGGCATTTTTTTCAGGAAATGGTTCTGACACCAATCTTTTGGCTAGTTTAGACCTTCCTGAAGGCTATCTGCTTCAGTGGAGGAGTCAGTGATTGTCCCCAGCTTGCAGTATTCTGCAAACTTTGTCATCCAGAGGCCTTTTACATTTGCCTTGGTGTTCGCAAAGTAAATTCCAAACACGAGTAGTCTTAGCACTAAGCCCTGTGGCACACCACTAGTAACTGGCTTCTTGCTGGAACTTGACTCATCCACCAATCACCCACATGTGGCCTATCCTTGAGTGAATTGGTTATCCATCTGGTGATGTAGGGGTTTATGCCAAGTTCTTTGAGTTTGTTTATAATACTCAAATGCTTTAGCTAGGTTGAGGTAGGTGGTATGCACAGTTTTTCCATGGCCTTCATGACCTTTTCAAAGACGTTTACCAGGATTAGCAGGCATGACCTACTCTTAATGAAGCTGAACTGGGTCGGGTTCAGTGCTTGGAGGTTTCCTTTGTCTCTGTTTATCAGGTCCATGTTTATTCTTTCCATGGCCTTGCAAACAAGACTAGTTAAGCTTATGAGTCTGTAGATAGCCAGGTCAGTTGATGATTGACCTTTATGCAGGGATATGACCACAGCTGTTCTCCACAGTGTAAGCACAAAGCCTGTCCAGAGGCTATGGTTAAACAGCAATCTTACTGTATCTGATAGGTCACTATTCAAATTATTTAAGAAGCACCTTGGTATAGCATCGGTCCTATTGATGCCATGCTTTAGAGAGTGCTGTGGCTACCTGTTCTGTAGTGTTAATTGGTGGAGGTGTGGCAGATGGTACGTTTTGGGAGAAAATGGGGAGGTCATGGGTTAGTCAAGTTTGAGCTAAATTTATTGGCCAGATGATTAGCTATATCAGCCAGCTGGGTGTAGGAGATGCCGTTGATACCTAATTCTGCACATCGTTGGGCGTTGCCCTTAAGACTGCAGAATAACTGAAAAAACCCTAATGGTTATCCTTAGCATTAGAGCAGATTTTTACTCTGAAGTCAGCTTTCAGACAATTTACTAGTTCCCTGATCCTCTTAGTTTAAACTGAGAGATTTATTGCTCTGTTGTGCGTATTCCCTCCTGCTTCTCAAAAGGGTTTTCTTTCTTTTATTATACAATCTATTAAGACCAGGGGTCCAGCAAGGTGGCTTGCTTTTAAAATTTGACTTGGGCTTATTTTGGTTTGGTACCACCGTATCTATCCAGTTGTTTATGTGGTCATACAGGGCTTTAGTGTACTATTCTGTATAGGCTACTGTGTTTTCAGGATTTGGGCTGGGAGACTTGGAATCTAGTTACGCTGTCACTTAATACAGGGTAGTTGGCCTTAGAAAAGTTTTTAAAGTTCTTAGGCTTCATGGGGGGGGGGGGGTCTAGTCTTACCTTAATTTTCAGAGAGACCACTTCATGGTCTAATCTTACCAGTGAAGACATCATACATGGTGGGGTGCAGCACTGTTCCATATTTGTGAATATCAGATCTAGGATATTTTTTCACCTGGTGTGAGTTCAGACCAGCTGCTCCAGAGTATTTTTAGAAAGTCTAGGAAACTTTGGGCATGTGTGCTAGTGGTTGTATATGCTTCCCAATCAATAGTTGGTAATTAAATCACCAGTGATATGGTACTGGGCTGGACAGTGAGTGATTCAGGTAGCCCTAGGTATGTTGTGTAGGTATCATGGTTCATGGAGGGCGATCTGTAGCTAGCATGAATTTGGTAGTTGTTTCTTTCCCACATATAGTTGGACTTGGAGTAGCTCTAGCATGTCATATTGTCTGATGAAGCTTGAGGTGAAATTATAATTTATGCAGATAGATACACCTCTGAGAAACTATGAATAAGTTACATGTACAGCATATATATAGAAACTCAGATACAGACATGCACATTCTCTCACACATACATACACAAATCTCCTTGTAACCATTGTGTTGCAGTTTAATTCTAGTATTTTTTTCTTGGCTTGATAACTATGGCTATAAAAAATAGAGAAGAAAAGTACAAGAAGCTAAAAGGTAAGTTGTCTCTTACCTGCATTTCCTGCATTGGTTCTATTAAAAAAACTGTTAGCTAGAAAGAAAATAGTAGCTGCAATAAAATATTTTAATCTCAGCACATGGATTTTGGTCAATGATTAATACACTAATTTTTACTGGCCCGCCCTCATACATAAATAAGCCCCTTTAGAATATCAGCTAGCCAGTGGGATTTTCTGATACTTCAAGTCAATTTTTTTTAATAATCATTACTGGTTATCTACAGTGGGAAAGGTTAGCAGAGGTGAAGTATACATGTCAAAGCTATAGTGTAACATTTCCAAGCAATCTTGATGATTGGATGGGAAATAGGAAATTCACCACAGGGATCACCTCTGTGGCTCTGCTCGACAGTGGCACAAGAAAATAATTTTCTTGGGAGGCAAAAGCCACGGTACCTTTTTGGCTGGGCTTGTGTAAGCCCCAGGGCCGATAGCCTAGTACCTACCTATGAACCTATGAACCTTTCTTAGTATATCCAGTGATCAAAGACAAGGCATTTCTTCCAGGTATCAGATATTCATTAGTAAAAAAGTACTACATTGTGTAAGGTCTTGGAGTAACAGAATTTAAGTCCATAGATACTGTGTGAGGGCCTACATATTCAAAGTAAGGGTATGGTGTAACAGAAATTAAGCATACATCTACTGCATTTGGGCTTCCTGTAACAGAATTCAGATTCACATACACTGTGTATGGGCTTTCTATGACACAATGTAGGCATACAAACATTGTGTTAGAACTCGCTGTAAGATAATTTATAATAATGTACATTAGGGCTTCCTGTAACAGAATTTAGCCCTACACTGACTGAGTAAGTGGTTTCTGTAACAAGAATTTAGGCCTATGACTGCTGTATAAGAAAATGGCTGAGCAGGGAATTACACTTAATGATGGGTTTATATAAAGCTAAACATTCAATGCATCTGGAGTCTAACAAGCATTAGTATCAAATGATTGCTGGAAAAACCTGAGCCACTGATATACCAGAATACATTTTTATAAGATATAGAAACACTTCAGGAAAGCAGCACCAACATGCCAAAGTATAAGAAACAATTTTAATTTAGCACTTTTGTCTTGGTCATAGACTTCTTCTGAAGAAGACTATGACCAAGTCGAAAGCACTAAATTAAAGTTATTTCTTATACTTTGGCGTGTTGGTGCTGCTTTCCTGAAGTTTTCCTGCATCTTTTCATCATTTTTATAAGAAAAAATAAATTGAAAAAGGGCTTGCTGACCACAGGAAATTATTTCAGAAATGCAATGGGCAGTCATCTCTGTGATAATATACCAAACCTCTCAACTGTTCAGATTTTTGCAGAATGTCCAGATTTTTGCCTCATATTTTTGGTCCAGTTTTCCTAAAATTGTGGTTTTCTGGAAAATTAGTGGCAATCCTTAAAGACTGAAGTTAGAAAATAATGGCAGACGTTTAGGTTTCAGAGTCCATACCCTACAGAAAATTTGTGCTGATGCAAAACATGTTATTCTGTCAATTTTCTAAGTTTGTAAGAACATTATTAAAAAATTGTCCCTATTTTTGGGTCTTTGTCCCACTTTTGTTGATGGCTTTGTCCAGATTTCTTGCTCTAAAAGGTTGAGAGGTATGATATTGGTCAATACAATCACAATTGTTTAATTTCATTCTTTGTTGACCAATTTAGTCCTACTAGTCTGGCAGCCACTTTTCAGGTCAGACCTGAGGTGGTGTTTATACTTCTTGAGGAAATTTGACCAGTGCATTGCAGAACTTCCCAAGCTATTTGTGAGGTAATCACTAGAGCTGTTACCAGTGATCACTGAATTTAAGATGGAGATTGTGAGTAGAGATGAGCTGGAGAAGAAGAAAAAAGAAACTAATTTGAAAGCTAATCAAATTAGCAGAGTGATTACCTTAGCATCTGGGAGTCTGGATGACTGTTTTACAAAAAAAAAAATGGAAGAAACAGAAACATTGGAGGCCATGCACTGGAGTTTGGTAATGGACAAAACATTTGGCAAGATGCTGTAAATGATGGTGTGGATGCAGAGAGGGCATGTCTGGTCAGTGGAGAAACTGAATTTAAATGCATCTTTTGTGTTAGGCTTCTGGAAGATGGAACAAATATAAATAGACAGAGACAGAGAGAGACTGACAGCAGTGTTTCTAGAGTAAAGACATATGCAGCAGCAGTAGCAGGTTCTAGTGAAAGACTTCGGAAAGAAAAGGATGAGCAGGTGCAGAGGAGATATGCAGGAGCTGTTGAAAGCTGGATGAAAGGCCTGTTGCATGAGCAAAAACAAAGTGTAAACAGTAAATAAACAGGCACTGTGTTTTTAGACAATACTGTTGTGCCCTTTTTTGCTTGACATTATAACATTAATACATACAGGAACTGAACCTTTCTGTGAAATAACTTTTGAGACATTTGCATGTGCAGAAATATTTCTTAATGAATGAGAAAAGAGAAATAACATATCTTCATGGAAGGACTATATTTATCAACATTAAATGTATATTTAAAAAGAAAATCACTGTAAATTAGAACAATTGAGAATGAAGAGGAGGAACTAAAATGATTTCATCGGGAAATGAACATTCAAAAAAACAAAGTAAGAGAAAATATAACAAGGACAGTGAGAACAATTTATGAAAATTCTTATATGTATGTGATGGTGAATGGATAGGTAGGAAAGATGATAAGGCAGGGTAGAGGAGCAAAGCAACGTTCCCATTGATCATGTTGCTGTTTGCGATGGTAAAGAATGCAGTTAGCAAACATGTAAATCAAGGTTAGAGGCTGGTAAACTGGATGTTAAGGAAGGGATAAAGTTACCATCAATGTTAACCTATGCAAATAATTTGATCTTAGTAGCCAAGAACAAAATCTGGACGAGAAAGATAATTTACAGAACAGGACAAATTTTGCATACAGTAGGATCACAGTTAAGTAAGTCAAAAGTAAGAGGTTTGGCCATGTTGTAATAATGACAGAAATTTATTTTACCAGAAATGAAACTGATGTTTTAGGGGTTATATTTGAAAAGGAACAAGTAGCAATAGAACAGTGGACAGAAGTTCTAAAAAAAATATGAAAACTGACAGATTGGTGGAGGGTGTTTCAGTTGCCCTTACAAAAAAGGGTTTATTTCTTAAACAGAGACATTTCAAGAAAGCTAGCATATTTATGTGGTGTGTACATGTTTTCAAGCTGTATAAGAACTGAATTATTGGGTATACTTTTTGGTCTTCTGTGAGGAACAAGGGTGAATCCAGTCAAAAGAGGGATAGTTTATAATTTAAAATAAAATAAAGATGTGAAATTAATTAATCAGTTTGTTTTCTTAGCATCAATAAATTTATTTTATGTTAAAAAACTGAGAAAAATACAATAATAGGATATTTTTTATCTGAAAAATATAAAGGTACATGGATGGATTGGGTAAGAAAATGAAAAGAGAAAGAAAAGGTTTGGAAGAGGAGGAACATGAAAGTAAAATAAAGACATGGGGAATTGAACTCAATGAAGTAGAGATGGAAAGGAAAGAATGATATAAAAATAATGAAACTGAATTATTGTATTGATTCTTTGGAAAAATGGGGGTATGAATGCAAGAAAACAATAAGGAAAAGGCTGGAAAGATTTAAATAATTTTTTGAAGCAAGTGATTTTCTGACACATTTACTATTGGACAAACAGCCAGTGAAAAGTAACATAAAACATAAAATGATAAAACAAGGAATGTGTAACAGCTATAATAATGAAGAGACATCACAAAATTCCCTGGGATTTGGCAAGCTTTGCACGGTGTGCAGGAATAGTGCAAGAGCTGCTGGAGGCAATATGGCCGCCGAGACCCAGGAACAAGCTCCCAGGATGTGCACGAGCACTCCTGCACTATTCCTGCACAGACACAGCTCCTGTATGCTAATTACCCCATTTGTAGGAAAAACTATGCAAATGAGGTGAATTAGTGATCCAGGAAGCTGGAAACCGTTGGTGCAGGATTAGTGCAACCTGTAGAAATGTACTTGGTTAGTAACCAAGTACATTTCTACAAACTGCAAAATGGAGCCATGACAGCTCCAAATAAAGGGTGTATATAATGTGGAAGGCATGCCAATGGTCAAATATATGGCTATTGGCATGGAAAATAGTCTCAAATGAACAAAAAATAACTTTTATTTATTTTTTGGTCAATTTCGGCCATTTAAGTTTAGGGCAGCAGCGGGTAAATGGGATCAGCCTAAAAATAAAACTAAAATCTTGAAAAAAGCTTTTTATGCACAATCACAATTTTGCTATTATATTCAAGGGCAGGCAGAAGACAACAAGGCCACTGAATAGTGGTTGCTAAGGGGGAAGGCTCAGTGTCAGACTTGTAACTAGGCATTAGCAGTCAATTCTATACAAATGAGGGGAATGATACTGAATCACAGATTTCCCCTCATGGCTAGCATGCACCCAACCGTGTAGGTGCAGGAAAACCATGGTGCAAACCTAAGAGTTAGCTGACATTATAGAGGGGTGTGTCAGGCATAATGTAAGCTTATTGGAACTCTGTGGTTCGGGTCTGCCCTAAGCTTAGCAGAGCTAAGGAAGGAGGTGTGTCTGAAGCTGCTTAGCAGTCTTTACATTGCCTAAATGGGTGTGCGCACCATGCACCGGGTTTTAAACAAAAAAAATAATAAATTAAATGAGGAAATAGCAGCTCCATTCACATCTGAGCACTGAGTTTGTGTGGCACACCACTGGGCTTAAACAGGAGGCAATGGGAAGGGAAAACATCAGTAGGAAGGTAATCAAAGAGAGCTAGCTTAGCTGGCAGGTGAAATGTATCAGAATCTGCCAATTACACAGGCAGCAGCCCAGCCCAGCACACTACTATAAACTATGCAAACACCGTTCCTTCTGTTTTTTCCTACAAACTCTGCACCACCGGTCTACACAAATGGGGAAATTTTACCTAACAAAAGCAACAAAATTATAGGGGCTGCTTTCGCTCTCATAAATCAACATGTGGAAGAGGCTGAGGGTGGTGAGGATGAGAATGCTGGTGACCAACCCACAGTGATGAGAAGGAGAAGAGTGTACAGACCCAGGGTAACCTACCAGAGGCTACATGAGCTGGAGACAGTGGAGCACTATAGGGTGGACAGGGACCTCCTACATCAAATTGTTGAGCTGTGCTGGCCACGCCTCACACACAGAACTAATAGAGGGGAACCCATCCCAGTGGATACCAAGGTATGTGTAGGCTTAAGAATACTAGCCACAGATACCTTCCAAAGGCCAACTGGGGATATCACTGGGATCTCACAGGCATCAACATCCTGGGTACTCCACTAGTTCCTGGATGCCATGTCAGCACATGCCGGTGAGTATATATATTTCCTTTACACCTGTGAGGTGTTGACCAGCAATATGCGTCTCTTCCACCAAATAGCAGAATACCATGAGGTAGTTGATGCTATAGACTGCACACACATATACATCAAAGCACCTCCTGGTGAGCAGGGCAGAGTCTATATAAACCGCAAGGGCTTCCCCTCCATCAACTGCCAGGTCGTGTGAGATGCCCAGGGCATTATAATGAATGTGTGTGCTGGCAGCCCTGGAAGTTATCATGACTCTCACATCTGGCATATGACACAGCTGTACCAGAGATTTGCCAATGGGGACATCCCATATGGCCACCTAGTGGGGATGCTGGTTACGCACTGGAGCCGTGGCCGATGACACCCCATCAGAAATGTACATACACCCAAACAAGAACTCCATAATGAGGCACACGCACAGAAAATAATTATAATAGAGCATGTGTTTGGGATGCTCAAGTCACGGTTCCAGTGCCTGGACATATCCGGTGGAGCCTTGTAGTACTCACCAGCTACATGTACCCAAATTGTCATTGTATGTTCCTTGCTATACGATATGATCCTGTAGAAACAGCTGCAGCAGGAACAGCATGGGGCAGAGCCATACAGCCCCCCACCATTGTCAAGGCCAGCACAGACACAGAGTGACTCAGAGGAGGAACAACCTGAGCCTGCCCCAGTAGGCAGAAGGAGGTGTGCCCAGTATGCCCAGGCCTTGGCAAAGAGGCAACACAAGGCACATACACTGACATGGTAGGAACCCAGGAATGACACATCTCTCCACCTCGCACATACAGTAAAAGGGATGCCAAACATGACACTACCTGTGCTTAACCATGTATAGGGAGTGTACTATGTGCATCTGACATAGTCAGCCCTCCAGCACCATCCTCAATACTGGCACAGCCACAAGGTAAGTCACGCTCACTATCAAGTGCTGAATGTAGTAGTATGTTCTGCTACCTGTATCTATGGTATGGATGTGAGCATGTTAGGGAATCGGGTGGCTGAATGGGATGCCAGCAGATAGCAGACACCTATATCATCAGCATGAAATCCTTAACAAATACCGGTGTCGACATAGTAGGCAGTACTAGACAAGGTGACAAAACCCACTGCAGGACATGTGGTGAGCCAAATGTGTGTCCATAGGACACACAAATGCATGTCAGTGAGGCTCACATACCCAACAACAGTCTCAGCCAGCAGGACAGGTGTAGACAAACACAAAGAAAGGCTGTGCTAAGGCCTCTGACTGATGGCTATGGACAACAGCCCCCTCCAGACCTACACAGACAGACTACAGCAGGTCAGGCAGTGGGATGTTAGTTATGAAGGGTAAGAAGTCTGAAACTGAAATGTAGGTCAATAAAGCCTAAGAACTGTAGTACACTAATATGCCTCTAGTCTGCTTGATAGGTCAGACTATAGAATGAAATGGAGTTCCTGAAATACCTATACAGTCATAGCAAATGTTTACAGTTGTCAGGTGTGCCCCCCCCACACACACACACACACAATCCTATGTAGAAATGTAGCAACATCTATGTGTAGGTATAATAACAGTGAAGCACAGATTACCTGAGCTGGCCAAAGTAGCAGGCTAGATTGTAACACATGTACAATATGCAAGGCTCTGTGTGTTAGGTTGTTGTGTGTTGTATACTGTGTGAAAGTGGTCAGCATGTAGGCATGGAGGGTTGTGTCTCGGTGGCCAATGGCCAGTACTGTTGATGACAGGGCCAAGTTCCCACAACTGCAGTGTCAAACACAATGCATCCAAGCAAGACACAATCCAGCAGTAATCCATACTAATTGTGCGGATGTAATATCTGTCACCATCTGAAAGATGGACATGTCATGAATATGGGCCCTGACATATAAACAGTACACAGGTAGAAGTACAATAGACAGAGAGTGTATAAAATGTTACTGTCAAATTGTCACACCTTTGAAATTGTACATACAGGTTAGTAGCACATTATTTGGCTGTGTAGTATGGAATACTGATGTCAACTGCCCAAACACTGGCGATCCACTAAAGGCACAGGTATGAAGTACTGAGAAACTGCTGATGTCCATTCACTGCACAAGCCAGCATAAGTGGAATGCCCCACGTATATCTGCGAGTCAGCTGCAAGTAGCTTCCATAGCACACAAGCACCCAGCTCACCCCACCATCAGTCACATGTACCTCACAGGTCTTATCCCTGCTGTTGGGAATGAGTACAATATGACACCCAGCTCTGTATAGGAATAGCCACAGAATGCAGCATGCTGAAGCGGTTTTCCATGCAGGTGTGCCCCTAGCTGTAAGCAGCACCCTGCCAGCATCCACACCAATGGATCAATAAGGACAGAAACTATTGACATTAACACCTTGCACACCTACCCTGTCACCCCAGGGGAATATAGTGGCATGCAGCCTGGGACTGTGGGAGTGACACAATGCACCAGCATGCTAAAGATGGCCTGCATCACTACCAAATGCCCTACAGTCCTCTGTCAAAGGCCTGTGTCTCACCCGTACTGCCAATGTATGTTATCTCATGGACTCCCAAATAACAACATAACACAGTCCACAGAACACAAATGCAAGACCATATTGACAAATCCACATAGCATGTCCAACATGTCCTACTGCATGAACTGTGGACCAACCCCTAAGTACTGCTGGGATGAAGTGATAACTATAGGGATACTTATCAGATAACATGTGAATAATGTTTGGAAGAGGATAGAATAACAGAGGGGGGGTAGAAGCATAGACGCCATGGAGTGTGTGAAGTCTGAAACTCAGATGTGTGCACATACTATCCCTGCCTGCAAACACAGGAATGGTTGGCTACAAACTTGCTCACAAACCACAATGTAAAAGGGTAATGACCAGAAATATGAGCCCTGCCTCTGGGTAACCTGTGTGAATCTATACAGCTGTGAAGTATGGCCAAAGCAGGATACGGCCATACTGTCATATCGATGGATGTACAAGCATGGGATCCTCAGCCACCACAGTACCAAGGTGCTGAACCATTTACACAGACAGATCAGCAAGTGTCTGCAGCTCCCCCTCCATAATGGCATAATTGTGCAAGAATATGTAGACTGCAGACCACAATAATGGACACAGCTTCATTCATCTTGTGTTTCCCAGGAGATTACTGCAAGTAAATATGTACACCTATCAGTAGTTGATGACATAAAACATCACAATGTAAAACAGTGCATATGTCTAAATATCTCTGCTAACACAAAAACCATGTAGCAGAAGCAGCACAGACACAATTAGTTACAGTATCCCTCTATTCTTTGCCCAGTGTGACCCCGTATTTTCAACCGATCTACAGATATCCTGCAGAAACAGGTTACTATCAGTAGGTGTAGAACACAAAAGCCTGAATTGGACTACAACCTACCTGGAATGGATTCACACATTTAATACAGAAGGTCATACTGGGCATGCTTCCACACCCATGTCTGGCAACAACAGTGGACTATACATATCTGTCAGTCACAGATGTTTGTGCACACACTCCGCATTGCACACCAGTCATGTTTTGCACACACATCGGAAAGGAATACACACATATATCCAAGGACAATACACTATAATAGGCCAAACTTACACATACATAGATGTGTGAAAGAGAGTGACAGTGACAAAAAGCTTCCTATCATGAGGCCTGCCCCACACAGAACACATCCAATTAACCAATACCACATGATGTGCAAATGTCTATCACTGTAGACATTTTCTTCTGGTATCCCTCAGCACTATAGTGTCTGTGGTGCTTGTGATAACTGGGTAACATGACTGTATAAGTCATTATTCATCTAGCAGTTGTATACATGTTTCTGTTAGATGTAAACCTGTGTGTGACTGAGTGTTGTGTGTGGGCTTCCATATGAATGATTTATGGCCCATTCACACACACTGCACTCCCCACTGCCCTACTTTGGCAAGCCTGCTGATGTCATTCACCTTGAAATACACCTTTGGGGAAAAGTAACCCTATAAGCTCCATGGTGGGTGCTATAACTGCATAATGCTATCGTATGATGTACCAAGTAGGTAGGAGTTCTAATCCCAGACATGGTAACTTTGACTCTGTGTGTGTGTATGTGTGTGTGTGTGTGTGTGTGTGTGTGTGTGTGTGTGTGTGTGTGTGTGTGTGTGTGTGTGTAGGGATCAATGCTTTTGAGGCCATTCACAGTCACTACACTTTCCATTGCCCTGCTTTGGCAAGCCTGCTGATGTCATTCTCCTTGAAATACACCATTGCAGAAGGGCTAGCCCTATAAGCTCCGTGAAGCATGCTATAACTACATAATGCTATAGTGTGATGTATTAGTTAGGTTGGAGCTCTAATCCCAGATATGACAACTGTGAAACTCTGTGTGTGCTTGTTTGTCTATGTAAGGATCAATGTTTTTGAGGCCATTCACAGTCAATACACTTTCCATTGCCCTACTTTGGCAAGCCTGCTGATGTCATTCACCTTGAAATACACCTTTGTGGAAAAAGGAGCCCTATAAACTCTGTGGTGTGTGCTGTAACTGCATAATGCTGTAGTGTGATGTACAAGTTAGGTAAGAGTTATAATCACAGACATGGCAGCTGTAAAACTCTGTTTGTTTGTGTAGCGATAATGCTTTTGAGGCCATTCACAATCAGTACACTTTCCATTGCCCTACTTTGACAAGTCTGCTGATGTCATTCTCCTTGAAATATACCTTTGGGGAAACACTAGCCCCATAAGCTCCATGGTGCATGTGATAAATGCAGTACACTGTAGTAGCAATACATAGCTAGGTAGGGGTTTGAATCTCAGCACTGTCATATGTGTATGTTTGTCATCAGTATCCTGTGTGGAGGTAGCTGTGATTGTGTAATAACAGTACTCACTGTGTGGTGGGATTTGCAAATGTCATATATTGAGGATCTATTATATATCACAATGTTCAGCTTACAAGGACAACAAATGTCAAACAGCAGAGCGGCTGGTGTAGACAATCCGTACCCCTACATGTGACATTATGGATTGGGGAACAATATAGGCAACCCTTGCATTACCCAGAGAATACTCTCCACCCATGTCTCATACTCAAACACACTTGGCTAGACAACAACCACTATGTTGGTAGTTCCCTGCATATTGCCCACAGATAGTAACCATGGTGTGATTGCAGTGGAATACAGAGGACATGGCACCCTGTTCCATCACTACAATAGGCAAATAATTGCTTACAGTGGTTCTTTGCTATGTTCCCCCACTGGACACATGCAACAACTGTACAGTCAGCAAATGGAACCCACAAAGGGCATACCATGCCTTATACACATGCCCTGTATGGACAGATGCCACTAACACCAGTGAATATCTGTATCATGCTGTCAATGTAGGTGCAGAATCAACCTCAGTTCAATAGGCAGTTCTCACCACATGAGGTCAGGAATGCCACATCAGATGATAACAATCTGTCCACACAACATGCCCCCAAACACACCAGGTACACTTCCACATGTCACAGAACATGCATGTGGGACATGTGCACATCCCAGACACTGTCCGTGTTATGTAATATTGAACACATACATGGCAAGCATTACATAGCACTGGCCACCCACAATAGTAACCCAGATGAGTGGATGGTGAATACAATACCCACCAATGTGGGCCAATCCAGGGACTACACCCCTGAGCCACACTGCAGACCATCGTCATGTGGCCTGATGCCAAGGTATACCCTTTGCCTAGCCTTGTACAGCCTTTTGGCACAGTCAACCACTACACACCTGTGAAGCAATGAACCCATGCATGTCAGTACTGGTAAATCTGTGTCTGTGTGTGTGCGTGGAGATTAATGAGTTGAAAGCCATTCACATTCACTACACCTTAAACTGCCCTGCTGAAGCAAGCCTTCTGATGTCAGCCACCTTGACATACCCTTTGCCCATATATCAGCCTGATAAACTCTGTGGTGCATGTGATACCTGCATAATACTGTAGTGTAGCAAACTAGTTAGTTAAAAATTCTAATCCTGACCCTGCCAACTGTGATAATGTGTGTGAGTCCCTGAGAGAGTGCGGTTGCATCTTCCTTGACACCTGCTTTTGTGGACAGGCACATGTACTACACCTACCTTATTCCTCCTTTATCACTGTTGCTGATGTCACTCACCTGCAAATATACCTTTGGACAGCTCTTCAGCATGCAAGCTCTGTGGCGCATGTAATAACTGCATAAAAATGTAATAGCAATACATAGTCAGGCAAGGGTTTGAAACCCCATACTGGTAAGTGTGTGACACAAACATGCTTAGCTCTTACTCTCCTACCCCCTTCCTTTCTGTCTCTCTCATTCCCTCTCTGGTGGATGTGGAAAAGTACACCTACTTTGCTTAGGCAGCAGCTTGTGTTTTGTAAGTGATGCTCATGATCAGCTGATGGCCTGTACACAAATTGCAGTCCCCTACTAGCTGATATCATGTGGAACAGCTTTGGTAACATTCCCATAGCTAATTGCATGGAAACACACTCCTATAACTTGTAACATCATGTGGGTGTTGGCCCTTTTCATTCACTGTGAGCAGGACTTAATGTCGGTGTTTGGCAAACAGCATAACAGAGGGTAGTGGGATATACCTCTTACAACATATACTGTAGAGACAGGTCAACAAACAGGAGGGGGTGTTCTAGACATAAGGACAGAATTAAAGTCTTGCTCTTCTACATTTGAAGTAATGTTGGTTTAACAGAGTTTGTGGGGATGTGGCTGGTCTACATGATTTTATACCTGTCATGACAGTGTTATGTGGTTAAGGAAACTCTCACCTGTAGGTCTGTCTGCAGACTGGCCAGTGTTTGGAGTCTTACATGTGTTGTGTTACTCACAGATGACCTATCTTTAGAAATGCAGTAGCATAGTCTGAGGATTGCAAACAGTACTTGGTGACAGCCATGAGAGTTACTGACTTCATATCCCTCAGAAAACATATGTCACAACAAACCCTGTTACACCAGTAAATGTATGAGTTTATCACAGCAACATGTCAAAATTGGCCCTGTGTTTGTGCCTCCAGCCACAACTCTGTCAACCTTTGTACATATGTCATGCAGTAAGATATGCATATGTTCAGTACACCATTATTTATTGACATCATACCTGATAACAAGCCAGTGAGATATCCGACTGTTAGACATGTTATGTATAGTAGGTTTTATATTTGAGGACAAAACCTGGACATTCTGTTGTAGTGTGTAGACTGGTGAGGTCTTTGTACTTACGGTGAATGTTGACAGAGTGTGTATTGCGAATATGTACCTTGGCCTGTGTACAGACTGTGGTAGATGTCATTGTTCTTGGTCCTGTTCTATCTGATGTTGCATGCTGCTCCAGTGTATTGTACCCTATTGGCATACATGATTGTTGGGCCAAACCCACACATGTCCCATACCACAGTCAGGCATTGTAATACACTGTGTATTGGCCCAGTATATGTAGGGTTAGTGTGTGAGTGGCACATATGAGGATAGTGTTGATCACACAGTCCATATACTAGCATAATAGCATGCTTACCATATGTGGCTGTGGCTGTGTTCAGATTGGTTGTGGGTATGCGCTTTCACACAGGTGTCTGTTACTCTGTGCTGTTACATGCCTGTAGAGCCTGCTATATTTGCAGGTACATGTGTATTCCCCCATAAGAAATGTAGGCCAGTGTTGTGGCAGTCTGCCTACAGTTTGCACAGTTCTTTGTGACATGCCTAGCAGCTCAGTCTACTTACCCAATGTGATGTTATGTCCAGATATTTGTCAGATGTACTGCTGCCGGGCCACCATAACTGTTAAGTATTTCTGACAAAGGAGTGGGATGCTGTACAGATGTATGTCACTAACTAGTGGGTAGTATGTGGGATTGTGACCTCTGCTCCTCCAGTTATTATGTGTCAGGAAAGAATGGAGTATGTGAATGCATAAACTGTGTGAGCATATCTATTCCAGTTTGCCAGACTGTCCACATTTATAGGTCATATCTCTGTTGTATTCCACAGGACCATTACTGTGACATCTGTGGCACTGTACTATGATGATCTTAGGATGTCTGTCAGTAACTGATGGCGTACATGTCAATATCAGATGTGACTGCCCACACACAACATTTCTGTTAAGACAACCGCTGTTACAGTGGCAATAGTCTACATTTATACCTGCAATACTTACATGACATCCCCTTGCACTAAGAGGTTACGACTATTTGTGCTGAGGTATGACTCCACTACATGTTCGGGACATATGTTAAACATATATATATATATATACATATATATATATATATATATATATATATATATATATATATATATATATATATATATATATATATATATATATATATACACACACACACACACACACACACACACATATATATATATATATATATATATATATATATATATATATATATATATTTACATATGGGTCCACTTTGTAATTTCGAATTACTGAAATCTCGAATTTTAGTATTTCGAAACCACAAAGCCGAAAACCCAACCACAACTCACAAATTCGAAAACACACAACTGCCAAATTTAAAATCCCGTAATTAAGCTACACATACAGTACACACCTAAACATACACACAACCCCTCCCCCACAATCAAACAAACTCATCTAAACTACGTATAAGCAGAGGGCACGCCCCACACCCTCTACTTATATATTCTAACTCCGAGATCGCACAAACAGAAACACAAACGAAACTCACACACACACACACATCTTACAGTACCTCAAACACATGCATAACAGTCACAACACGCACTTTAACACACTACATCCCTAACCAACATACTTACACACACAAACTTACCAAAATTACACCTAAACATCCACATACCATACAAATGGAAGCAGAAATTTAAAATATCTGTGTTTTGATATTTTGAATTTCGTGCTTCTACCGGTTTCAGAAATGTGAGTCTGCGGCTTTGTAAGTTCGAAATACTGCAATCTGAGATTTCAGTATTTTGAATTTACAAAGTGGGTGCATACATACATATATGGATATATATATATATATATATATATATATATATATATATATATATATATATATACATACACACACACACACATATATATATATATATATATATATATATATATATATATATATATATATACATACACACACATATATGTATATATATATATATATATATATATATATATATATATATATATACACACACACACATATATATATATATATATATATATATATATATATATATATATATATATATATATATATATATATATATATATATATATATGCAGATAGCTCTATATATGACCATATATATAACGCAATATATAGATGTATATGAATACATATATATGAATATATATGTGTATGTACATGTACACATATATCTACATATGTATATATATATATATATATATATATATATATATATATATATATATATATATATTTATATCCATATCCTTGTTATGTGTTAACATGACTGTTGTATATACCTTCCCAGATGTATCACACCATATTTATCTGATATGTGTATATTTAGATATAACAACATATGTGATTCAACAGTAATATCACTAAAAAGTAATACACAATTGTAGAAGTCATAGTAGTTGTTCAATACTATTCAGTATGTGTACTGACAGGTATATTGTAAAAAAACAACAACTGTCTTCACAGCTGTGATGGATTAGTGGTTTACTGCTGTGACTATAGTATACAAGGTCCTGGGGTCAAAACTTGAAAGGGCTGTTTATTTTTTTGCTGGGCAGAACAAGGGCTGTTGGATACATAGTGGCTAAGGCAGTTTTGATCAGCTTTAAGTGGGTTTGCGTGGGTTTGCATGATGGTTAGTGCTTCTAACATACGGTTAAAAGTACAGGCACTTACACCATGTAGGCTTCACTTACTAGTGTGCAAATGTACTTAGCATTTATATTGCAGCAATGCTGAAACCTGCTAAGCATGGCTCAGCCCTAGTAACCAGTGCTCACATTCAAGTCTGATAAAATAACAGGGTAATGCCATCTTTAATAAGTGTATTTAATTCCATATACATAACATGCATCTGTGTGCTGTCATTATAGTAGCAAGGGGTGTGAGGCTACTGTCTGGGATAGCTGAGTATATATGACTTGCATAACACGTTTTTCCATTTGAATGTGTTACATACATGGGTAGTATCCCAGGTTATATGCAGTCACATTGCCATTTAGTGTATCATTACATTACTACTGTGCTTTCCCAAGTAAGAGTAGATCGTAGATTGTAGTTCTGGAACCAAACACCCATGGATGCAAAGATGGACTCTGAGTCCTCACTGTCATGTCCTTGATGTGTGAGCTATGTCTCATTAAATATTTCCTACTAGATATTGATCTGACTTGTGGATATTAACTGTAGACTACTGTGTGTATAGGACATGTCATTGAGGGCTGCTGTCATGTAGTAATGTCATACCTGTTGGTGTCAGACGTCTGTCTGTCAACACATTCATCCTAATGCATAACCAGTTGGCTAGTTGATGTCTGCCTGTTCTCTGTACAGATGTGCAGATATCAGGTATCCTTTTTGGCTACTTAAAGGCAATCTATCCTTGACTGACACAGCCATGTCTGCCCAGCTGTGTTATAAATGCCACAGCTAGGACTCCACACCCTGTATGCACCACATGCCATGAATTTCTCAACTACACTACCACAGTGAACAGAACATGCTTGGGTACAGGTCTCCAAGATAGACACTGTCCATGTTATGTAATACCTGGTGCATACATGTCAACTGGAGCACCTCACTGGCCCTCTACAAAGGCAACCAGATGATTGGATGTTGCATGTAACTCTCACCCTGAGGATCACCCTTGTGGTATCTGTTGACAGATAGCCTACTTGCACATGGCAGGTGGCATGATACCACTGTACACACAGCCCCTACACTTCCCATCTTTCCATGGACAATAGCCTGGTACACACCTATGAACACCTGCATGGATGGACCCCAGTACTGACAAATGTGTACGTGTGCATTACTGAGAATAACAGTGGCTGTGTGTTTGTAGACCTGTAGTTGATAATACCCTGAGGCCCTTCACACCCACCACACCCCCCATTGCCATAGTTAGATGTGGCTGCTGCTGTACCAGACATTTATTTATTTATTTACCTTTGTTGACCGAGAGTGTCCGACTGGACATAGGTTAATTTTCAGCGGAGGCCCGGGGAGAAAAGCTCCACAGTTAAAATAAACAGACAGTAGTTATGTTGTATTACATAGTGATTAACAATTTAGCATAGCAATTACTTGCAACATATTTACAGATGATGAACATAGTACATCAGTAGACAACTAGAATCTTTATCTGTGAAGTACATAACAGACCTTAACAAATGTTACAATAAGAAGTTCCTGCTGTATAATAAGTACTAGGCTTATGAGCATCTGAGCTTGCTATAATCAAGGTAGTTAGTGGAGTGGAATGAAAGGTTAAATTAAATTTAATGTACCTTGCTGCACTCTTCACACTAAGGGCTATCTGGGGCTTGCAGTACCAGCACAACACTGTTGTACAAATGGGTTGATAGACATGGAATACCCTCTGAGTTCTTGCAAGTGTGTGTATGTGGGCATGTGTGTTTATTTGCAGGATACAGCATTCTGAGGCCACATTCTCCTAATAAAATAAGCCTTGCTGCACAGTATTAGGGACAGTGATGTCACTGACCATAGGAGAGCCATGACAATGCATCACCCTACTATCCCTGTGGCATGTGCATTAGATGCATATCCCTGTAGTAGCACTCTTGGGATAGACTAGGGGTTGTATTGCAGTCCTGGTCAATGTATGATGGTGGGTATGTCAGATTGTTATCATGGGTTTCAGTGCTTACAATATCCACTGTGGAGTGTCGGTGATGGGTATACTGTCTTTACACCATGGTACCCTCAGTACATATCCCATGTTCCACTGTATGGGGAACACTGTCACCATCAACCATACAGGTAACTGATAACACTGTCCAACCCTGTT
Source organism: Protopterus annectens (assembly GCF_019279795.1). Lineage (NCBI taxonomy): Eukaryota > Metazoa > Chordata > Ceratodontiformes > Protopteridae > Protopterus > Protopterus annectens. Next base: position 1,218,710,841 of record NC_056746.1, read on the forward strand.
ATGCATGTGCTGTGTGCTGCCTATCTGTAACAGAATGGACACACTGACAAGTTAGTTAGCACTGATAAGCCCAGGTCTCTCAGATGTGTGTATGACTGTTATGTGTTTGTCAATGTCTATATGACAGCATGTCACACTGTCTATTGTCCTTAAACAACCAGTACATCCCCATTACCATACTGTGCAGGCCTGGGGATGTTCTTCATGTAACATGTAACCTGGAACACACTTCATCCTAAAAGCTGTGTGGTGTGTGCAATTAAGGCCACACACATCAGTAGCACTACATACCTAGGTAGGGATTCTAGCCCCGGTGTTGCCAAGTAAGACTCTGTGTGTACGTGAAAGAATCCAGTTCTGTTTGCAGAATATACATGTCTCAGGAGGTCATCTGTCCGAGAACTGCCTGGCAAATGCTAACATTTCACAGGTATCATCCTGTGGGAATATATTCCATCACAACCAGTGGTAGATGTGTAAATGCCCTTTTCCCCACTGTATAGGTGTACAGCGATACTGGGGTTGGTATATATAGCTGGGTGTGGCTCTTGTGAACACAGCCACCATCATTGCAGTTACTGTTGAGTGTATCCCCCCGCTTAGCTGGCTGTAATAATGTACAGTGAATGTTAACAGGTTAAGTAGTTATCTAGCACACTATCTGCAGTTCTACAGCACCTCACACTCTCCAAAGGGGAGGGCTGTGCCACCCACAGCAGCACACATATGTTCACTGAGTTGAGGATTGCACTACATTGGGGAAGGGGACATATACCCTGCCAGTACCATTGTCAATGACATTAAACTAGCAGACTGCTTATTTCCACAATGTGTTGTTGTGCCTATTCTGTCTTGGTGGAATTACATAGGCTAAAATGGGTTCCTCGCACAGCTACATACATCCATGTGAACAGTATTCTCTGTGTATTTCATCAACACCAAAGCCTCTGTGTATTATACGCAAACATGTAGTGTGTACCACCCAGTACACTTACCATTATCCACTGTAGAAGGGCTGCTGATATCAGCCACCATGCAATCACCTGTATACACCACCCCCAGACCTATCAGCCATGCAGAACATGCAGTAACTGTTATACAGACCTGTGACATGTGTTCACCTGTACCTAGGATATGGCACAGCCAAAGTGTCACCACAGTGCCATACCCTTTGTAGGATACAACACCAGACCATCATCCTGCTGACACATGGACACCTACAGCACAAACGGAATACATTATGGAGACCACAATCACTCAGTGGTTGTTGTTGCTGTTCTTTGTCTTTTTGGCTTTTCCCGGTTAGGGGTCATCACAGTGGAACTCCGATCCGCTAATGACTGGCAGTAGATGTTTATGGTGCCGAGTTGCCAGCCCGATGCCCAACCTTCAGCGAAGGCACGCCCATTCACGCATGTCTTTCGGAGGGCACTCGACCATGGGAAGGACATGCAGACTCCACACAGAGGCATTCTAGCCAGAATTGAACAGGAGAACCTCTTGCTGTGAGGCAATAATGCTACCGCTGTATCACCGTGGTATCTATAATGCAACATGGATGGACAGCTACACTTCCTGACATGTAAGTGATAAACTTTAATGCTGACAACATGTTACACAGCATTACATTGATACACTGTAGTACAGTCACCCTGTGCATCAGAACCATATTAGCCTGTCCCTGCATCAATGTTATGGATGACAAGGATGTGGCACAGGTATCATCATATGCACAGGGTGTGTTGTTGGATTGCCTGAGATGTAGGCTGAGCCATACATTTGACGCCATGTGTGTGAGTGAGTTGGTTTAATTATTAATTTGGCTGTAGTGACGTGGTGTGTGTAGGTATGGGGTTGCCCTAGCTGTGTTGGTATTGTGTGTATGTATGCATGGACACAGTTCTGCCATGTGGCTGCCCTATACAGGGGTTTGTTGGACAACTGCAGACCATACCTGGCAGGGTGTGCAGTTCATCATCTCTGGCCATGGACACAAGAACTGTGCCTGCCAGGGGTTCCACAGGCACCATCAGGTACAAGCCACAATATGGTACTCTCCCCTGATGATGACATATGTCCGCTGGATCTGGGTCCCTCTTGGGACTGGCCAGGGCCATGTGCATGTGGCCTGCTGTGGTGTGGTGTGGACAGCACCCCCCCATGCAGTGCTGTGGCTGGTACTGCCACTACAGGAGCGGCTCAGTGTTATGGCACATCCACGTTCACCTCCAGCTGTTGGTGTTGCTGGCCTACGTCTACGTGGTCGTTGCACCACTCCCACTATATGCTTTTGCACGGATATTCCACGGTCGAAGATTCCCACCATCTCACCCAACCATCTATCCATGACCTCTGAAAAAAACAGACGGCACCTGCAAGATCACGGATGTTGTCACTAACAGCTGAATGAATATCCCTCTGCAGCCTCAGAGCCCGTCTGGTGTACTGTTCCATACATGCCTGCATCTCCATGACTGCCTGAAACATGCGTCTGGTGGTATATGCCAGGGGCATGATGACCAGCAGCCCTCCAATTAACACCCCTGTACAGCTAACTATGTGGTACCCCAGTGGACATCCAGCTATGGCTGCTGTGTCCAGACACATGTGCCATAGATACCACACTGTCCTGTCCCATGCCACCAACTGCCAACTGTCCCTCAGCTATGGCCACTGGTGATGGGGTATGTATAGGCAATATGACTGTGTGTGGGGATGGGGTGGATAACAGTGGGATGCCAAACAGTGGCACAGCTTCAGCCCCTGACAACCCCATCTGTGCCTCAACAAACCTATCATCATTTTCAGTGTCTGTACATCAGATTGCTTGCAGGAGGGACCCTGACCCACCTTGCCACCTGTGAGAGCAAAACAAGAAATGCACTTTAAGACCTGTACGTCATTGCTTAACAGTATACACACACACACACACACACACACACACACACACACACACACACACACACACACACACACACACACACGCACACATGCACACACACACTGACATTCCACTATACTACTTACCTGTCCCTGAGTTTACAGAATGCCCTTAGCTTTTTCTCTTATTTTCCCCATCCTGCATCAGTCTTGAATAATTACAGTCAATAATACCAATCATTAACGTATCATTCTTCTAATTGCTCAGAAAAGTGATCACAAAACATGACCTGTTACTCCATTAACTCTTTAACTCGATTGGAGTCATTTTTTTAAAGACTCTCTGATGTCATCAAGTGTTCACCCTGGTTTTGTCCAGATGTCTTGAGCATGGCACCCTATATGTTATAGGCTACTACAGTCAGTCAATAATGTCACATACTGGAGTGTCATACTTAACTGTTGTTCAGTAGATGCAAGAGCTGTTGCTCTATTAACTTTTTATGTGGACTACAGTAATATTTAGAAACACTCTCTGGTGTTGTCTTATAATTCCCCAATGTATCTTTAGTGCTGTATACGTGGGTATTCTTTCACCTTTCTTCTGATTGCAGTTCCAATGCATCTTTCAAGCTGCAAACTTTATTATACTATCAGCTGTCCTGAAATTATATTTCAGAAAAGTATTCCTGGTGTCTAATGTGTCTGTCCATGTTCATGTACTGCATGATTTCTAAGGAAAGTTGAGAGGTATGAACAACCCCCCCCCACACACACACACATGTGCATACATGGACACACACACATACACACACGCATTCTACATACATCAATCCCCCTCCACTCCACCAGATAGCACTTACAGACAAATTAACCCCCACACACACACACACACACACACACACACACACTTACAGGTGAGGTTGCACAAAGATATTACACACAGACCTCTCATAACCCATCTGTCAACATGCATGACATATGGCACTCAACAGCATGCAGTGCAGCTATAGTCAATCCCCTGTTACCAACATTATACATCTCTGTGATGCATGGGTTGTGTTAGTAGGTGATGCCCCTTCTCCTAGAACACACTGCACACATTTACACAATATTGCTCTGCACCTGTTTAGCACCCTGGCATGTACTGTGCACCATACCTCACAGGTGTACATGCCATTCCTGAAAGTGTATATGTGTGTCAGTTATGTTTGCCCCTGTGTGTTTGTCTGGCACATACCTGGGATGATATGTGGACATATGTTATTTGTGAATGCCTGATGTCTGATTTACAGATCTTATCATAAGCAGTGCATGTATGGCCAATAAAATACAATTGCACTGACAACCTTCAAACCTTACCATGGCTTTGGGGAGTGAACACACTATTATTAATATGGCACCCTCTCCCCTGATATGTCAAGGGGCCACATTACTGCATATGTTAATTACATGAACCTGATATGTGAGATATGACCTGTGCAATCAAATGCAGTATCAAACAAATGTGTTAGTTGTGCAGAAGCTGATTGAGATGCATACAATTTATGGGTGCATATTGTGCACACCCTTATCATGATGGTTTGTTGCACCAACTGTTATGTGTACTACAGCAGTCACTATTCCTGGAAGGGGTATACTAGCATGGGCCATCTGCATTTGCCAGTATTTGGTCACTCTGCCCTACAAATGTTCCCCAACTCTGCATGATTGCAAGGTCAACTCGTGCACAGCCCTTGGAGGTCACACAGTGTCGTCACTATTGCTGTGGAGTCAGGGTTATGTCTGCCATAATTCATGACTTTGACTTTGTGCAGATACAGCCATTCTTAGTGAGCTTTGGATCTGCTTCAGTGCACTGTTGTGTTTCAGGATGACACCTCCTCCCCATCTTCAGCCTTTTTGCAGATGCTTGACAACTATGGCCTACACATGTGTGTCTTTTTGCAGTGCCTCAAACTCTAAACACCATGTGTACCAGCCTAGTCCCTGCTAATGAATGGCAAACATACAGTTGTACAGTGGCACCAGCAAGGTACAGATGGGGATGGTGGGCCTGAGGTGGGTTGAGGTGTTGGTTGTGAAGCACATGTATCTTAATTGATACTGTCTGTAGGTTTCCAACGTGGTCTTGGTACATCAGTACACATTGTAACGCATTCCTTTGGGGGACTTTTGCTGTTATACATACACTACCTCTAGGGTGGTCTGGCTGATGTTTCCTGTGGTACAACTGTCCCATCTGATTACCCTAACTCATGGGCCACACTTATGCAGAGTCCAAGCAATTGCCAACACAGGTACTGCACAGCCAGTACTTGCAAGACATTCCTGCAACTTCCTCAGTGTTATGGCATGTTACTAGGCAGCCTGCATGACTAGTTTGCAACATGTGTTGTCATCTGACTTGGATAGCCATCTGTTTATTTTCTACATCAATCCTGTCCCATACATCCTTGCCACATACATTACTGTCTGCACTGTTTGCTATGGTATATGCAATGGTGAGGTAAGGCTACATGCCCAACTCCTGAGTGCTACCTGTTGGGTATGGGATCCATTCCATCGCTTGTAAGATGTGTGCAAGCCACAGCTGCCTCTGTTGCAGGTATGTGGGCACATATGATGGTCAAACATCTTGGACAGCAAACCATTTTCTGGTGTGACATTGAGGACATGTACTTGCTGGAAGTTCCATTCTCATGAAGAATGCATGCAGTCAGTACCTCAAAAGCTTCTTCCACAATATGTTATCTGGAGTGTATGCACACACATGCTTCCAGTGTTTGTGAAGGTATGTATTCCCCATATTTTCTGTCCTAACATAGGATTCCATATTACACATTCATTGCTCATGTTAGGACCACATTGCAGATTGTAAGGGTTGTGGCATGCAGTATTGTGATATGCCATAGTGTAGATCTGTAACAGTTGACATTGTAATAGTGGTATATACACTGTTGTAGCACTGTATAAGGGTGATGTTTCAGACATGCCCTTGCCGTAGGCCATTTGTCCCACCATTATTTTCATCTCTGTGCACACAACTTGCAATGACAGCTTGTTAGTTATATTGCAGGACTCTTACATATCCTTCAAATATGTCACCATGGTGACCACTGTGATGCAGTGCAGTTAACAGCAGCAATACGAGAACATGTACAGCATGCATTATGGGTAGGTGTGTTAAATGTGTGCATGGAATATACCATGGCTATAACATGACCGGTGTATTAGCAAACCTGAACAAACACTATACTCACCAGCTACAGGCTGCTACCCCAGAGGTATACCAGAGGGACCTACACAGTTGTGTGAGAGATGTGTTGTCAGTGGCATTGGTACAGGGTGGGATCAGCATTACAGTACATCAACAGTACAAACCCACAATACTACAGATTATGCACATCTGTTTGTTACTACAATGCAGCAACAAACTATATATATATATAATTATCACACATATGCATGATTAAACTTTACAGATGCAGATGGATACACAACAGTGGTCTACTGATGTGCCCTGTGGCCATACCTGCATGCTCCTCAGCCATTGTGTGGGTAGCACCCACCTCCACTATGCTCTCCGCCGGGTCTTGTGTTTGCAGGCGGGCAGGTGCCCCTAGGCTGGTGAGGAGCTGCTCAACATGTGTCGGGGGGGCTGGATGGCATGATCCCCCCCTGTTGCAAGCTGATCTCCTCTAACTGTAGCAGCATGCCGATGGGCATGGCGGAGTAGATCAGTGCAGCGATGTCGGACCTGCTCATAACTGCAGTTATGCAGGCCAACATCGTTTACCCTATGGACAAGATCATTCTACAGGGTGGTACCCTCCTGCAGATCATGGGCTGTATGCCCAAACAGGGTACGGTAGGGCTGCACCAGGTATGTGATGATAACTTTACTCTCCTGGGGTGTGTAAATTGGAAGTCTCTCCTGGGACATTGTACCTGAAAGACATAAAGAGGGAAACAGGCCTGAGGACCTCATACTTCAAGGATATAATAGTTGTTAATACACATCTCTATCCCCCCCCCACCATATCTGCAACAACAATTTGTTCACACAACTCAATGGGTATGTCTACAGAAGACCTAATGTTGGGACATATATCGTATTCTACAACAATTTGTGCAATGTGTTTGCAGTCATGTTCCATATTGAAACACTATCATCGGTGGCCTTCTATGAACATTGTCACCTGCATGCCATTGTAAGGGCCCCTATCGTTCCATATATGCATGTGTTCTGTTTACTCTGTGACTGCTGCACATTTGTTGTTTTGTATTAATGGGGATATCTATGCATACGTTAAGACATAATCCTGGATTGTGTGGACTGTTACTATCCACACATATTCTATAACAGTGACAAAATAGCATGTTTGGGAAGACAGTTGCCAGCAGAACTACCTCTCCCACCTCATCTGGCCATGTTAGCAGGCCATATCACATCTGAGACACTCACTGGGACCTCATCATCTACTGGTCCTGCACTAACTTCAGGTGGAACCACCTTAGGGGATGGTGTTCACCCCCACTGGGAGGACACATAGACAGGATCCTGACACCCGAAGTCAGGTCCAGGGTCTGGTGCATAGAGAGCACTACAGAGACTCGGAGGATGTGCTACAGCACCTTGAGTCCCTCAGTACACAATCACAGGGTCCAAATGCTCCTCCTGCTCAGCCCCCAGCCCAGCACCTTCAGGGCCATGAAGATGCTGTTGTGACTGCCCATGGGCGGGGACCTTGGTCCCATTGTTTCCATATGGAGGCTCATGGGCTAAAACATTCAAAACAACACTCCCCATCCAAGGTGTTTAGCCACCACATGTGTCATATACCACCCCTGAAGGGTATCTTGTCTGTCTTCCAACCCAACCTACCTCCCCAAATATGCCTACTATCCTTCCCCAAAATACCAATCCCAACTTCACAAACAAGGGCAATGTGTTCCCAACAAGGAGTTCACACCAGACATAACTGTCCATTTTGCACCCACTTACTGCTGTATATATATATATATATATATATATATATATATATATATATATATATATGTGTGTGTGTGTGTGTGTGTGTGTGTGTGTGTGTGTGTGTGTTTCTGTGTGTCTGCATATCTGTTGACATACATGTGTATATATATATATATATATATATATATATATATATATATATATATATATATGGTGAATTCAAACATCAGGTCCACACTCTCTAACTCTCCTATCTACACAGCTGCACTGTTCTGACTTGCTACAACACAGACAGGTGTCACATGTGGACACAGCCTAACATTAGGGTGGTATATATAGAGACAGATTGCAGGTAAGCCTATTGCACACCTATGGTGTTTGTGCATGCAACATTACACATTAACATGACTGTCCTGCAAGTGGTGAGCTCTGAAACTCATGTGTCTATCATAACAGCATTACTTCCATCACCAGCTTTTGGCCACACTAATATACATGTCTTGCAGTACAGAACATACACTATGATGGCTTACATCTTGACATTCAGTGCTGATCTGCACAGTTGACAGATATGGCCCACTGCCCACATGGACAGACACTATTGTCCATAGCAGTTGTTCAACAGGACATCATTACATCTCCTGATGGCACATATAAATCATTCTACATCATCTATCCCATTATTATAGACCAGGTACTACATTCAATTACATGCATATATGCTTCACATACCTGTTGTAGGATTGTTGTCTCTTCTGGATACAGTTGCTGTGTTCCCTTAGCTAACTTGCGATGTCTGTAAGTTCATTTGTTGAACAACTTTTTATTTACTGGATGTTTGTTTGTTTGTTTTCTCTCTCTCTCTCTCTCTCTCTCTCTCTCTCTCGCTCTCTCTCTCTCCATTACATGGATTGAGCTGCTTTGAATAGATTGCAGCATGGATTTTGTAGGTGATGCACATGATCAGGTGATGGCCTTTGCACCAATCAGTGTCCACCACTTGCTTACTGCATGCAGCCTGCTGTGCAGTACTTCCAATTACCACTGTCATGGCAATATATATATATATATATATATATATATATATATATATATATATATATATATATATCTACATATATAAATGCATTTCCTCTACTGTTGAATGACAGTGCTGGATGATATGTTTGAGAAAACATCAGAGTTATTTATATCTGACATTGCTTAGTGGGAAACCACTTTTGGTATGTTGTGCAGGGTCCTGGGTTCAAGACTTGCAATGGCTGTTTATTTTGTTGCTGGGCAGAGCAAGGGCTGTTGGATACAGAGTGATTAAGGCACCTTTAAGCAGTTGAATGCAGGTTTGTGTGATGGTAAGCAATGATAACTTCTGGTTAAATATGCTTACAGAGAGTTAACTTCAATTTTTTTTATTCTGTGTGCGCATTGCTTACCCCCACGCAAACAGAATTAAACACTCTTAATGCTGCTTAAAAGTGCTTACTCCAGCTTACCCCCGCAGTAAATTCTTTAAAAGAAAAGAAAAAGGGGTGATAGGAAAGTGGTGAAAAGGGGCACAAAGAGTGAAAGACAGTAAGGAAAATAGCTAAGGATGTGCAGGACTGGTGTAGGGAAGGTCCTTGCTGCCCATTTCTTCTACAGCAACAGCTGTGCATATACACTGATTTGGAGGTAGAGCTGGACACTCAAACCCCTGAGAGAGGGGTGAGGACAACAATAATATTTTGTGAAGCCAATTAGACCAGATTACATGTGTCCAGTGGAAACGTGTGAAATGGACAGCTATGTAAGGGGTGAGATTATTTTTTGGGAACAGATTGCCCTTTTTTCTTTTTTTAAAGTGAGAGTGAGATGGGGAAGGATAGTACATATATTTGGGGAGGTAGGTTTGGTAGGATGGCAGACAAGACAGACAAGACAGCATACAGGGCAGTATATGACACATGTGGGGAGTAAACACCTTGGATGGGGAGGGGGGTTTGGAAGTCGGACGACGATGGGCCCCCAAATGGAAACAGTGGGACTGAGGTCCCCACCCATGGGCAGTCACTACTGCACCTTCATGGCCCCAAAGGTGGCTGTGCTGGAGGCTGGGTAGGAAGTGCAGGCTGGCTCTCTAAATGCACCACGCGGCCCTCAAGCTGGCACAACTGATCTCCAAACTCCCTGCGAAGCTCACAATGCACTAGACCCCAGAACTGACAATGGGTGAAAGTTTCCTGTCAGCGCCCGCTCCAAGGGGGGGCAAGCCCCATCCCCTGAGGTGGTTCCACCCGAAGGTAGTGCAGGACCAGCCAAAGAGGAGGTCCTGGGGTGGGCTGCAGACATTCTGGTGCCTGGTACCATAGCCAGATGAGGTGGGAGAGGTGGGTCCACTGGGATCAGCCTTCCCAAACGTGCTATGGTGTTACAATTTTAAAACATATGTGGGTTAGTAACAGTCAACACATTCCAGGATTAGGTATAACAGCATGGATAGATATTCACATTAACCCAAAACAACAAATATGGAACAGTTGCATAGCAAACAGAACACATGTATATATGGAACCACAGTGGCCATTACAACAGCATGCAGGTTATATTGATGGCAGCATGCCACCAATGTGGGAGTATTTCAACATGGCACATGCATAGAAATACATTACAATATTTATCAAAAAATAGGACATATGTCCCAACAGTAGATTTAATTGTACACATACCCATTGTGTTGTGTATTTAGATTATTGTTGCAGATATGGTGGGGGAGAGATGCCAATTAACAACTTGTATATCCATGCAGTTCTCACTACTTTCTTAGTCACTGCTGTAATCTGTACCTTACAGGTATTATTACACTACCCTATGGCCTTAGTTTGGACAGTGGTATGTTTGCAGACAACTATATATGTGAACTGTGTTTTACCTGCAGTATACACCTCTTACCTGGTATACCTGTGGAGGTAATTGTTTTTTAATACTACCTGACTGTTTCTATGTATATTCCCAGATTCCAGGTTGATGTTATGCACATACTTCTCAATCTGTTATTGCACACACTCTGGTCAAGTCTTGACAACATGCAGGTGGAACTGGGACATATTTTGGCAATTGCCCTCATAAACCTTTGGTGAGTTGCTACAATGACAAGTTTGTTTTCATATACATTTTCTGAAAATGTACAAGTCTGACAGTCAGTTATATGTCGTTAAAAGCTGCTAAAATGTCAGAGATCATCACACTGATTTGCCAGGGGGAGCAGGCAGCAGATATGGGCCAATTATCTGAACATTCTGAACAAATCTGTTCAGTTGAGAGGTATGATACTGCATACAGCTTACTATCACTCCCAGGATTTGAACCATGGCTGTGCCTGCTAAAAATACAGCAGTGCACATCACAGTTGAGTGTGTTATTTAGATATTGCTGTGTATCTTTTCACTGATTTCTGTCTATAAGTCTCCCATGGTTTTACAATCTGACCTTCTAATTACAACAGTCTTATACAATGATTCCTAGATGGTTTTATTATGTATTTCAGTGTGGGTGACAGTAATGAGTATAACATTATTATTCAGAGAAACTGCAACACTAACAATGCCATACAATACCAGACTAAACAGTACCCTTCAGGATTTCAATCTTTTATTGCCAGGCACAGTTTTCTTATCTGACAGACTTGTGGAGGGAGTGTTTTTAACACTACCTGAATGTTGCCACACATATTACCAGATTTCACATTATTATTATGCACATACATCTCACTCTGTTACTGCACACACTCTGGTCATAGCTTCACAATATGCGGGTAGAGATGGGACATGCTTTGCATATTACTCTCATAATATTTTGGTGAGTTGCTAGACTGACAGGTTTGTTCTTATAGATATATTTCTGATGGTTATGATGTCTGACAATCAGTTGTATGTCATTATTTGCTGCATAAATGTCTGGGATCATCTCACTGATTTGCCATGGGGACAGGGTGACAGGCAGGAAATTTATGTCAATTATCGGAACTTTCTGAAAAAATCTGTAGAGTTGAGGGGTATGATTCTGCATACAGCTTACTACCTCTCCCAGGATTCGAACCATGGCTGGGTGTGCTAAAAATACAACAGTTTATGGCTCAGTTGAGGGTGCTATTTGGACTTTGTTGTGTACCCTTTCATTGTTTTCTAAGTGTCCCTCATTTGTACAATATGAGGGAGACTTAGAAAACAATGAAAGGGTACACAACAGTCATATACAGACATTCCTACACATTTTATTTATGAAGCACAGTGTGCTTAATACAACAGTACTATTAAGAGAATGCAACACTACATTACCATATGATACCAGAGTAAACACAAGCAGTCCAGGGGTTAGACCTTTATTGCCAGGCTGTTACCCTTTTATTTACATACAATCTATATGAGACTCTTCCTGCCATATTGTCTGGTTTAGTCAGTACATCCCATACACAATACAGGTTTTATACTGGCAATTAACTTTCTACTACTTTTAGATTTATTTCTTATGACAGTACATGCAAGATTATTACTAACCTGCCTCATGATGCAGCCTGCGATTCCTACATGCATGGGCTTCCTGATTCACAACCCATTCCGCTGCCGCTGTCAGAGACATAAGAGGAATATTTAGCCATACCTATCCATAATATACATGACCTGGCAATTATTAAACAGTTAGTAGAATTAGTGCTTACACACTGCTGGAACATCACCCTGCCTAGCTTCTTGGATCCACTGATCCAAGAGCTCCCTCTTCCTCCATTTCAGGTCAGCATAGTGATGCCTGACCTGCTCACCAGTTTGAGGGATGCCAGTGGCACTGCTAAGGTCACGGGCGAGATGGTGTCAGGCTTCCACTTTATATTGGGAACCCTGGTACTGGCCCTGCAGCACTCTGTCTTCATGGTCTTTTACCAGGAGTCCTGCCATGACCTTGGACTCGTGGATGCTCCAGTGCTGCACTCGGAAGTGCGATCCTTCCCTGACACCAGCCATTGTGCCTACAGGAGGAAGCTGCAACCAGTTATGAGATGTATTCCCACCTGTGGGGTTTAAATAGGGCTGATTTCCTGCAATTTGCTGTGATTGGACAGTTTACCAATGGGCAAATCAATTTAGCTGGGCTACGCATTGCTTACACCTGTTAAGCAGAAGTGTGCAATGCTTAGCATTGCTTATTTTTAAATTTGCACACTATTTGCTGTTTGACATTGATTTATTATTCATTACATGTTATATATTTGTTTAGTATTCACAATTCATGTGTACGTACACTGTATGGGGTACTTGTGTTTATTCGAGGATTTCACCACTTTATTACAGTGACACCTCACATCTGGATTTAATGCAGTACTCCAGTTCACGTATATATGTTATTTAGTAGGTTATACAACATAAAACTGTTTATGGATTCCTTTCACATGTAAATTGTGATTTTGCTATAGTGAGGATCTGTTTGGGTATACCGCAATTTGATGCACAGCTGTGATGGCTTACTGGTTAACTGCTGTGACTATAGTGTACAGGGTCCTGGGTTCAAGACCTGCAAGGGCTGTTTACTTTTTTGCTGGGCAAAACAGGGGCTATTGGATACAGAGTGATTAAGGCACTTTTAAGCAGTTGTTAAGGTGGTTTGTGCACATTTGCGCAATGGTAAGCAATGCTAACTTCTGGTTAAATATTCTTACACTCAGTTAGTCTCTAAATTGCTTAACCTGTGTATTGCTTACCCCCATACAAACAGGCTTAAACCCACTTACTGCTGCTTAAAAGTGCTTACTCCAGCTTACCCCTGCACTAATTTAGAAAGAAATGAAACATGGGTCTTTGGAAAGTGGTAGATTTGGACACTTTATACATTTTTACACTATTTGCTGTATGGCATGGATTTATCATTCATTACACATTATAACTTTGTTTAGTATCCCTGATTCATGTGGACGTATACTGTATGGGGTACTTCTGTTTATCTGTGGATTTTACCACATTATTACAATGGCACCTCAGATCTGCACTTAATGCAGTACTCCAGTTTACAATTATATGTTATTTAGTAGGTTATACAGCAAAAAAAATGTTCATAAATTGCTTTCACATGGAAAATGGAATTTACTACAGTGAGGATCAAACCAGGAATGACTGCTTGTAAAGCATATGCTCTGACCAGTACACTATTGCAGTACTGCTTCTACTGCATGCATCTTGCTATTTACCTTTTTGTGCTATTTAAGATATAGTATGCATAGCTAAGCAATGGGCAAACCCTCGCAGCTACAGTTAAAGTTAATCTGCTTGATAAAAACATTTTTAGTATTATTTCTTTCTAGGAAGGGACAGGTTTCATTTATTGCTATGGATTTCTGTGTGCATCTGCACACTTGACAGACCTCCTAGCATGTTTCAGTTGCTATCAGTGTAGGGTTTTCCTGGGGAGTGGGGCTTTGACCTTTTCAATGACTGTGGGTGTGTTTTGTCTTGCAACATGAATTATTCCTATATTTTATGTAATAGTTGACATCTCATTTGAAGGATAACACATTCAGCAGTACAGTATCCCCTCTCATACTACACTGGAGTGTTAGCAATCAATCTACTTGGTGTGGGAATAAAACTTACAGCCTTCTCCAGCAAAGATGAGTATGCCACCTTTGGCACTGCTGGCTCTGTTACCACTGTTTCTGGATAAGCTAAAATCACTTTATGTTGAAGAAAAATGTATTTGCATCTTTAAGATGTAGACTGATTTTTCTGAAATTGGTACCATCTATACCTCCCCCTTCCTTCCTTCTTCTGTGTTAAGTTTTCTGACTCAAATATTGTTAGTTTCCTATGTGGCATTCAGTGTGCTTTATACACTGCAAGTAATTCTGTGTTTCTGCAGCATGCCCCCCAACCCACATTCTGAATCCAATGAACCTTGACACAAATTCAGCAAAACTGGTGGCACATCTAGCATCGTTTATAAGGGAATGCTACTATAAACCCAATCTGAAGTGGTCAAATGCCACATAGCAAATACCACAGCATGAAAATCATGCTCTCTGAATCCCATACAGCTTACAAGCCTGCTGGAGATTTGGTTGCTAAATAGACATTTTTCTGTAGCATGCACACTTAATTTCAATGCTTGTTGCATCAGGACAAAGGAATGTCTACAGTCAAACACTACAAAGATAGCACAGATCAGCTAAATGCCTGCATTCACACAATGGGCACACAAGAGTACAACATGGGAAGACCTCATGCTTTACAAGGAGTATCATCTATGTGGAGAATACAGGAACAACATGGAGTTCCTGCATGTCATTGCTTAGAATTACAAACTGTAATCCCTGTTTTACAATTTATCATACAATGTACCACAGTAAATACTCATTTTCCAATGCAGTTGTTTCATCCAATCCAGAATCCACCCTTCTCATGTACCACCTTGAGTGGTTCTGCACAAATGACACATAAGCCTTTGCAGTGTTATACACAGTGCTTTGCACTCTGCAGCACAGCTGAAGTATGTCACATGGCAATCTCAATGCATTATCGACTGCTTGCAGCACTTTTGATGCATTTATGCCATGACTGGCTCAGCAAGTTCAGTATATAGTGGTGTGGCTTCTAGAATATGCTTATTATTTATCAGCACCACAGATAAATGATGATTGGGTGCAGACAGAATTCTTTCATATGTACTTGACCCTTATAAAAAAGCAGAATCATTTTCTGTTGTAGTACTTTCAGACAACCATAGTCCTGTCTGATCATAGAAACTGCTTATCAAAGGAGCACATAAAAAATGGAGACACGTCAACTAAATGAGGTGTTACAAAATCATAATCATAATCATCATCATCATCATCATATTTATTTATTTATTTGTCGTTTGCTTATTTTATTTTGTTTTGTTTTGAATTGGTTAGCCAGGGTAGAACACTAGTCCCATTGGATCTGTTAAAATCTCAGCCCTGGGGTTAAAGACAATAGATACATGACATTATATGCAGAGCAACTAACAGCTCACAATATATACATGAATTATATGCAGAGTTAATATGAGAGCTGGTATGTTGAAACATTCAATAAAAAGCAGAGACAGAACAAACTATATAGAGAGAAATAGGGTAGAAAGTGGTTAAAGGAAAACTGCGCCTTAGAACTCAAAAACATGTTTTTCATTTTATTTTTATTTTCTAACATATTTCAATGCCTCAAAATCACTCCAAATGCTTCTTTTACAATTTTAATGTGTTTTCCTCAAAATGGTAGTTGACGGAGTCTGCTTTGGTAACATGCTCTTGTTTTCTTGCTTTCATTCCTGCTTCCCAGAATACATTTCAAGTCCTCTTAATATGAGTCATGCTAGGCATAAGGAAGTGATTTTTTCCTATGACATTAAGCTAGAATGGCAGGACTATGAGGCACTATCATCTAAACACACCTTCTGTAACAGAGCTACTTCTATGTTTCCCTGACTGATCCTCATTTATGTGTCTGTCAGAGCTTGTTCTATACTACAAACAGCTGTTAGTTACTTCCAGCAAAAGAAGGTAGGTAAATAATAGGCTTTTATATAGGGGTTCTTTTGTAGTTCTAAAAGGATTGATGGACTTTCCCCCACACTTTAATGCTGAGGTGTGAAAACTCTCATTGCAGTAAGTGATCCTTGCTGTACTTTTACAGGTGACAAGTAGTAGGACTCCAAGTTAAGTCTGTCTACTACTTCCCAATTCCTTCAGTGGGAATTTTTTTTCTTTCTTGTCAATGATGCAGAATTAAAAATTGCTTTAATATTTCCTTAATTATTTCTGTCATGTTCACTCCCTTTTTTTCTATTTCTCAATTATTTATTCTTTGGTAATGAGTAAAGTGAATTGGTCCCAGTACCCTTTTCAGCCACAACTCAGACTACATTGACAAAGATAATAAGAAGTAATAAATGCACTTAGCAATGCAAAGAAAAACAATACTGATATAAAGACACTGGCAAAAAATTGCATGCACAACACATACCCAATGTAGGGCAGTGAATAAGTAAAACATTAAGCAACATTTACTAGAACATATACATTAATAATAATTAACTGTTTTATGTTAAGTTTAGTATAAATAATGAATTGTATGCACCCATATTGCACACACACACACACACACACACACACACACACACACACACACACACACACACACACACACATATATATATATATATATATATATATATATATATATATATATATATATATATATATATATATATATATATATATATATATATATATATATATATATATATACAGACATAGATATAGTATGTGTGTGCGTGCGCGTGTGTGTGTGTGTGTGTGTGTGTGTGTGTGTGTGTGTGTGTGTGTGTGTATGTACATATATCTATATATATATATATATATATATGTGTATATATATATATATATATATATATATATATATATATATATATATATATATGGGTCTACTTCACATAATCAAATTTTCACATACCCAAAACTTCAAAAGGATGGGACAACTTTGCAGAAAGCTTACTTTCATGAACACTCGTATCACTGCAATTTTACTCTTGGAAAAGAACCACTTGGCCAACATGACAAAATAAACAAACTGAAGCAAATCAAACCCACCCAAGCTGGGGCCTTCCCCCAAGCCCCCAACCCCCCAACTAAATATACCAACTCAGAGATCACACTATAGTGGGAAAAAGGTCAAAGTTCACCATGGTGACCAAATGTTTCCTTTCCCAGGGTAAAATTCCAGTGATCCGACCTTTCATAAGTTTTTGTTGAAGTTGTCTCGTCCTTTTAAATATATATATATATATATATATATATATATATATATATATATATATAGTACGTGTACAAAAATATATGAATGTGTGTGTGTGTGTTTGTGTGCATTTAAACACAGTTAAGTACTTTTGATTTCATTTTTTAATGTTTTTAATGCAATAGCACATAGTAGATATACATTTAAGTAAATTCAGCTGTATATTATGGTTGCCATAAGTGGTCACATTCCCTTTGCGGACTACAAAATGGTCAAAATGGTCATGCACTCTAAACTCTTACTATGGATCTGTGTGTACCAGATATGTATCCCCTTCTGGGAGGATATCAACAAAAAGTGGAAAAGACCTTTTTATGAAGATTATCAGTGCAGCTAGTTGATAGGGCTGCCACTTTTCTCTTTTTCTGCAGTTCAATCCTGTGTATGGGTGGGGCTTGAAAATGGTAAATGCATTGACACTAGAAGAAAAAATATTTTCTGACTTTTCTCGAAGTGTCACAGAAATATTTAATACTACATTTACATTACCTTAACATATAAACTGTTGTAAATAACCAACAGTCAAAGCTTAGCATTTCAATACTGTATTGTTTCTTATGTAAATTTGACAGAAGAGCTGACAATTACCTTTAAACTCCTGACTGATCTAATTGCTTTGTTTTGCTATGAAAGAGGATTGTTAAGTTCTCCTTCTCTCTGGAATAAAAACAGTGGAATACAATTCCACAGCTTTCTGTTTTTTTATATCACCTGCTGTGTTCCTGACATTAACAGGATTAATTGCCCATCTAAGATTGACAGCAGTACCTGACAAGGCATACTACAGATTTAATGGTGTCTATGATATGTCATGCAGGTGGAGATTAATTCTTCTGCAAAGTATGTGAGAAGTTAAGCTTAAAAAAAAGGAGGTGAGCTTTCCCTTCCTTTGATTCCAATGCAAGGAAATAAAAGTTTAAAAAAGTACAAGCAGGTTTCTGTTACCAACACAATACTGGAACGATATTATAGGGAGAAAACAAACCTAAGGATTGAGTTAAACTGTAGGAGACGGCAGAGTTTTCCTTTACGTTATATTACCAGAGAGAGAGAATGCAAGAGAGAACAGTTGTGTTTTCTTTGAGTCTTGTAATGTGCTTTTAGTTCTAATTTTAAAATGTGAAAAGAATGAGCTTTAAGAAAAGAAGAAATGGATTTCCAGAGTTTGGGACCAAAGACTGAGAAGGTACATTTTGTGCACTGAAGCCTAGTTTTGGGGAGCTGTAGGAGAAGACCTGAGTTCTTAAAAATTCTAAAGTGGTATGTTGGTGCCTCCCTGATTAGTTTGGAGGTTAGTGTGGGAAAGGTCTCATTCTTGATAAGTTTAAATAGTAGATAGGCAAGTAGAAAATCAACACACTATTTCTCAGATGGTCAGTTGGCATTTTAGACAAGTAGAAAGTTAACAGATTATTTCTCAGATGGTCATTTAGCTTTTTCAATGGTTTTGCAGTGGTGTTTATTTCTTAGAGATAAAGAAAGTGACAAACCTGCATACAGTGTTATGATCTAAATGATGGATGCATTTCTATTACATGCTGTAGCAATCAGAGGGAAACCATACTCTAGCTTTGCCAGTGAGATGCTTTTAACTATATTATTCCTACAGGGTCTGGAATTAAAAGGGCAGATAATATTAGCCCATAATCAAAGACAGTTGATTTTTTACGTGTATATGCTCATGTTTGTGTGTGTGTGTGTGTGTGTGTGTGTGTGTGTGTGTGTGTGTGTGTGTGTGTGTGTGTGTGTGTGTGAAGTCCAGGTGGAGATGGACATTTAAGAAGAGGTCTAGCCAAATCACGTTATTTGAATGTAGTAAATGTTTTTAATAGTGTAAAGATGGTCAAGTATTTGATTCTTAGTAGACGGAATGTGTACATCATCATATTCTATGTGTCTTACACCACTAAAGCATAATAAGCAGGTGTGACCTAACGTAAGTCTTTGGCAGAGAATTGAGTTGAGCATGTCAGGGGGAAGATTCTACTGCCACTACAGAATCTTAGGACATAACCATTTTACTCTATATCTTTCTAAGGATGAGAATAATGCTTATATATTTGTTGGGTCTGAAGAACATACAAGAAGGCCTGGTTTATCTCTGGTTATAAGAAGTAGTCTGAACATGAAGGCAGCACAAAAACAATAAATTAAAATTGGTACTTACATTGTTCTTTATTTAAGCCCGCTGGAATACTGGCAAAGTGTCTGTCTTTCTGCACTGTTGAGGACATCACTTAGAAATGAGTCAATATTGTCAGTTAGTTTGCTCAAGAAGGATGTTTTTTTTTTTTTTTGTGGAAATGCCTAGAACTAACCAGCAAATGAATGCCCTCTAATGGTATCCAGGAAGTATGGAAATGTACCAGTCATGCAGCGCAATAGAGAGGAACCCTGACATGGAAGGAAGAAGTGATGGGGGAAGCATGGATTCAATCGAGTGGAATCCTCTGAACTCCCAAGTGAGGCAGTGGGATGCAGCTGACATAAGTACCAAAGTAAAAGCTTCATCTGAGGTGCTTCATCCCATCAACCTACTGAGTCATGTATACATAATGAGTCCTGAATACTGGGTGAAAAGAAGGACTGGATTATGTTTTTCACCATAATGGGACTACCCATAGAAAGATCAAAAGAATGTTACAAGTAAATGGTGATAGGTACTAAGGAAGGCACTTTTATGATGAAACCATGGGATTCAGTGCCTGTTTCCTGACACTAAAATGATTAAAGACACTAGCAAAAAACAAAAAATGAAAAGGGAAGAAAAGATACTGGCTGATATTTGGTGCAGGAAGACATCTCTCTCTTCTTTTCATTATATTTTAAATTCTTGGCAGCAGCAAAAGTAAAAACGTCTCCATGTAAACACCTCCTCAGAGAGAGCTTTATTGCACTGCCCCAACTTCAGAGCGTGAGTGAATGCTATGCATCATGCTGTTTTCCACTAGTAACAGGTTACGATCCCTGTGAACATCTCTTTACTTTTTTATGTAACAAAAAAGCTTGGCTTTCATTGCTGGATTCACAGAGTCGGCAAGTAGAGGTTCTTTGAGTCAAGTGCATCCCATTCACCACTGTTTGTCAGTTGGAGCATGAATTTATTTAGGAACAATATGTTCAAAGAGAATGCTCCATTATATTATAGGGAGGACATATTTTTCATTGGTCGACCATAACTGGAACACCTATATATGTTTCTTACAATGTGAGCAATTGTAATATGGATATTTCCTGTTAATTTACAACCCTTGCTATGCATCAGACTTTTTGACTGTTGAAATATTTTGGACAACAATTGGATATATCAGCCCACATTAACTAAACTGACTTGAATACAGTTTTGGATACACTTAGTTGTTTTCCAAAACACTTCAGTGCAAATGTTTTAAGCAAATTAATCTGACACAAAAATGATATCAGGCACACTTCAAGAAATTAATAGAAAAATTTGCAAGTGAAGAATACAAAATACATTGCTCTTTGTAACTTTCAAAACAGGTAGGATCTGAGCCAAACAATGTTTTTGGAAAGTGCATATGTGAGCACATTAGAAATGCACATACTTGTGAAAAGAATGCTCTAACTTCTAATGAGAAACAATACACAACTTGAGTTTCAGTTCCTAATGTTTGTCTTCATCAGCGGTTTACCTAGAGGTGAAGTTGTTGATTACAGTTTATCTAAAGCAGAAACTCCTTGGCAAGTACATACGTGTATACATATATATATATATATATATATATATATATATATATGCATTTACTAGAAAGGGGTATGGTAGGCGCTTTCTAGAAGTTATGTGGGAGGTGTTATGTTAGTTTGGGCATTACTGTTTGCCTCTATCTGTCATAGAGATGCGAGCCAGACCCATGGTGAATTTCTGATTTCACATATGTTGCTCAAGGTTACGCTTAAATAGGGTTACTAATAGACGCTACTTCTCATGGATGGAGAGACTGTTTCATAGCATTGGGATCCTCTGAGACACATATCTGTCTCGACATGTCTTATTTATATCACAAGCTAAATTTAAATCTTTGTATCTAATGGTAATGATGCTGTTCATTTTGCAGATGACAAAAGGTCCATCAGAAATGGATCTGAGGATGCTTTGGCTACCAGGCACAGATCATCTCTCAGTAACCTGTAGGAAACAATGTGTTTATACCCTGGATTCTCCTGGTAAGGATCTTTTGTAGGTGTTCTAACTGTTGCATACGTCTGGTCAGGGGGCCTATATCAGAATATCGACATTTCAAAATGTAAAAGCACATTTATTCGACACACAGTTGTCGAGCGCTAACTTTGTCCAATTGCCAAACCACCAATTTCTATCCAAGGGAAAGAAATCAGAAGGCCAATAGACAACACGACATAAAACCTAACGTATTTAAGTGGAGGGCTTCACCCACCACAATCTCTTACCAAGAGGGGCTGTGCCCCCCTACACCACCCCTAACTAAATATTCTAACTCCAAGACTGCACTACAGTCAGGAGAAGGGCAGGTGTGACAGAACAGCCAACCGATTTCTTTACCTTGGAAAGAAATTGATGTTCTGACTTATCGACAAACTCAGAGTTCGACATTTTTGTGTTGAATAAATTTGCTTCAACATTTTTAATGTCGATAATCTCATATAGACTCCTGGTCAGGTACTTGCTGAAGGGGGCATTATTCTTAATGATGGATCTGATAAGGGTTGAATAAAGTGGCTCTGTGACTTCCTTGGACATGAACGTCATGCCCTTACTTATAACTTGGGCGACATAGAATAATTATTGTACTACCTTGGCCACATGCTGGTCAAAGGCTATATCACTGTTTACATATGTTCTCAGATCTCTGACTATTAGGTCAACTCTTAGGGATGTCTTATTGATGAAGTAATTAGCCTGGGTGGCAGATTTCCCAAAAGGCACAATTATGCATTTCTTGGCATTGACTTGTAGTCTGTAACTTTGGGACCAGTCAGAGGTTAGATCCTCTTTTAAGATGTTGGTATCATGGAGAAATGTATTAAAGCTCCCATTTTGCAGTCATCTGTGAACTTTGTCAGCCAAAGGTCCTTGATATAAACCTTTAATTTTGAGAAGTAGATGTCAAATTGAAGCAATCCCAGCATGGAGTCAAGAGGTACTCCACTGCTGCCCATTGTCTTTGTGGAGGTGGTATCACCAAACCTGACTTCCTGGATCCTGGCTGTGAGCCAGCTGGCAATCCTGTGAGTTATGTAAGGTTTTATGCCCAGTTCGATGAGTTTGTCAACTAAACCTAATGGGGTATTGGATTGAATGCTTTAGCCAGATCCAGGTAGGTAGTATGCACTGTTTGTCCCCTCATCCATTGCATCGGTGACTTTTTTAAAGAAGTACACCAGGATTAGTATACATGACATTCCCATGACAAAGCCAAACTGGATTGGGCACAATGTCTGAAGGCTGCTGATGTCTTTGTTGATCATTTCCATGATGACTCATTCCATGGCTTTGCATAATAGATTAGTTATAGATTTGCAATTGATCCAGCCTTGTGTATCCCTCCATTCTGTGGTATATAGTTTGTTTTGAGGATATCGTTCTATCTATCTATCTATCTATCTATCTATCTATCTATCTATCTATCTATCTATCTATGTATGTACAGGAACCCAAGCCCTTTTAAATTGCACAGGGGACTTTATTTCACCTTCCTACTTGATATTACATTTTTTGCTTGCTTTTTATGTATGTGTTGGCTTGCATTTATTTTATTTTTCAGCTTAAGAAGGGAAGTAGTCTCAAAATGTTTAAATGTGTGATATTTTTTTTCTAGCCACTGTGTGAAGAATACTTTTTTCTATACTTTGTTCATTATATCTACTGGCATCTGTAATCTGTGTGCAGCCTAACTAGTTTTTATATCTGTTTATCTGGATGAGTTGAATCATAAAGATTATTACTTGATGATTAGTGGTGATGATGGTTTGTTGGTTTTGATAACTGGCTTTTTATTTAATTTATGTCTGTAATTTAAGCATGGAATCTTCAATAGCAGTATTTGAAGCTATTTATTTTGCTTTTTCTGACTTGCATGAATCTAATAATCATGCTCCAGTCTAAAGGCCAAGTGTTCAAACTCAGACATTTTATATCAATTTTTATTTATTATATTTATTTATAATATATGTTTTGTCTTGAGAAGAATTATATGTTTATAATATTTCATTTTATTTGTACTGTGTTTTATACCATTGCATTACATTTTTAGGGTTTGCAAAATGCTTAGAATTAAAGGTTTAAACTTCACTTAATTTGGGGTTCAATAAGGATTCAATAACAATCTTTACAATTCAAGAGAAAGTCTATTTACTATAGTCTCCTGTAAATGTTCTACTGTCTGACTTCTGTGCTTTCTGCTTATGGTAATTTCATCACTACATCCAGACACAACCTTTACTATATATATATATATATATATATATATATATATATATATATATTTATTTATTTATTTTATTAATTTATTGATTGCATTTGTTTACTGGGATAGTATAACTGGACAAGATAATTTTGCCCCTTTTCCGCAGAGGCCTGGGGAGATAAGGTCCAGAAGCATACAATGAACATAAACAGAATATGTAGTTAAACAAAGTACACAGTGCAAACTCACTGCAATATATACAAACAGTAAATGTAACACAACATTATATATGGTAAGGAAAAAGATGGTGATTTTTTCTATATACAGTGCATATTATGAAAAATGTCATAAACAATGATAAAATAGGTGATGTTTTTCATTCTATAGTATGTAAAATTCCTACACAATGAGTAGAGGAAGTAAGAGGTATTGCTGGAAGTAATACTATATCTAATATTAGGTAGATAAAGAATTAGTACATATATAGACTTGTTGGAATAGGCAGAAGAAGCTAAGAGAAATATTTATTTATTTATTTTATTTATTGCATTTGTTTACCACTGAAGTCCACTGGGCCTAAAATAGTCCATTTTCAGTGGAGGTCTGGGGAGAAAAGCTCCAACAAGAACATAGATACATAAAAAAAATTAAACATTAATTGGTACATAAGTAGAAACAGTGTTACACATAGCGATTACAGCAATATATACAGAATATATACATAAAAGCAAGACTTTAGTTGGTATGATTACAGCAAAATACACAGAATATATACATAGCAGGAATCTAGTTGGTTTGATTACAGTAATATATACAGAAAATATACATTAAATCAGGAATTTAGTTGGTTGCCAAATTAATTCAATCAGAGAGGTATAAACAGAGATATATTAATACAGCAATAGCCCATGCCTGGGTGTGGGTAATGCTGGATTTACCCATGGTTGGTGTGGTTTGGTCATGAGGGTGATGCCCGAGTGGCCAAACAAAGACAACCATGGGTAGATCCAGCATTACCCACACCCAGAAATGGGTTATTGCTATTATACAATGACATTATTTAAGAAAATAAATACTTACTTTTCTTAAATAATGGCATTGTATAATGCCTCCTTGCTGCCCTTCTGCAGCTGTCTGGTATTCTGTGGCAGCTCTGATGTACTGCGCATGCATATGCTTACGCAGTACATCAGAGCTGTGGGTGGAAGCAACGGAGAAAGCAAGATCTCCGTTGCTTTTTGCAAAGTGTCTCGGTATGTTAAAGAAGTTTAACATAGCGAGACAGCTTTAAAAAAGCAACGAAGAAAGGAAAATCTCTGTTACTTTTTTTAAAGCTGTCTCACTATATTAAACTCCTTTAACATAGTGAGACAGTGTCTAAAAAGCAACGGAGATCTTGCATTCTCCATTGCTGTAAAAAAGACTTATACTAATGGAAAAAGTCCGGGCAACTGGACCTTTTTCCATTAGTATAAGTCTGATTTACAACGCGCACGCTGACCAATCAGTGTGCATGTTTTGGAATATTAATGGGGAGGTTGTTGTATAATCAGTATTATTGTACCAGTATCAACAAGTGATGAAAAAATAATAAATATGGAGTAAGTATCATCAGTCACTAGTAGTAAAATGCATAAGTGTTTAGTTATCATATAAGGAGAAGGAAGAGGTTAGGTTATAGAGCAAGTACATTGCCAGGAAGAGTTGAGATGATTTTTCAGAATTTGTTTAAAGGTAGTGGTGCTGCCTGTGTTTCTTATAGAAGGTGGAAGTGAGTTCCATAGACTGGCAATGGTGAAAGAGGAGAGGAGTTGACCAGCAAGAAAGGTGGGCTTTTCTACATTTAGAAGTAGATGATTTTTAGATCTCAGTAGCCTGCTGGGCTAGTATTTGTCAAGTAGAATTGAGAGAGTAGGACAATATGTGCATCTGTAGATTATTTTGTGTCCTGTAGTTAGTTGGGTGAATGAGAGATGGTGAGGGAGTTCCAGCAACTCTAATTGTTTCAGTGAGTTACAGTGGTGGGACGAGAATTTGGCCTTGGTGGCAAATTTACCTATTCTGTTGTGACACATATGAAGTTTGGATTTTGTAGAATTTTCGATATTTGTGAGGAGAGGGTCACCATAAAGGAGAGAGGGCAAAAAAAAGGTAGTTACAAGGGCTTGTCTAATAGAGAGGCTAAGAAAGTGCTGGTACCTTTAGAGCATACTGAGCTTTTGGTGTGTGATTTTTTGATGTTATTATTTACATGTAGGTCAAATTTAAGGTTTTCATCCATAATAATGCCTAGTAATTTAGTGTGTGGGACAACTTCTTTACTGGTATTGTCATGGGTTTGTATAGTGAAGAGTTTTTTTATCTAGGGGAGTGAATTTCCTAGGGGTAAAAATTACTAGTTTATTTTTTTTTCAGATTTTAGGGCAAAATGATTGTTAAACATCCAATATTGATAGACTAGATGGAAAATTAGGAGACAGAATGAAGACAGATAAAAATAGCTAGAAACTATGAGACAGAGTGAGAGTGAGTAAGGGCAGTTACGTGGGGGACGAGTGGAGAGTGATGAGCATAAAGGCAATGAACACGGCTGTAAACTAGAAAAATTTAAGTTAGAATGGAATCAAGAATAGAATTAGAATAGAATAAACACAACCACAAGGCCTTCTATAGTTATGTAAAGAATCTCCACGGCAATACACAGATTTGCTCTGAGCTACTGCACAATGGTACCTCCTATACTGATCCATCAGATATTGCCAATATACTGGCTGACAGATTCAGTCCAACTTTAGCCCCCCCCACCCAAAGGACCAGTTGCAATACCAGTAGATTGCCAGGCACCCTGTATTACTGCTGCACAGGTTAAGACAGCACTGTCTAAGGCCAAGAATACAGCTTCTATGGGACCTGACGATATCCCTGGCTGTGTTCTACATGAACTACAGAGTGTACTGGCACCTCACCTCTGTGCCCTGTTCAATCACAGCCTCACCTCAGTCTTTGTCCCTACCAGATGGTGCACTGCTACAGTCATCCCTCTCCACAAAGGAAGAGCGCCTACAGACCCTGGGAACTATCGCCCCGTTAGCATGATGAGTCTGATATGCAAAGCTATGGAATGCATCATCATGGGCCTAATAAATAAGGATATAGGGAATCTTCAACTCTGGATCCCACACAGTTTGTTTTTGTGAAGGGTAGATCATGCCTGCTCAACTTGGTCAACTTCTTCATGTCAGTCACCAGAGCTGTGGATGAAGGCAAGGTTGTTCATACAGCCTACCTTGATCTGGCCAAGGCCTTTGATACCATTCCCCACTCAGGAATCATAGAAAAACACACTAAGCTAGGCATCAACCCCTATCTCACTAGGTGGGTTGCAAACTGGCTCACAGGTAGAACCCACAGTGTGAAAGTAGCTCACTCCAAGTCAGACTGCCAATCAGTCACAAGTAGAGTTCCACAGGGTTCAGTCCTGGGTCCTCTCCTGTTTGGTGTCTACTTCTCTGAAGTCCAGGCCAACACAAAGGGACTCTGGCTGACAAAGTTTGCAGACAATTGCAAGTTGAGAGCTATTATTTACTCCCCAAGTGATGTTGATATCCTAAAGAAAGGCCTCACTGGACGAAAGACCGGTGTTAGAAGTATGGCCTCAAGCTCAATACCAAAAATTGTGCCATTATCCCCTTTCGGAAAAACCTGGTTCCTATGAATTACCACATCGATGGTAGTCCACTGAACACAGAAGGCGTTATAAGAGATCTGGGAACACAGGTTGGCAGCAACCTCTCTTTTGGCCACCACATTGCCACTGTGGTCAGAAAATCCTTCTATGTGGCACATCTCATTACTAAGGGTTTTGCATCCAGGAAGGAAGAGGCCATTGTCTCCCTTTACTCTTCCCTCATTAGGCCAGTCACTGAGTACAATGCCCCATTTGGCATTTACCTCACTAAACACCTGCAAAAACTGGAGAGAGTGCAAAAGCACCTCATAAAGAGGATCCTAGGCCTTAAACATTTGTCCTGTATAGACAGACTCAAAAAACTCTAACTATTATCTGTCTCATATCGCCTACTTAGAGTCAATCTCTACTTGACTTACAAAGCCATGTCTGACCCAGCTCTGTTAAAAATGCTACATCTAAAGAAATCCCAATCCCATACTCCAGAGACCTCAACCTCATTGCCACAATCAACAGAACATGCTGGACGGACAGGTTCATAACCCAGAGACTGCCCATGCTATGGAATAGACTTCTCATACATGTCAAACAGATCTCCTCACTGGCCCTCTTCAAGAGAAATCTTGATGAGTGAATGGAAAATAGAAAATTCACCCCAGGGATCACTCCAGTGGCTTTACTCGACAGAGGCACAAGCAACTGAGGTTGGGTGACATAATGCCAGGGTAATCCTATGGTCTAGGCTTGTAAAGGCTCCAGGGTCATTAGCCTAGTACACACCTATGAACCTATGAATGTAGAGGTTAATGGTCTAACATGCATGCTGAAGCATTTGTGATTTGATTATTATGTAAGATAAATACATGGTAAGAGAAACTGGTGAAGAAACAGTGAGGTTTGAGCTAGAGGCAAATTATTCATAGGAGGCTGGGGTTGCTCTGTTGGTCTGTTACTTTATGTTGAGGAAATAAAAGCTTCAGATCTCATTGTTTCTTTCTGTATTGTGCGTAGATCATGGCTCTAAATGAAATGTCAAAAAATGCAGCATTGGGTCCTTTGGCAAATCTGGGTCATCCATGCCTCTATTACATAGGAGACAACCCCCTAAATGTAGAACTTGCATATTAGGGGCTTAGCACTTTCACTGGCAAGGAAGTGTCCTTTCATCCTTATGTGAACACTGTTTTTAGGAAATCTCTTTATATAGCCAGGCTAATCACCAGGGCTATATCTTTTAGATAAATGGAAACCATCAATCACTTTTAGTCCTCCATTATTAGGCCAATACTTGAGTGTAATGCCCCCTTTGGTAAATACTTGTCTAGACACATGAGCCAGCATGAGATACCACAGCAGTTTCTTACTAAAACAGTCAAAGGTTCATCTCCCCTGAAATACCCAAAATATCTTAAAGCTCCCTCAATGTTTTCTGTTTCCTATCAGCTCTTGAGAAGCAACCTCTGCCTTGCCAACACAGCTTCAAGAAATTGCTGAAGTGCAACCTTCTACACAACAGCAAACCTAATTATGCCTTCAACACCTTCTTAATAGTTAGAAATTTCAACTGAAACATAAATAAGACCTGCTGGCATGATAGAGGTCTATCACAGATAATATCACTTTTTTGATGGGAATTGATTCTCCTTAGAT
This sequence comes from Protopterus annectens, assembly GCF_019279795.1. Lineage (NCBI taxonomy): Eukaryota > Metazoa > Chordata > Ceratodontiformes > Protopteridae > Protopterus > Protopterus annectens. The sequence goes on from NC_056746.1 coordinate 1,218,740,274, forward strand.
GTAAAACATAGTAGCTCCTTTGGCTTTTACAAGCACAGCCTGAATGGTTGTAACATCATGCCTGGTCTGGCCATACAAGCCTTTATGGAAGGGAAAAACACATTTAACATTACCTTATATTCAGCCTTAAAATATAAAATGGCTTAAATAGAAATAGAATGGTCACTCTATTACAACCACAAAATCACAACAGCATGTGCTTTTGTCTTCAGGTCTGATGAAGTCTTTTGAAAAGTGAAGACAAAAGCATTTCCTATTGTCATTTAATAAAGTGACTGTTCAGTTCATTTGCAAGCCATTTTGTCATTAGTTTCCTTATGTAAAGGGATCCAGTTTAGCATTTCTTTGGTACAGCTGTAATCCATTTCTTGGTAATTACAATCTGGGGTTGTGTGGCTAGGCTATAAATGGTCCTTTGGAGCAAAAGTCTGGTATAAAGCTATAAAACCTTTTTCTTTGTCACAAATACCTGTCTGGTTGCTTTCATCTGAATTCCTTCCTTCATTTACTGCTAGTGACTGCTACCAGTTCCCACTGCACAATACCAAGCAGCATACAAAGGATGATGCCAAATAACTGAGTATTTATTTGTGATGTTGTCTCAACTTTGAATGTCTTATTAAATGAAAGTATACGCATTACTAATGGCACACAATCACTATTCCATCTAGATTTGAACCTTGATACCATGACATGAGCATGACATATTTAAGACTATTTTCACTATTTACCACAGACAACAGGCATATTGCGAAGAAGACAATGTTGTTTATATATATGCAAGAGGTGACTTTGTATCATTTTCCATTAGAGGTCCTAAATAATATGATTCTTACGTGTTTCCTTTTTAAATTCCTAGGAAATTTGTTGAATTATATAATTGCATCAGTTAAGCTACTAATTCTTGTCACAATAGCAAACAGTGTTTGCAGTACTACAGTGTTTTGCCTTTCTTTTGTTAACATTGTTTCCCTTTTTCTGCTAGTCTGACATATTACTGTAATGACATTTCTATTTATGTGTATATGTTTCTTATTATTTGACTGCTATGTACTTCATATGAATTACAGACAGCAGCATGTTGCTCAGAGACACATTTAAATTATAAGCATTTATTAATATAAATGTTATAAAGATGTTCTCTCCTAAGACAGTCAATATAATACCCTAACTTTTTGTTAAGTCTGTTCTTCCTGATGCACTCTCAGTAAATGCAATCAAAGTACAGGCATGTGAAATTATTTCTGGAGTTACACTAATCATTTAGTCTTGCATGCCTTTAGCAAGTCACATTTCTCAATGATTGTTAAGGTACTGCTTGGTGTATGCACGGAATTGTGTAAATCCTTACACCATGTTTACCTTCCAAACACATAGTGCAGATTGTAGTATTCATGAATGATCATGATTTAACACCTGATTTGAATATTCACAGTGGTCATAGGGCTGAAGCTGCACTATATAAGCTAATAATGTTGATAAAGCATATGTATTTTAGTAGAGGAGACCTTGTATCCACACACTTTTTGATACTGCTGTTTGACTTGATTTTTTTTTTACAAAGTGCTTTGTTTTGACATTACTGAGGCATTAAATTTTGCAATATCATTGTCTGCTGTCTGCATTGCTTGTCTTATTATATCAGCTATGTCTATTAGTTATTTTGTTTTAATTTAAAAGTTTATTCCTCATAAATTTTACCTGCCATTATAGAAACATTCCTGTGAGAATGTGAATGCTCGTTCAAAAAATGTGTTATATCCTTATTACCAATGTCAGGAGGTTTACATTTGTAGTCTAACAAATGTGTTAAGCCTGTGATATATATCTATCTGCCATCAAAATCAACACAAGTGGATCTCCAAATAACTTTATTCATTTTTAATTAAGTAGACATTTCTGCTGCTATGTGGTACAGAGTTATACAATGTTGTCATACTTATAGACTTTTATCTGTGCTTTTCATTTATTTTTGTATTGGTGGAGGGTGCATTTCTGTGTTACCTTTGTGTGTACTCCTAGAGAGCCTTACATTTTACTTCAGTTTTTTGCATGACGCCTGAATAAATTCATACATAATTCTTTGGTTAAGACTGATGCTTTTTGCTTAATTCCCTTTTTTTCTTATGTTTTGTGTCATACTGGGCTGTGTCACCCAAGACATCTGGTTCCCTTAAACCTCTATACATAGAACTGGAGAATGAAGTCAGCATGCAGGCATTGCAGTGACACAGATCATTCCTGTTAGACAGCAACAGAGTTGAAAAGTCTTACTGTGATTGTATTTGGGAGCAGGTAGTCAACAATCTTAATGCACTTGGAGGACATGGCTATGATTATCATAGGTTCATAGGTTCATACTAGGCTATCTGCCCTAGGGCATTTATAAGCCTAGCCAGAATGTGTTTGGCTTTCGCCACCCATTTTAAATTTATTTTGCTATGCCCTTTTTTGAGGTTAGTATACTGTGCCTCTGTCTAACAGTGACACAGAAGTGATACCCGGGGTAAACCTACCATCTCCCATCCACTCATCAAGATTCCTCTTGAAGAGAGTCAATGAGGGACTCTGCCTAACCTGGACTGGGATTTTATTCCAGAGTGAAGGGAGCCTCTGGGTTATGAATCTGTCCCTCCAGCATGTCCTATTTATTTCAGTGCTGAGGTTCAAGTCTCTCGAGCGCGTAGCTTGATGGGATTTGGATTTTCTGAGGTGCAGCATGTCCATTAATTCTGGTTTGGACATGGCTTTATACGTCAGGCACAGATCGCCTCTGAACAGGCGGTATGCCACTGAGTAGAGCTGGAGTTTCTTTAACCGGGCAGCATATGGCATCTGTTTGAGCCCTTTGATCCTCTTGGTGAGGTACTTTTGGAGTCTTTCCAGTTGCTGCAGGTGTCTGGTAAGGTACATCCCAAAAGGGGCATTGTACTCAATTATGGGCCTGATGAGGGATGAGTAAAGAGGCACGATGACCTCCCCTGATCTAGATGTGAATCCCTTCATGATTAGGTGGGCTATATAAAATGTTTTTCTAACCACTTTGGCCACGTGGTTGTCAAATGAGAGATTGCTATCAACTTGGGACACCAGGTCCCTAATTACTTCTTCTGTACTTAATGGATTACCACCTATGTGGTAATTTGTGGGCACTTTGTTTTTGCCAAAGGGGATGACTATACACTTTTTGGCATTTAGCTTGAGGCCATGGCAATGGCACCAGTTGTCTGTTTCTATGAGGCCCTTTTGGAGGATGCTTGTGTCGGCTGGAGAGTCGATTATGGCGCCCAGTTTGCAGTCATCTGTAGAACTTGGTCAGCCACAGTCCTTCCGTGTTGGCCTGTACATCTGAGAAATATATACTGAACAAGAGAGGTCCCAGGACTGAGCCTTGTGGGACACCACTTGTAACTGGTTTGGAGTCTGACATGGCTCCAGCAATTCTAACCATGTGGGTTCTGTCCTTGAGCCAGTTTGCAATCCATCTAGTGACATGGGGTTTATATTTAAGCTGGTGAGCTTATCTATAAAGCCCGAGTGGGGTATTGTATCGAAGGCTTTTGCGAGGTCCAGGTAGGCTGTGTGGACCACCTTGCCCTCGTCAATGGCCTTGGTGACTGTTTCAAAGAAATCAACCAGGTTTAAGAGGCAGGATCTGCCCTTAACAAAGCCAAACTGGGTAGGATCCAGTGTTTGTAGGTCCCCAATATCTTTATTTATGAGGTCTATGATGATCCTTTCCATAGCTTTGCAGACCAAGCTAGTCAGGCTTATGGGGCGATAGTTTCCAGGATCCGTTGAGGCACCACCTTTATGGAGAGGGACCACTGTTGCTGTACGCCACTCTTTGGGCACATATCCTGTAGTAAGGCTGAGATTAAACAGTAGTTTTATGTTTGGGTTTAGCTCTTCTTGGAGTTCATGTAGGACGCAGCCCGGGACACCATCTGGTCCCATTGATGCTGTGTTTTTGCTTTGGCGAGGGCGGCTCTTACCTGAGCATCTGAGATGTCAGGGGGGCAGCACTCTGCTGGGATAGATATTTGCCCTTTGGTGGGGAGGGGGGGGGTTTGCGCTGAACCTGTCAGCTAGGATGTTGGCAATGTCTGTGGGTTCGGTGTATTTTTTGTCATTTTGGACTAATTCTGAGCATATCTGGAAATTACCACCCAGGTTCCTAACATAACTAAAGAAAGCCTTGTGATTATCCTTAGTGTCCTGTGCAATTTTTCTCTCGAAGCTGGCCTTAGACAATTTTATGTGTGCCTGTAGTTTTTTGCTAATACTGATCAGTGATGCCTTCCCTTTTTGGGATTTTGCTTTATCATTTAGTAGCTTCCTCCTTCTATTGTATAGTTTGTTTATGGCTGGGGTCCACCAGACAGGACGTCTGCCTTTGGAGGATTGGGTCTTGGTTTTATATGGGATTGCATGATCCATGCATTCCTGAAGGTGTTCATAGAATGCGTTTATAAAGGATTCTGCGGTCTGGGCCGTATTTTCCACCGGGGGCTTTGAAGGATTCCACCTCAGTTTTGAGGAGTGTGAAATTTGCTTTAGAGAAGTTTTTCACTGTGGTTTTCTGGGCAGGGGGTGGGGTCGGGATGTGAATATCCAGTGAGATTAGTTTATGGTCTGATCTTACCAGTGAGGGATACACTTCTGGTCTGGAGCATAGAGTCCCCATGTTGGTGATGATCAGGTCCAGTATGTTTTCCCCTCTTGTGGGAGTGGTAACAAGTTGTTCCATAGCATTTGAGTTTATAAATTCTAGGAACCTTTGGGCTAGGGTGTTGGAGCTAGAGTAATGCTCCCAGTCTATGTTTGGGTAGTTGAAGTCGCCCAATATAATGGTGTTTGGAGAGACCTTCATATTTTCCAGTGTTCTCAGGAAGGCCGAGTGGGGTTCCTGGGTTTGGGAGGGTGGTCTGTAGCAGGCTATAAACTGGAAGGCAGTTTTACCCACTGTTAGTTGCACATGGATAGTCATGGATATCAGAAAATAAGACACTGCAACAGTGATATGATAAAAAACACAAGCATAGATCAACTTCAATTGTTTTGGAAACGATGACTACTAGTGGTAGTCCTGCTACTGAAGCAATACTGACTGAGATAGAGAAGCTCCTGAACACTGTTAGAGTCCCACACCACTAATCTGAGGTATACAAAAAGTCACTGATGTTGGTATTGAGGTGGAGGACAACCAAAATGTGTCTGCTGTTGAACTTCCAGGTATGCCATATACAAATCAGTAGTTATATATATATATATATATATATATATATATATATATATATATATATATATATATATATATATATATATATATATATATATATATATATATATATATATATATATATATATATATATATATATATATATATATATATATATATATATATATATATATATATATATATATATATATATAGTTCCCCTTTATAATCGTGAAATAGTGAAATCTCAAATTTCAGTATTTCGCTACCATAAAGGCAAATTTTAAAAATATCGAAAGTGCATAACCTTAAATTCAAATATTTCAAATTCACAGTTATGGCTTTAGATTACATGACGTGCGCTGTTTGGTTTGGATGTTGTTTGGCATAGTGTATGGATTTACATGGAATCTAAGGTAAGTAAGTGTTTTGTAAAGGTTTTGGGTGGAAGTTAGAGTGTATGTGAAATTGTTTGTAAGTTGTATGTGGGGGGTAGGGTAGGAAGGTGAATGTATGAGTGTGTAATTGTTGGATGTGTTGGTGTTTGTCTATGTGTGATATGTGTGTGTGTGTGTGTGTGTGTGTGTGTGTGTGTGTGTGTGTGTGTGTGTGTGTCTGTGTGTGTGTATGTGCACGCGCAAGGGACTGTGGAATGTGTGTGTGTGTGTGTGTGTGTACTGTCTTTTACTATTTGTGCAATCTTGGAGTTAGTATATATAAGTAGGGGAGCGTGGGGACGCAGCCCCCCACATGGGGGTACAGGGGGCTTGCCCCCCATCTTATGTGTAGTGTAGATATGTGGATGTGTGGTGTTTTGTTTTTTGTAGTGTGGGTGTTATGGTTTTTGTATGGTGTGGTATATGCTGTATGTGTTTGGGATTTGTAGTTTCGGGATTGTGAAGGTTTGGTATTTGAAGGTTTTGCCTTTATGGTCACGAAATACTGAAATTCGAGATTTCAGTATTTTGCGATTATAAAGGAGAACTATATATATATATATATATATATATATATATATATATATATATATATATATATATATGGGTCCACTACATATGACCGAAAGTTCATATGACCGAAGCCCATTTGACTGAGACCATAATACCGAAAGTTCATTTTACCAAAAGTCCATATGACCGAAAACTCATTTGACCGAAAACCAGCACTGACAGGTATAGGCCCATTTCCCCACTGTAGCACGACCCTGGAGTGAGAATACTAAGTTGGGGGGGTGTAGCCCCCCACATTTTGCAACAACCTTGTACTGATGTTATAAGTTTTCATGTATTTTTAATGGATACACATGAATATAATAATACATAAACTGCAATTATTTGGGGGTACGCCCCCCACACACCCCAACTTAATATTCTTACTCCAGGGTCGCGCTACAGTGGGGAAATGGGCATATACCTGCCAGTGCTGGTTTTCGGTCAAATGAGCTTTCGGTCATATGGGCTTTCGGTAAAATGAACTTTCGGTATTATGGTCTCAGTCAAATGGGCTTCGGTCAAATGAGCTTTCGGTCATATGTAGTGAACCCATTTTCTGTCTAGGAAGATCTGTATTGATTTTGCATGACCACCAGCACATGGTAGGCCCACACACATGAAAGATCATCTCGCCCATACCACCTCACACACACACACACACACACACACACACACACACACACACACACACACACACACACACACACACACACACACACACACACACACACACACACACACACACACACACACACCATACAGATGCATTTTATCTAAACAATTACTACTGAATGATAGCAATCTACTGTTTCTGGCACTTTGAACTATATACTTGTTGAAAAACTGTTTTCCAACTCACACACACTCTCATTTCTTTGGTGTCAGGCTGCCCTCCTGTGCCCCCACCTGTGCAAATGAAGATAACTGTGCCACACCCTTTTCATATTTCTATGTGACTTAGAGTTGTCAATGTCTGAAGCACAGAGTGGATAGCTAGTGCTTGCTTAGCCAGATACTTGCTTTCATCACATGCATTGTAAAAAAATCTTTCCTTAATATTTATTTTTTTCCTCAGTTGTAAATTATTTATTACATACTTGTTGACTGTCATTAGATTGGTTGTTTTACTCTTACTAATTCAGTCTTACTATTTAGAAATGTTTGCTTGGTCTTAAACTGGTGCAAATGATAGCTGACATTAGCTTGCTCACTCTTGGGTTATCTATGTGTGTCACATGTTATGCATGATACATATTATTGGGCAAAATCATAGATGTATATTGCATAATTTAGTCATGACTTATTGTTGGCATCACTGCAGAGTTGGGGTGTATTTCATCCTTTTGACAAATAAATATTTGCATATGAAAGTAATAAATGAGAACATAGTTTTACATTTTCAACATTTACCTTGGATAATACTGCAGTTACAAGATGTGTCCATGGGGGTTGACTCTGTGTGATACTGACAGAACACAACCTAATGATTAGAGAAGGCTGAGGACTTTGGCAGATATCAGTTTTAATATCTGAATGTGCTTATGATCTTAGTTCTTTTTAGTTAAAGTAATTGTGTGTGTTATATTTGCCTCTTAGCCAGAGCCATGGCATGTTGTGCATGACTGTGTCCAGCAGCACCATCTGCAGCTGACAGTTCTTCTTCAGATTCCTCATCTATTTCTGCTGGATTTGCTGGCTCTGCCTGTGATCCTGGAAACTGCAGTCCAGGGCTCTGTTACATTTGCTGAAGCTGAGAATTATATTGTGCAAGAGAGCACAGACTATGATTATTTTGGCAGAGATGGCTGGGTCATAAAGCAAGAAAACTCCTGAAGTGTCTAGACATTGGAATCATGATTTGAGCAAGCCAAATACACATTTTATTATATTCCTAGTTTGAGCGTTGGCATAATCGTATCCTTGGTCACAGGAGTTTTGTGAGCTTTGCATGGGAGTCATGAGCCAGGTTTCTAGATGGAACCTGCATTCACCACTAGATGCCCTTGTGGAAAGTTACCGTTAGCAAATCTTGTGAAAAGTTCACAGGTCCGCCTATGTCTGAGTCATGGAAACTGCCAGGGTTACCTGCACACACATTTTAGATGATCCTTTGGGCATTATAGACAACCTGACAGTTAATGGAGTGGTATCCTTTTCTGTTGATGCACTTCCTTCTCTGTTCACCAGGCGGCACATTTTTTTCTTATGTTTGTGCAATCTATGGCCCCTAAAAGCACAGGGAAGTGAGCTATGTCATAAAACTGTTGTGTGGTTGCTGCAGTCTCTCTTCTAAGGTATGTGGGAACCAGATATGATCCCTTGCATGTTGTAGCAAGTGATGTAAGATTCAATAAGCTGAGGCCTTCTTCAGATTCCTCATCTGTTTCTGCTGGATTTGCTGGATCTGCCTGTGATCCTGGAAACTGTGGTCCATGGCCCTGTTACATTTGCTGAAGCTGAGAATTATATTGTGCAACTTAGCACAGACTATGATTATTTTGGCAGAGATGGCTGGGTCATATGGCAGGACAACTCCTGAAGTGTCTAGACATTGGAATCATGATTTGAGCAAGCCAAATACACATTCTATTGTATTCCTAATTTGAGCATTGGCATCATTGTATCCTTGCTCAGAGGAGTTTTGTGAGCTTTGCATGGGTGTCATGAGCCAGGCTTCGAGACATAACCTGCATCCACCACTTGATGCCCTTGTGGAAAGTTACTGTTAGCAAATCTTGTGAAAAGTTCACAGGTCTGCCCTATGTCTGAGTCATGGAAACTGCCAGGGTTACCTGCATACACATATTAGATGATCCTTTGGGCATTATATACAACCTGACAGTTAATGGAGTGGTATCCTTTTCTGTTGATGTGCTTCCTTCTCTGTTCACCAGGCCGGGCATTTTTTTCTTATGTTTTTGCAATCTATGGTCCCTAAAAGCTCAGGGAAGTGAGTTATGTCATAAAATTGTTGCGTGGTTGTTGTGGTCTCTCTTCTGAGGTATGTGGGAACCAGATATGATCCCTTGCATGTTGTAGCAAGTGTTGTAACATTCAATAAGCTGAGGCCTGTGACACCCCTAGTATATTCCCTTTAGGTCTCTGTAAAGTCCATGTAACCAGTATTGATAATATTACACACACCTTTGTTTCCACTGGAATGGGTTCTCTATGATTTTCATGGAGTTTCAAGTGGACCAACAGAGGTTACGTATTTCCTCTTTTGTTTTCCTGTCCATCCTGTATTGCTGAGCAATTTCTGTATTATGCAGTCCCTGATATGTCAGATGGGGCCTAAACAGCCTCTTCTTCACTCCTTCTCAGCTGATGTCTGACAGCAACAACAGTACACCTTGTATTAAAGCCTGTTGCATATTCAGGTTAATGATGGCAGCAACAACCACTATAATTTTAAGCATCTTCATAGCTGTGTTCCTACAAGTTTTGGATTTCAGGGAAAAAGGGAGCAATGAGTGTCATGATTACTTTCTATATTCCTGAATATCCCTGCATTGTTGGATTGGTTAATTAGCATACAATTCAACAACTTATGCTTTTATTAGCATATTGTGAGGTTTACCCTTGTTTGACACACACATGATAGCAACACTAAGTGCAGGCATTCATGAGTCTGACCTTTACCGTCTATATTTTACAGCTAAACTTCAAATTACTAAAAATGTTTAATCAAATCCAACACTTAGTTTTTAAAATAAATCTTTCTGCAAGCAAATGAAATTTGTCTAACCACAAAATACATGGGTTTCAAGCATCCAATGAATAAAGATATCCTCTGTTCCAGATAACAGACTGCAGTCTTCTGTAGTTTTGGAGAGAGAGCTAGACATCTGTTGCATCTAGCTGCAATGTGTATAACCTAATTCAAAATGTTTTCATAGTCATGCTCCAGTCTGTCATAAGCTATTTAAACATAAGACTTGTGGGAGGATACTTTAGTCATGTGTGCCAACATTAACCCCAACCCTTCATATTATGTGACTAAAAACTCTTTCTCCTAACAGTACCACCACAAAAACAAAATCTGATCTCAGTTTAGTAGCTGAGGTTTACTGATACAGGGCTTTCATAACAGAAAAGAAGCATTCAGTGCTTTGTGATTTGCTCTTAGTTATAATTCAGTGTTTTCTGATTTTCTCTTTTGTGTTCTAACATTTGGGGATCCCTCTTTTGTTCATCAACCTTTCATAATCTAATTATACATATATATATATATATATATATATATGTATATACATATATATATATATATATATATATATATAGATATATATATATAGATATATATATATAGATATATACGTATGTGTGTGTGTGAGTATATGCGTGTGTGTGTGTATATTCATATATATATATATATATATATATATATATATATATATATATATATACACACACACACACACACATATATATATATATATATATATATATATATATATATATATATATATATATATATATATATATATATATATATATATATATATATATATATATATATATCTATGGTTTACAAGCAAAATATCAATGAATGGTCGATATTCCAAAAATGATGTCATCCTGCATGAATACTAATGAATTAAAATGCAATTCAGTTGATCGACATCAATAGAGTTGACATTTATATTGAAATTCAAATGTGATGGCAGTGTAGGTGCAAATGTATGTTAAATACCTACACTGTCATTCACATGCCCCCCACGCCTAATGCAATTTAAATATTTTTACTCAGAGATCGCACTACAGTGAGGAAAGGATGCATTTCCTAATCCGCACTGTACCATGACTCTACTCAGAACATTGAGTTCATATCAGTAAATGCACATTTGCATTCGCTGATATGTAATCTCAGTTTCTTAACGTTTGGCAACACGGAAAGTCAACAAACTAACATTCAACTTTTCGTATTTGCTGAACCAACATTTAACATTTTGATTGTAAATTTCTTGCTCCCCTGCAAAAATGTTTTAGGGTATGTTGTACTGTTGTTTTTTTGTGTACTATGTAGTTTCAATGGTGTGTGTTTTAGCATACTAATTTTTCACTGAAGTGGTGTTTCTGACTTTTGGTCTCGATAATTTGAGATTCGGACAAGTGGAATTTTGGCTATGAGCGATATATACATGTGTGTGTGTGTGTGTGTGTGTGTGTGTGTGTGTGTGTGTGTGTGTGTGTGTGTGTGTGTGTACATATATAAATGGGAGGGGGGATTTAATAAAGCCTACATGCTTTTTTTTCTGTGTAGGTATTGTGCCATGCTGCTTACATGGGCATGAACATTTTTAAATGCAGTAAGTGCTGCTGAGTGGCACACACGCACGCATCAACAAGGAAACTTCCGTGGCATGCAAATCACCTCATAAGCAGGTGAATCTCATGGAAATGAGGAAGGTAGGGCAATCCAGCAAGCAGATAGGCATCTCTTTAGACCCTGTGTCAGTGTCTATAGTGTAAACAGAAAAATTCCATTTACAGGAGTGTAGACAGACACAAGGGGTTGTAAAAATGAAGAAGTATTGACAGAAACGTCATACCACATACGAGTGAAACTATCATCCTGTATGTTGGAAAAATTAAAGGAAATAAGTTAAATTAATATTTTTTAATACTCTAAGCATGTTTTCATGGTGCACCACAATGCACAAACATGCTTTATAGAAAAATACAAAAAAAAAAAAAAAAAAATGGAAAAAATGTATTACAGGAGCTCGCATGGAGTCCATACAATGGTGCATTGGTGCTGGTGCTAATGTGGTCAGGCTATAATGCATATAGTTTGCAGGCTGTGAGCACTAATACATATGCAAATGAAGCAGAGTTACTGAATAGCAGAAAGAAGTAATCGTGTCTGCATATCCCCTTTGTGTAGGCGTAGACCCATGTTGCTGATTACACATGATGTAGCTGAAAGCAGGGGGGGTATGTCCACTGACCTCTAAAAAGTTCAGCTTAGCTACACCTGTTTGCATGGAAAACCCGCCAGCTGAGCGCGACCTTTCGGGGGGGGGGGTGCCCACTAACTTCTAAGTTCTGTTTACCTTCGGTGCACGTGTTTGCATGGTGCACCACCTATCTGAGTGTATCTGAAAACAAAAATGTATTCAATTACTTCTGATGCTTGTTTAAGCTAAAATAGGGCCATTAAATAATGTTAATTATATTGTAGGCAGGTAGAATGCATCATAGTTGACCGATCACACATTTGGCACCTACAGCAGAGCTCTATAAAGTATGCATACAACCTACATTCTGATTTTCCCCCAATACTCTGGACCATTGCAGTAGAAACTTGGGAATTTTAACTGAGATAATGCTAGGGGCTGCTGCAGGTCTGCTATATCTGTATGTGCTAGGTGCAGAAGTCAATGCTGCTGGTGCTGCTGACAATAGGCCTAGGCCGAGAAAGAGAAGAGTTTTCAAGCCCAGTGTAACTTTCCACAAGCTACATGAGCTTGAGATTGTAGAGCCCTGGCAGTTATCACAACTTCCATATCTGACTCACATCACAGCTGTACCAGATGTTTCCTAGGGGGGACATCCCACATGGACATTTACTGGGGGATGCTGGCTACACCCTGGAAACATGGATAATGACACCCATCAGAAATGCACACACTCCCACCATAATGAGGCACACGCACAAACTAGGAACATCATAGAGCATGTGTTTAGGCTTCTGAAGTCACGGTTCCAGTGCCTTTATATATCTGGTGGAGCCATGCAGTACTCTCCAGCTATATGTGCACATATGTTCACAGTATGTGCTATGCTACACAGTATGATTCTGCAGAAACCGCTGTAGGATCAGCACAGGGAGAGGATACACAGCCTCCCACCAGTGCTGAGGTCACTACAGCCACAATCACAGGAGGACTCTGAGGAGAACCCCCTGATGATGTCCCTGTAGGGAGATGTAGACATGCCCAGTACATCCTGGCCTTGGCTAAGAGAAAATGCATAGCACATTTACTGACAACCTAGGGACTGGCACCTCACTCCTACTCACATACATATATTAAATGTGATGCCAGGCAACTCACACAACCTGTACCTATCCATGTATTGGCTGTGTACTGCTTGCATCAGACAGAGTCAACCCTAAACTACAGTTCTGTCAACTGCTGCATTCGCAAGGAAAGTTTCTAACCTACACACTGTTTGCAAGGAAATATATTGGGATATTTGGACTGAAGTAACAGTCACATGAGACTACAGATACCCAGTGCACTAGTATGTGTTCCTTAATATTCGCTAGGTCTCATAGTTTGAATATGCACTACATCAGTCAAGGGAGATGTTAAACAGTGAGGTCACATGATATATGCACCACTGTCCATCACAGCAGAACATGTGGTATTTTCCCACACCCAACACAGCAGTTTTCACATATAACTGCTTTAACTTTAAGTCTTCAATGGTATATCAGCATGCCAAGCAGTCTAAGGGCAGTAACACAGAAATTGATCACACATTGTATGCGTCATAATGCAGAAATAGCAACTTACATATGTATGCTTTTGATTGTGTGATAAATGACTCCTCTCTGCCTGGCAGCTTGTGTGGCTCAGTGGACTAGGGAAGTTATCATGAGTGATGGAGTTGATGGTTTAAAACTGGAAGTATTCACGTCTTTTGCATGTGAGGTAGTATTATGTTGGTGTTTTCACAGACTGTCAGTCTGTGTGTGGTGTAACATTAGGAAACACTGTCACATATTAATTACATCAGACAGCTGGAGAATATCATGGACATTTTGAGTGAAGTTAGTACTGCAGAAACAAGGACAGATAACATTGTCTGTAACACACAAAATCCCGGACTGAAGTACAGGTAGGTGTTGGCTGGAGTCACTTTGTAAGTGCTGACAGTCGCACTGGACATGCCCATACACTTAGTTAAAATGAGCGTAATTCTGTTGCCCCATCGTCAAAATGACCTTTTATGTATAGATATGTCTATACATACATACATATATGTATACATATCCGTCTGTCACTCTATCTCTCTCACATACATAGCATATCTATCTGTATGTATTTTCAAATAGATGTATACATATATATATATATATATATATATATATATATATATATATATATATATATATATATATATATATATATATTACAATATAAACATACATCTCAGTCTCTCCCCATATATCTGCATAACAAATATACTTATCATACACACACACATCTACATTTATATATGCATCCCTGTTATATACATAAATATATGTGTGTATGTCTGTATTGTCCTACATTCCCTAATAATGGTGAGTAAATCTACTCTATCACAAATCTATAATGTTGCTCAAAGGATCCAAATTAAGGGTCATCAGTGCATAATGTGCTTACCTACAGACCCCAGTGCCTGGTTGAATGTCACCACATCCACAGAAACAGGTGAGCAGGTGGTGTAATGCATAATGTTGTCAATGCATGAATGGACAGGGCACATTGTTCCTTCCCCCAGGCTTGCCCATTTAAGTGCAAACAAACATATATGGACATTCTGGTAACTGTAGACAAATAGGATACTAACAGTTATCTGATTGCTAAGATACTAGATGCAGATAACAGTATGAAACAAAATCACTCTGCAGACCACAGATGCTGTTCAGCACAAGCCAAGTTTGTGTAATCAACAAGTAGTTTTCCTGCAATGACATATAAAACAGACATCAGCCATGGTGCATGCAATACTTACTGTGATCTGTAGTGTCTAAGACTAGATAGGTAGGGTTTGTAATCTCACTCCAGGCCACATGGTGTGTGTGTGTGTGTGTGTGTGTGTGTGTGTGTGTGTGTGTGTGTGTGTGTGTGTGTGTGTGTGTGTGTGTGTGTGTGTGTGTGTGTGTGTGTGTGTGTGTGTGTGTGTGTGTGTGTGTGTGTGTGTGTGTGTGTGTGTGTGTGTGTGTGTGTGTGTGTGTGTGTGTGTGTGTATATGCTCCTAATGCCTATATATGATCACCTCAGTAACTTAGAAAGAGGCAGGGTTTTGCAGTATTTTGTTGGTTGCAGGTTATTTGGCCCTCCAAATGCCAGACCACAACCAGGTCTGCTGATGTCATCAAGCATAATATGCCCTAAACTGATAATCCTAGCAGACATGAGGTGTATTGCATGCATCACGTACCATGATATGCAGTGTGTACCATTACACAGGTAAATGTTCTAATCTATATACAGCCAACTTGCACTATGTGTGTGTCGTGCAATGTCCTGTAAGCAGTAATTGGAAATGGTTCTGTAGCCATGCTTGTGTGTGTGGCTGTTATAGCATTTTACATCCACTTATGGAACCATAGGACATTTGAACTTGACTAGCGTAATGGCCATACAGCCCTCACAATCCTAGACAACTTTATACCTTTATTTACATGATTATCACATACTGCTCCAGTCTAAGAGGGACACAGGCAGAAGCCCTGTTTTGAAATGATGGTCGCCCAGCCAATAATACAGATGGCATGTGCTGAGGTGCACTGAGGTGCTCTGTGTGCCATTAGGCAGGGTTCTGTTTCAAATGTGTGTTAAAGTCTGCTATACAAATCTCTCCCACCAGCATGTATTATTAATGTCACATACTATGTTAATTTCCTTAGCGTGATTAATCCATCTACTATGCCAACTAAAGATATGCAGCATTTACAATCAAGCAAGATCACACATTGGCCCATATGCAAGGCAGAAATTACCTATGAGTAGTCTATATGCTACATGCTACAATGACACTCATTTCAGACGATCCCCATTATACACATACTGAAGACTTGAAGTTCCCTTGTTAGGGACCATACTGTTGTGTGCAAGTGCAACTGCCAGTACTGCTTGGAAAGGTCCATTACCAAACGGCTATTGTACTCAGAAATTGGCATGCTGAGCGAAGAGTACATGGAGGTTATGAATATGTCGCTTAATGTGCCTTCAGCTATGACATATGATTCCTGCCATACAACTGTGGAGACATGGTGATCTCAGGCACATTAGGTCTAAATCTGTGTGGCCAGGTCTGTGTGCCCAGTTCTTTCATCCCTGAGTATGTTTATCACATGTCGCGACTGATGTGCTACTTACCAGGTACATAGGTGTTACTGATGGAAATGATACTACATGTGTATTTGCATGGAGTTGATGGCCATTATTATGTCAACAGGCATTTGTTCATCAATACCCACTTGTAGGATATTAACATAACTCACAGACTCTATGAGTGCTCACAATTTGCAGGCATCAGCCGACATTGTTAGCCACAGACATTCCGTACTCGCTTGTATCACGGGTAAATGGATTTCAAGCAGTAGAGGACCCAGGACTGAGCCTTTTTGAACACTGCTACTTACAGATCAGCTATTGGAGGTGGATGTCCCTATGTTGAGTATGTGTACCATCAATAGGCCAACTAGTGACCCCTACAATAACAGTATCATGGATGTGTAAGTGGGTGTTTTTCAAATAATGCCTGAGAGGGGGATATAGTCAGATGGTGTGGCTCAGTCCAGGGGATTGTATGCCCTGATGTCCCCTCACCCAGGTCCTTGCTGAAATGTCCACCATGTGTAACAGTCATGATCCCCTGTCACAAATCCAAACTGTGTACAGTCACCTGTGTGTAGATCACATATATGTGTGCTGATCAGCTCCATGATGATTGCCCCTATGGCCATACAGATATGGATACTAACACCAAGAAGTCTGTAGTAGTGTTGGTCAATAGATGCAACATCTCCGTGCAAGGGTATAACAGTTGTTATTGTCCACTCAGCTGGGGTGCAGACAGTGGTTTCAGTATGATTGCAAGGTGTTCCCAATGGTGTTAGTAATCCTTGTCAGATCCCATGTAGGATGCAGCCTGGGATGTTACCATGTCCAATAGATGCTGTGTATCCTCCATTGAGAGGCCAGTTACAACCAGCTCTGTAGATATAGAACAATCCAAAACAAACCGGTTAGCAGCTGAAGGTATTCTGTGAAGAAAGGGCAATGCAGTGAATGAGTCAGGAATGAAGCACCATGGACATCCAAAAGACTCTTAAAATCCTTTATTAAAATGAACCCTTGATAAAATGCAAATATTGTAGCAAAATCCTTTTGGAAAAATGCATAAAGACACAAAAAGGTGCACCATTCAGGATGGATAAGCGCTTTTTGGATTTCCCTTCCTCAGATCCTGGGAATGGATTGAGCTCTAACATAACTAACACTGAAAGGCAAGCACTTGAGTTCCTAAAACAAGCAAATGTGAGAATCATGCAACCTGATAAAGGGGGAGGGCTTATGATTTTGAATACTGTCGACTATATCAGAAGAATGAATGTGATCTTAGATAGTAATACATATGTGGACGTTTCCAGAAATGAACTGAACATAGTGTATTCTAGAATTAAAATATTGCTTAATGATTTATTTATCGAAGCAAAAATTGATATAGAGTTATTCAATTTTTTAACCATACCAGCTCCTAAGATTCCCATTTTGTTTGGCCAACCTAAAATACATAAATGTGTTTTTGATCCACCAATGAGGCTGCTCGTTGATGCAAGGAACAGCATTACATATGCTTGTGCTAAGGTTGTTGACCAATTTTTAAAAAAGTATGTAGTGATGGAAAAACATATTTGTAAAGACTCATGGTCCTTTCTGGAGGTTATTAACAACTTGACATATGAGAATGATCTTAATTTTATTACAGTAGACATCAAAGATTTGTATTCTTCCATCCCTCATCTAAAGGAGATTGAGTGGGTAAGTTGTTTACTATGGAATAGAGGTGCCCCAAGAACTGAGGTGAATTTTGTAGAAGAGTTATTGGACTTAATTTTGTCCAATAACTACACCTTCTTTAACAACAGATATTTCCTGCAAACAATTGGCGTGGCTATGGGCTCCCCTTGTGGGGCCAGCTTTGCCAATCTGGTTATGGCTTATTAGGAGCAGGAATATATCTTTAAAATAACTGGAATGAAAGAAAAAACATGTCATTATACTAGATTTTTGGATGACATTTTTATTCTATTCAAAGTTGATGCATCTATAGCGGAAGAGTTTAACTCTACTAGCCAATTTCTGACGTTTACTTACAATTTTTATGCAACAGGATTGCTTACTTAGATGTGTATTTGAGTAAAGACAGTACCAATAAATGCTTTATAGCTAAGATCTTTAGAAAAGAAACTTACTCTAGCTCATTACTACATTTCAGTGGCTGTCACCCACTCCACCAGAAAAAGTCAGTAATCAAGGATCAATTTGTAAGGGCAGCACGCATGACATCTTTAGAGGTTGACTTTGATTATGAATGTAAACATTTACATGTTTACTAAAAGAGGATATCCCCAAAATTTAGTATCAGAAGTGATGTGGGAGGTACAACATAAAAGAATGACAGGTTTCTATCAACCAATTCTATCACAGAGGGAAATATTAGTTCCACCGAATAGTGATTTGACTGAATCTATGAATAATTCAGCAAGGTCATTCTATGATACACACAGTCTAGTCATGATGTATAGTGTGAATGCCTGAGAAATTTATTTCATCCTGATTAAAAACTGGGATATAGTTCAAAATGACTGTATGGTGAGACAAAAACTACAAGAGCGCCCTCATATTACCTTCAAGCAGGGTCCCAACCTGAAAAGTATCTTGGAGAAGAAACTGAATCTCCTTACACATAGGACAGGAATGCTTAAATGTCTTCTGTGTAATTTTTGTAAATATATAGATATAGGGCAGAATTTTACCATCAGGGGGCAATGTTATAAGACAAAACACAAGCTAGATTGCCAATCTAAGCTAGTGGTGTATGCAGTTTTGTGCCAAATTGCCAAGCCTTCTATATAGGCAAAACGGAGAGAAGACTGAGAGAACAAGTGGTCTACGGACATCAATATTCTATTAGCAAATTAAAATTGGAGAATTCCTTAGCAAGGAATATAAAAAAAATTTCTACAACATCAGTTTAAATTCCAAGCAATAGATTGCATCATACCAGATGGAAGGGGTGGCCCAGAAACATTGCTGCTAGAAAGATTGGAACTGTTGTGGCAATTTCGTACTGCAAGGGGTGCAGACTATACAGACGTATATTTCAACTACGCCATTTATTACCTCCTGTAAGATGGTTAACATAGCTTGACTGCACCTGCCACCTCAGATGGGACAGACAAGCATGCAGAGATCTACATTATGCTAGCAGCATTACAACTGCATGAACTCAACTGTACATGACAGGAGGGACACACACTCCTCATGGCACAGCAAACCTGACTGGTGGACAACTGCCATTAGCAGGCTGTACAATAAGAGGTGGACATTGCTGTGTGACAGTTGGGGTGAGGGTGCCCCCCCAACATGGATGCACAACCTCCTCAGCTAAAAGAAGCACATAATGTTGCTGTGATGTTGTATAGACACAGTAAGAGGCAAATCTATCCACCCACACAAAGCAAAAGCCCAATGTATAGTCTGCAAGGGGTCCCGCAGTGGTGGTGCTGCAGTAGCGTTGTCGCCTCACAGTAAGACGCTGTCCGGTTCGATTCTCCGCTAGAGCGTCTTCTGCATGGAGACATGTGTGAATGGGCATACCTTCGTTGAAGGTTGTGCATTAGGGCTGGTAACTCGGCACGTACAAATCAACTACCAATCATTAGCGGACCAGAGTTCCGCTGTGGCGACCCCTAACCGGGAAAAAGCCAAAAGACACAACAACATAGTCTGCAAGGGGTGTTAGTGCTGGTAGCTCTAATTAGACTGATCTGTGGCCAGATCCCATGGGCGAGGACCTCACATTGGGGGTGCTGCAGTGTTCACCCATATTGGTAAACACTTGATGCAATACATTGGTTCCCTCTGAGGGTATGTCACAGCACTGCTCCACAGCATTGTAGTTAAGGACCAGAAATAACCTTTGGGCAAGTGAGATGAAGCACGACTAAGTAACACAGTTGGTGTTCACTTAATGCAGCCTCAAATCATGACGTAATGATATATCTTGAAAGAAAGACATACATACAAGTATGCACAATGGGTGTCGGGATTCATGCAGCTGCTTCTGCAGCCAGCTATTGCTTGATTATGTGTCCATCAAGTAGTGAATGGCACTTGCAGTGTCTCTGGGAAATCAGAGTGTTTCACAAAATCTGGATGTGTATCTATCCTTAATGAGTATGTATACACCACCTGCATTACCTAGAACACTGTCATTTTGAGGTCTGAGGCTGTGAATGGATGTGTAGTCTGGTATGTCTGTGGTGCCATCTACAGCCTTGAACCAGATGTCCTTAACTGCACACATGTCTGCATAATCAAGGGTGGGGACACCTTCAACAAAGTGGGGTTCAGTGTTGCCATACCCAGTGTGTAGCACCATAACCATGATGTTGTATAAAGATGTGTTCTCATTACCAATTTTGCCCGCAATAGTGCATCTAAGATGCATTGTGGGGGTGTCAGCAGCTTTGCCGGGTTGCCAAATCCCATGGGTGAGAGACGAAGACCATCACTGGTGAAGCACTGATGTCTGCTAAGCATGGAATCCCAGGCAGACATGTAGTAGATCCCTTTACAATGACATCACACACTAAGGCAATTATTGACTTCCATCAATGTCCGTGTGTATGGAACCATCATCTCAGGTGAGGGTCAACTGCAGCTGAAAGCTATACGCATATCCGCAAGAGAGACAGCCTGACTAAGCTCAGTCATGTGTCTGCATACAGGCCAATTACATATGTCCCTAGTCGTACACACCTGCAGGAATTATGATGTCAACACTGGGTTAACTGTTATTCTGTGATTTGTGGCAATGTGTTGTAAGGCCTATTCTGTCAAATGACAGGCATATGTAGCCGCTTCACACAGGCATCAATATGTGTCACGATGTAATCACCTATGACTAAGAGGTGTGACGTTGTGTTTTGACTTGGGTGTTTGACTGTTGAGAGAGAGGTGCCTGCAGTATTACGTGTACTGTGCAATCCAGAGGCAGGATTTTCTGAGGTATCTGTTGTTTGGCAATGTGACTGGTAAGGAGCTGCACACATGCAGGTGTATGTGATGTGGGGTGTAGGTGGTGCAGGATGTGCATGTTGGCATAATGCTCGTTGCCATATGTAATGACTACTGTTGGAGACACCATGGCAGCAAGGTTTGAAATGCAGTCACATCTGCCACACTTTGTGTTTGTGTGTAATAGGAGTAGAGGGGTGGGGACACTCCCAACATCTCAGCAGCAGGTCCAGCAAATTTAGGGTTATGCTGCCACATCCTTGGGGTTAACAGCCTCATATACAGTATTTGTAGGCACACCTTGCTGTGATGATGTGGATGTCCATGCATACATAGAGGACTTGTTCAACTTTGCTGACATTATCTTGGCCTCACAAGCATACAATGCCTGTCAAGCAAACAGGCAGCACACTGGTTCTTGTGTGACATGATGTGGGAACACAGACATGTGCTTCAGGTACATAACTGTACAGTATGACATGCCTAGGACATGTGGCAGGTGGACACACATTAGCCAAAGGTGGCCAGCCTGCTGCAGTAGGCCACACAACCATGTCATGCAGATGTCCACCACTAATCTGTTGAAGGGCAGTATGCAAGATTAGCTGCAAAATTGTCATGTATGATGGTTCCCCGCCAGTGTGCCGTTTGTTTCAGCAAGACTTGACATCTATGTCACTGGACATTGTATAGAATATTGTGGCACTACAGCAGTGTTCCTAATCCCCCTGTTGTCAGTTCCCTAGTGACATATCCTGGAACAGAAGACATAAGACATGCAAAAGCCAACTGAGTGCCCAAGTTACTAATCAAGGCATCTACCTGGAGAAGGGCATGTGAAGCCTATAGAGCCTTTCATGATGCGGGACAACTATGTGGATGAAAAAACAGCCTGTGTCCTGCTTGTTATCATGGGCTTCAAAGTAATATTTTGTGTGTGATGACAGAAAACATATTGGAGCATGGCATCCTATGTTAGAGTGCTATTGGTGAGACCAGCAGTAGTAGTTGCCAGGCACCTGCAATTCCATGGACTCCTATGCTTAACACAGTCCTCACAAGGTAATCATGTCCTTCCAGTACACACCGCTTGGGTAGTGTCCAATGTCAGAATACCTGTGTAAAACCCACACCTTACCTTCACAGGGTATATATATATATATATATATATATATATATATATATATATATATATATATATATATATATATATATATATATATATATATATATATATATATATATATATATTACACTTCCCTAACCTGTCTGTCTGTGCTCTGTACAGACACCTTGGATGACTCTCTTCTTGGAACATGCTGGAAGTAACTGCAATACTTATTTGCACAAAGGACAACTAGCATGTAGTGACAAGCAGTGTCCACAGATATCTGAGTCATGTGACATGAAATGCAATGAAATGAGTTAGCATGGATATGAGCAGTAGCCCTGTCATACACCTACTGACACTGGACCATAACCTGTTTATTTTGTTCAAGGCCAAGTCATGCCTACTGACTCTAACCGGTGGACCCCACTGAGTGTTACACTATGCAATGGATGACGGAAATATGACTCACTCCGCCTACCTTGGCCTGACTAGGTGTGTGACAATATTAGGCCAGAAGGCCTTGCTGGAAACTGTATTGGTTATCTACAGAGTGTTATGTCAGCTGGTGGATAGACAAGTGTCTGACAGTCATAATCTGGAAAGATAACATTGGGTGACCTATGCTGCAATGATGCCAGTCACCAGTGGATTTCCCCAGTCATCATTAATGGCATACCACTTCTAGCCATACCCTCTCTGCAGTCACAGCCACTGTCAGTGACCTCTGACTGACTATATTAGCAGGTGATTACATATTAGGAGCTGTCACTGAATCCCACACAGAACCAACAGTTATCCAGGATGGCCTAAACATACAGTTGTTGTCTGAGCCACTGACAAATACTAAATGGCAGTGACTGTACAATACTATCGTTTTGAGAGGTCATCCACCCCTGGAGAATATTTTTGTGTCTAGACGCTGCACATAGTCGAGCCATTACTCATGGAGGTATGGACATAGACAGTAATGTAACCTTTGACTTTCACTAGTCAGTAAGATGTGGGGATGGATTCAGTTTTGTACAACTTATGCAGAAAGATATGGGATGTAAATCCAAGACTGTCATTGCTATACTGAATGTGACACTCATCACAGCTACCATTGTGTGCAATGGCATCATTGCTATGTCACTACACAGGCATATCTTACAACAGTAGCAGCCACACAGGTTTCATGGTACACCAATACACAATGTAGTGAACATGTCCTATGGAGTCCGTGTCAACACTGCACATGTGCAGTCTGTCTCCTGAATGCTTAGGAGTGGAGATGTATGGCTGCCATATAAAGAGGTGTCAGATCCCACTGTGTACGTCCCGCGTATCCATGACAGGACTAACACGTCTTACCTGTTGTACACACCTACAGTGTCACTGTGGTATAAATAGTACATGCTGGAGAGTCAGGAATGTAACACAGACAGTATACCTTATATGAAACAGGCCCCTCATGCATGCGAAGCAGACATCTGCTGTGATACGTATCATGTTCAGGTTACACAATGGGTTGCAGAACAAGACAATCATAACTGGTGTCGGACAAATGTCTGTACTTGACACAGGAAATCTGTAGATGGGCCATCTCTATCACCACAGCTTGTAGATGTGTTAGCTCCCAAAACCCTGGTGACACTTATCAAGGGTATCAGACCTTTTCACAGATTAGGGATGCATGAGTATGCTGAATGATGCCAATATCCTTGTTAGCCTATAATACACATATGAACCGATGGAGCCATGCACCTATACTGCTGTACCTTGCTGAAGACATATTTCTTCTGTGCTGACATTCCATCCTGTGCTGTGATGTCTGTGGGTTTATTGCCACTGTGTATCCATAGATGTCTCCAACTGAATCCTGAAACAGAAACATAAACAGGTCTGTGACACACTTTTCACTGTGTAAATATACAGCCATTACAACATCATACAACATATGGCACATGAAATTATGTAAACAAAAAGGTGACATACCTGATGGAGTGCAATACTCCTCTGTTGATATGTGGTGATATTTAAGTTTTTTCAAATGTGTGTTCTGTGTGAAGAAAGTCTCATACAGAATGGTTCCCCATTACCAGCTGTTTGCCTTTTTAACATGCTTCTCATTAGCAGGTGATTGCCTCTTAACCAATCTGTGGTTCTGAAATGCTAATTGCAGCCAACACAGTTGATTTGCATGACCATCAGCCAATGGCATGCAACCACTCTACAAGATATAAGGCCTTCATGTAGATTAGAAGCCTTTTTTGATATGTTGTGCTGGACATTTACTGGGGTCAGGAGACTACATCATCGCAGAGGGTAGGTCTGTATCACCAACTTTTACATAGAGATGTGTGTGCAACAGGCTGCAGCTGCTGCAGGTAATAGACATAGGCAGAGAGTGTGAACACTTTGAAGAACAACAAGCTGTAGGAGTAACTGTGGGAGCTGTGTCAGCCTTGTTGTAGAGGCAGAACCAGAGTGAGAGTACCCATTCCACTCCAGTTAAGGCATGTGTTTAAGGTAAGTATGTTAGGCAACAGTATCACTAACAGAGTATTGGGCAACACGTTGTGTCCTTGAACCACATAGGGGATAATATAAGAATATGGCCATCATTTGGGCAACTGTTAGGCCATGTATTACAGTCTGGTACTCATTTGGAACATGTGTGCTGGCAGTCCTTGTTTCAAGCAGGGACTTCAAATGTGTATGTTAGTTTTGAAGCTGTGCTAATCTGCACTGTACATTTGAAAGGATTGTATGGTGCACTCTGACATTAGTGGACCTCATTTGCATTGCCAGAGTTGAAATCCTCTGTGAATGCATATTAATGCATGGTGTGACACTTTATGCAGTTATAGTTTTGCCACAGAATATGTGAATTGTGTTCCTATCTGCTGGCTTGTGGTTTCCATCATTGAAAAGCAGACATTTCATTTGAAATGCATTGTGTGGATAAAGAGTGCATGACTCAGTCATTAATTGCTGGATTCACAATAATGTCATTTAATTGCTACACACCACTGGATTTGAATCCAGAACTGTGTGTGGCAAAATGCACTGTTTGCATAGCATTTAACAGACTGAGCTACTAAGTCACTGCTGCAGCATGTGTATTTGCAAGATGTAAGTGCACACATATAGGCTGTGACATGCTTTTTTACATCCACCATTATATACATGGCTTTATATGGATGAATTTCTGCACCAGGATCCCAGCTGAACATGTATTTTGCCATTAATGCCTTAGCAGGTGTATTTCTAAATGTTGATAAAAGGGCACATTTACCTGCTATCACAGGCCTCACTTACATCCATTATTCTATGTTTGGCTTTCGATTGATATATTCTTGCACCAGAGTGCGAGGTACACTCCCATTTTCTCCATTACATTTTACTAAAGTTTGTATGACGCAGTACGATGCGCAGCTTCGCTGAAACATGCTTAATCACTGTAACTTGCAATTATTATGTATTGCTTATACCACCTGTTTTTATTAACAGCTGTATGGCATGGCAGGTTAATGCAGTGGTCTGCAGATGTAATGGTCTTGGGTCAGAATAGGGGACAGGTGTTTATTATGATTTAAAAACACATATTTATTAATATAGCTCCATTTAGCTGAACTTAGCAAAGCCGCACACCTTGCTGCGTAAACAGACATTAAAAAAAAATAAAATATAAAAATGTTGAAATCTAAAACACAAACTATTAATACACAGCGCATTTCAACAGTAGCAGGGAACATTATAGGGAGCCCCACCCTGTACATAACATCTGACCAGCCTCTACACTTCTGCCTAAACAGAGTCAATATCCATGTTACTATGCTTTCCCTTGGCAGCACACCATGATTAATATGTATGGCATGCTTCTGAGGGGGGACTGTGGCCATGTACTTGGGTACATTCCATGTAGGCTCTGCATGGAGCCTACACAGATGTTATTAAATCCTGGAGAAGTTCTATTTGAAATCACAGTAATGTTCAAACATGTCTTTAATATCAACCAAATCAGACTGTTGATTTTGGAACCCAGATGAAGAAAAGCTATACCCTGGACTTCTTTGTTATTTTCAATTAATCCTGAAGCAGTTGTGAAGATTAAACTATTGCATCCATTACTTTCAATTTTCTTCCAAGTTACCTTGAAGAACCACTGATGCCGGTGGACTGAGATCTAAAATGGAAATCTTAACAAATATTTTTACAACTTTACACAAACAGATATTGTAGATAGCTTGAAAAGTCTAAGTTAGTTTGTAGAAGTGGAATTTGATATAAAATGGAAGTAATGATAATTTTAGCAGCTGTGACTAAAAGAGATAATACATACATCAAAATGTTTAAGTTCCTCGCTGTCTCTAAAAACATGGTGGCTTTTGGCTTATTTTACCTTCTGTAACTGAGGTCTGGTGTTTTCACCTGAACTTGCTGTTGTATCACTGTATATATTTTAGTTCACTTCACAGTTTGAGATTAGTTAAATTTGTTCAGTGTTGTATCACTAATTTTTTTTCTGTTGCTAGATCAGGTTCTGAGCCTACAATGGCATTCTGTCATCAGTTGGTTTAATGGTATCACAATTCATTTAATTTTGATAAATGTTTTATTTCATGCTTCTATGTCTGATGGATGCTTGCAATAATGAATTTTCTCTTAGTGGTCAAGTGAATTTCATTCCAAGTGCAGTGTTGCTGCAGAATATAAATCCAGATCCTCTAAAGTTTCAGATGAAACAAGACTATAAACAACATAACTAACAAAAAGTCAAAATTGTGATCATTTAAAGTTTCAGATGAAGCAACTGTTTATAACATCTGTAAAGGTGAAGACTAAAAATAGCACAACTAACTCAAAGTCAACAATGTGGCAACCTGTATTCTCTCTCTGTCATACTGAGTAATGCTTGTTAATTGTAAAGTTGGTATTTCTTCATGGGCACCTCCAGCTTGCACAAGTGGACACAGGCAAACAGGAGTAAGAGCTAACCAACTGCATCATGTACTGAAATGGTAGTATCTGCCTAAACAAAAGAGAGTTGTGGAACATCCTCAGTTTGTTATAGCTTTATGGGAATTTTAAGTATATAGTACTAAAAACCTTCTAGCTGGAATATGTCTTTGTGTGTGTGCGTGTGTGTGTGTGTGTGTGTGTGTGTGTGTGTGTAAAGCCACTGCAAAACAAATGCTCATGTCTTAGATGGATTAGTTACTCAGTCGTGTCATCTATCATTTTGTTTTGCAAACAATACAAGTAAAGCCAAAACCTTCTACTTCATGATTCTATCACCCAGGACATGGTATCACTTTAAAACACATTCTTCTTCTCCATACCTGAGTCAGTGACTTCCTTCTGGCCTGCTGTTTCTGCAAATTGCAATATCTGCATAACTGTCCACCTTCAATCTGCAAGTTGCAAACACATAAACAATCCTACTGAATAACCAAACGATAACCCACAGGGTAAGCGCTTACCTATTAATAAACACGGGATCCACTGAAAAATATTGCATTTTGGAAGTTTTCATTTTAGTTTATGTCACCTTGGCTGTCCCTTCTCTCGGAGAGCTCGTTGGTTTTTTAACATAAACAATCCTATTAACTTCAAACATCATTAATCTGACCATAGCCAGAGTTCTTCTCATAAAAAAAACGGAGTGTGCTTTTATGTCTATTTCCCTAGACTCTCATCTTCATAAACACAAATCATACAATCCTCTAGTACTTCTAAAAATATAGAAAAATGATAGCCAAGCTCCTTGGAAATGAGTGCATGTAAATGCTTGGCACATCACATAAATCACCTGTCAACATAACATAATCCTTAGCCCTTGAGTATCTAGTCCAGTCTTGGTTTTCTACTTACTGTTGTACAAAAACTTGCGTAAAGACCCTTTGCACCTTACTTGTAGTAAGAGCTTCACGTGATGCATCCTAGACACCTGGTATCACGAAGAGTGTAGATAGCTGATGATGTCTCCTATCCACCACTTCACAGCTTATAATTAAGGGCATCTGTTCCACAAAACAAGCATTGAAATGCATTTATTGCATTTGTCCTTCACTTGTGTTTTGGTTGTTTATATAACTAGTATCGTATAGATATATATATATGGAATCACTACTTAATACCGAAACTACACAGTCCCGAAGCCCACAATACCGAGACTATAATCCCTAAACCACACATTACCGACATGTTAAAAGCGCGAAATTCAAAATTGCGAAAGTACTGCATACATACAGCACACACACAAACATATACACAGCCTCCCCCCATAACCAAACAAACTACTCTACACTAAAGATAAGCAGGGGGGCTTCGCCTCCCTGCACCCCCCATGTGGGAGGCTGTACCCCCCACACCCCCCGACTTTAATATTCCAACTCCAAGATCACACAGACATACACACAAGGCAAACTCACACCCACACATTATAGCCCCTCACACACACACACACACTAAAGCCCCTCACAAACACACTTACACACACATACCTACCTGAACCGCAACACCAGAAGCGCTAACTCAAAATCCCTTACCATCGGGATTTTGAATTTCGCCCTTCTGGTCTTTCGGTAACGTGCGGTTTCAGCTACATGGTCTCGAGCTTTTGAAATTCGAGATTTCAAAAGTTCGAGATTTAGTAGTGTTCCTATATATATATATATATATATATATATATATATATATATATATATATATATATATATACCATTACTAGATAATATAGCTTAATCAGTGGAGTAAAGTGTTTGTTACTACAGGATCTATACATTATAACAATTCAGAAGCTAGCTTTATTACTAAATATAATAGTTCACATTACTACAGTACATTAGATTATTTTAAAATGCATTATATCTAATAGGAGTAGTAAATAAACATCATGTATTAGCCAGAATAATACAGTGACTGTGAGAAATATTATTTAGGTACCATTAATAAGTACTTGCATTATACAAATATACTTGTTGAATGTTAATTGGTGCATTATCAGGAATTAATAATATGCTGATGACATACTTTATAAGACATTGCTTTCACAAATAAATATGCTTAAGATAACCCTATTAATAAATTGTAAATACTATTTTGTCATTAACTTAGCATAGATGCCTGTTGCATAGTCTGTACTGTGTAAAGCAATAGTGATTTTATAATTACTACTAATTTTAGAACTTTATGCTGTGAATATGAGGTTTTACTATTGTCTTGGCATCACCTTTGGCCTGGATGCACCTAAAGAGGGCTCCTTGAATATTTGCACATTTTCTTGGCTGACAAACAAACAAAACAATTCTATGCTGTCAAAAGCTTTGTGTTAGTAAATAAAGGACAGACAACCAAGGAAAATGATATACATTTGCAATATTTAATTATCCAAACACATGACAAAAATAAGCATAATCATTTGCAATATTTAATTATCCAAACACATGACAAAAATAATCATACAACATTGCATTAATTATTCTGGCCAGTACAGAAAATTCTGCCTCTATTACACAGCAATTGACCTTACTCTACTAAGTGAGTATACTTTCAACTCAGTTTCATCTTGAACCGTAAGTAAGTCATACCAGCCATGTCATAGTTCCCTAGTAGAATTTCATTTTCAATGCTTGATAGTCTGAGTCCTAAAAACTTTAAATAAGATTTAACAAAAGTGACAGTCAACTTTGAAAGTTAACCAAACAAGTAAAAAACTGCACCAAACCGACACACCAAGTATTTATTTAGAAAATAAAACAAAAAAGGTGAGCGATTTCACGACAAAACTTGTCGCTTCATACTTGGTGTGTCAGTTTGGTGCAGTTTTTTACTTGTTTGGTTCTCTTTATATCTGCACCTGCCTTGCTTTAAGCCATTTGTACTTTCAGTTTGTCAACTTTGACAGTCGCTGCTGCTACACATTTAATGTGTTTTTGTAGGGGAAACAAGCACCGCCCCTGCGCTCCCAATTTTGGGGTCTGCACCTCCCATGGTCACATTACTTTATATATATATATATATATATATATATATATATATATATATATATATATTAACTTCAAGACTGCTGTATATCAGAGAATAGGGAATACTTCCAGATGCTGAAATCTGAGTGAATATTCATTTCCCCTTGTCAAACTGTTACACTAAAACTCTTTTCACAGTTTTGAAAATTGCATTTACAGTCCCTGAATGTACAATAACAGTTATAGGTCACTTAAATGTCTTCAGTGATGTCATCTAAACCTGGTCTTTCTTATGACCCAATAACACACATCACCATCAAAAAGAAAGTCATGATGTACAATAATATATTAACTAAACAATGAATTGAAGATGAATGCTTACATATATGCAGCCATTTATGTGCAATGGTGCATCCTTCCCAAAGAATCTGTCTGCCTTTTTTATATGCATTACCCTCTTAAATGTACCTCTGACAAAGTGCTTGCCAGTTTCAGTGTTAATACTCCCAAAACCTTACCTTTATTGCAATATCACATTGTGTATTATTATGGAACCATACATGTATACCAAATTATAAAGTCGTTGGAATAGAAAATAACTCTTAACCTCATTTTTTCATACAGCAGTTGCACATCCATTGAGAAAATAGCTTAAATTAATAAATGGTGAGGACAGTTCTTGGATGCCTAG
This sequence comes from Protopterus annectens, assembly GCF_019279795.1. Classification (NCBI taxonomy): domain Eukaryota; kingdom Metazoa; phylum Chordata; order Ceratodontiformes; family Protopteridae; genus Protopterus; species Protopterus annectens. The sequence continues at coordinate 1,218,771,277 of NC_056746.1, forward strand.
CATTCTTAGAAACATGATGCTGCATTCAAAAAAAATTTCATCTCATATAGCTTTTACAGAAAGGTCAGAGTCTGACAAAAGGTAGCAAATGAATTTGCTTCTTTGTATTTAACTTCTTTGTAGTTAAATGTGCTACGCAGGCATCCATATGTCTTCAGAAAAATGCTACAACTATGTATAACTACACAGGGCTTACTAACTTATGTTGTACCCACATTTTAAGAATGGCTAATCTACTAAATTAATAAAACAAAGCATGTGCTAAAGCTTTGCATAACAGAAGACTAGTTTAGCATGAGTTCTTGGAAGTCGCATATCCTTCTTGTATAATTCAGCATCCTAGATTAAAAGTGGCATAGTATAAAATACAGTTGAGATTCTGATTTAAAAAAAGTTTTAATGCCTTAGACTATCTGTCCTTTATCTGCTGAAAGAGCAGACTGCCTTCCAAAGTATGAAGACTGCAGGTATGAGCCTCATAATTTTGTGATTGCCACTGCAAATTGGGGATTATGTTTTAAGTTTGATGTTGCACGTCTCAGAATATAACACCATCTGCACAGACAGACGGAAGATCAGATTTAGTGTGTATAAGTTCACTGCTTTTATTTTGCATCCAGTTACACAGTGTATGATATAGCATACACATCTTGTCAGGTTCACAGTCAACTCACAATGGCGGCTAGTTTCAGCACTACCCCATGTACTATTTGTGAATCCCCATTAGGTTTAATAAAGGCATAAACAGTTTGTTACTGAATGCACAGATTGTCACAATGATTTGATATCATCATATGTCACCCTTCCTCCTGGAAAAGAGAATGCAATTCTATTTTGAGATAGCATTTTATACACATTCGCACTTTAAGTTATTCGCATGCACTGTTTTTCAATTTCTTATAAAACTTTTCCGTTTTAGAAAAATGCAGTACTAAAATATTTGGCATTTCAGAATATTTGTCATTTTCGAATATTTAGCATTTGGAAATGTTTAACATGCACACACATGCCCTTTAGTTGAAAAGTAATCAACACTGACTCATTAAATATATGCTTGCTGTCTCATTTGCTCTCTGTCAAGTTGCACCCAATTCCTAGAGTGACCCCGTTGACAGCTACCACTATCAATGGAGTTTTCAAGGCAAAGGGAAGAAATGAAAGGAGGTTGTCAGGTTTGCCTATTATGTGACACACACACACACACACACACACACACACACACACACACACACACACACACACACACACACACACACACAACAATTCAGAGTCCCCGATCCACCTTATCGTACAGCAATTTACATTTTTGCACTAACATGCAAAATATTTAGGCTTTTAAAGTCTTTAAGTATATTTTCCAATTAGGAGTTATTTTGGTATTATTATTATTACTATTATTATTATTATTATTATTATTATTATTATTATCTATTTTAGAACCTCACAGATCTCAGTACCTCATGGAGAGCCTTATTCCATGCCATCATGAAATAACATTCAGAGACTATGACTGTGAAGGGCTTGTGAATTGTGACAGGCCTTTGTTGATTAATGTGTTTCAGGCCAGCATTATATCTCCTTTTGTTAAATGAGTCAGTGTAACTGCAGTCCATGTATCAAGGGAAACAACTAATAGTAGTAGATCTAGTGCCTAGACATCTATTGGCTAAGACAGTCCAGACAGGAAGGAGATGTGAGTGCATATGTGCCAGCCATATTGTCTAGCAGACCAGTGGCTTTGTATTTCAGAAAAGGAAGTAAGCAGCATGCAGATATGCAGACAATAATTGATTATGGTTGTGATCACTGGCCAAGTAAATGGACACAAGCAATGTATTTGTTGTACAAATTCCTTGCTGTGAGAGCTCACTTTTCAGAGCACAAAGGTCTCTTGTTGTACAAAGTACAGATTGTAATGCCAATTTCACAAATGACAGAAGACCTGAGACATATCCACAAAGATCTTCAAAGGTCAACCAAATGCAGAGGGGGAGGGGAGACCAAAATGTCCTCATGGTGTCCTACTATGAATGCTGAGATAATTAAGCATATGCCAAAGTGCTAATTTTGTATTGATTATAGACATACTAGTAGGAAAGAATCTCTAAGCATTTGTCCATTGCTAAAATGCCCATGTGAAAGGACTGCAGCAGACTTGACTGAAAACAGTGGGAATAATTACTTAGTGGCAGTAGTGGACTATTACTTGAGGGACAATAAGGCAGTCACTCTATCTGCAATAACCTATCTCCAAATTATATCCAGGTTGAAGTCACTTTTTTACAGTTGTGGGATCCCATTCAAATGTGGCATTGACAAATGAAGTAGTTGTTGGTGGGATAAATTTGTGTCCCAAAGACTCCCCCATGTGGGAAAAAAAACTCCCTCTCCATTTCAAGCAGAGTATCTCTCTAGCCCTCTTTAAGAGGAACCTGGATGGCTGGATTGGAAATAGAAAATATACCCCTGGGATCCCACCTGTGTCCCTGTTGGATGAGGAAACAGGTGCTGACTTTGAGGGAATATGGGTGAAATTCTTAGCTAAATTTATAAAGGCCTCCAGGCCAATAGCCTAGTATCATCCTATGAACCTATGAACCGAATTTGTGTCTGCACAGTTTCAACAGTTTGCCAGAGAGTTTTAGTTTCTGCAAGTCCACATAGTTCAAAGGTTCATAGGTTGGTACTAGGCTACCGGCTCTAGGGCCTATACAAGCCTAGCCATAACAATTCCCTGGATATTTCTTCCCACAATATTTACTTCCCTGGACAACTGTCTAACAGGGCAACTGACATGATCCCTGAGGTGAATTTCCTATCTCCCATCCAATTGTCAAGGTTCCTTTTGAAGAGGTCCAACGAGGTGCTCTGCTTGACATGTATGGGCAGTCTATTCCAGAGTATGGGGAGTCTCTGGGTCAGGAACCTGTCCCTCCAGCATGTTTTGTTCATTGTGATGGCAAGGTTTTGATCCCTGGAGTGTGTGGCTCTGAGGGATTGGGATTTCTTTAAGTGGAGCATGTCCAACAGCTCAGGGTTTGACATGGCCTTGTATGTTAAGCAGAGATCACCTCTGAGTAGATGATATGCCACAGAGTATAGCTGGAGTTTTTTTTAGACGGTCAGCATAGGGCATCTGCTTTAGGCCTGTGATTCTTTTAGTGAGGTATTTCTGTGGCATTTTCAGCTTTTGCAGATGTCTTGTGAGGTACATACCAAATGGGGCATTGTACTCTATAATGGGTCTAATGAGCGATGAGAACAGTGGGACAATGACCTCCTTTTTTCTGGATGAAAAGCCCTTAGAGATAAGGTGTGCCACATAGAAGGATTTCCTGACTGTTGTGGTGCTGTGGTTATCGAAGGTGAGACCACTGTCCACCTGCGTCCTTAAGTCTCTCATCACACTTTCGGTGTTTAGTGTACTACCACCTATGTGGTAATTCATGGGTACATGGTTTCTCCCAAAGGGGATAACTAGACATTTCTTGGCATTAAGCTTGAGCCCATGGCTCTGGCACCAAGCATCTGTTTCAGTAAGGCTCTTTTGTAGAATATCCACATCATTTGGGAATTCAATAATGGCTCCCAGTTTGCAGTCATCTGTGAACTTTGTTAGCCAAAGTCCCTTAGTGTTGGCCTGTACTTCAGAGAAGTAGATGCTAAACAAGAGCGGTCCCAGAACTGAACCCTGAGGTACGCCACTTGTCACTTGTCTGGAGATGGATTTGGAGTCGACTACTTTTACAGTCTGGGTTCTGTCAGTAAGCCAGTTGGCAACCCATCGAGTGATGTAGGGATTTATGCCCAGCTTAGTAAGTTTATCTATGATTCCAGAGTGGGGGGTGGTTCAAAGGCCTTGAAGAGGTCCAGATAGGCTGTGTGGAGCTCCTTACCCTCGTCCACAGCTCTGGAGACTGATTTGATGAAGTCAATCAGGTTCAGGAGACAACATCGGCCCTTCACGAACTCTAACTGAGTGGGGTCCAGTGTTTGAAGGTCACCAATGTCTTTGTTTATAAGTTCCATGGTAATGCATTACATGCCCTTGCAGATCAGGCTCATCAAACTGATGGGACGGTAGTTCCTGGGATTCAAGGTGGATCCCCCTTTATGGAGTGTGATAACTGTAGCTGTGCGCCACTCAGTGGGCATGAAGACTGAGGTAAAACTATGATTAAACATGACACTTAGGTGAGGTGCCAGTTCATTTTGTAGTTCATGTACTTCACAGCCCGGGATGTCATCTGGTCCCATGGATGCCGTATTCTTATCTTTGGAGAGTGTGGTTTCTACCTGTGTGGCCATGCTATCAGTGTATTTAATGCCATTCTGTTGTAGCTCAGAGCAGATCTGAGTATTGCCATTTAGATTCTTGACATAACTATAGAATGCCTTGTGGTTGTCTTTGGAATCTTTAGCAATTTTATTTTCATAACTTGCTTTGGAGGATTTTATGAGGAATCTCAGCTTCTTACTGAGGCTAGTAAGAGAGTTTTTTGCATCCTGGGATTTTCCTCTTTTCTGCAACAGTTTCTTCCTTCCAAAAAGCAACAGTGCTGCTGAGAGAGCAGAACAAGCAGCTAAGAAAATTCTTAACTGACTGGCCTGCACTTAGCTCTAATGTCCTACAGAATCAATGTCATGGAGTGCTAGAGACAGCCTAGCACAAATAGTGCTGAGCAAGTAAATTTGAAGCACTGCCCCAAAGCTTGAGAAAAAGTTATTGTCTAAAAGCATTTGGAATAAGACTCTGGAACAAAATGACCAGAGACCTGCCTCTGCTTGTAAATTCTGCTTGGACAGAAGGCATTCATTTCATTTTTTTTTGTCTGACTTACATCCAGACCAGATTGTCCATCTCAATTTAGATGGGGAAAGTAGATCTGAAATAAGAGGTATGACTGCTGTCAAATCTGCAGAACCAGGATTGCATCTAATATGAAATGATGATGGAGGTGTAGTGAGAAAAATTGAAGCCCTAGCCAGGGCTTTCGTTAGATATCTGGACCAAGTGATCAAGTGACACAACCTAATAAGCAAATGCAATGACTATGAAAATCCAAAGATATTAGAGACTTAGGCTCAGTGTGTCTTTGGTTATTCACTGTCTGTTGGTACACACCTCCTTCCTACAAAGACACTTTGGCTAAACTTGACTTTCATCCAAAGCATAACAGCAAATACATTGCTTGTATCCATTTACTTGGCCACTAATCACAGACATAGTGAATTATTGCCTGCATGTCTGCATCTTCCAGGTTCTTTCTCTAAAATACAAACCCACTCTGCTATACAATATGTCTGGCACATATGCACTCACATCTTCTTCCTGTCTGGACTGTCTTAGCCACTGGACATCTAGCCATAATATTAATAGCTGTTTCCTCTGGAACATACACTGCGATTGCACTGAACTGTTTAAGTCTTGTTGATAGCAAATGACATCTTGAAAGCGGTACTAATTTGTGATCTGTTTGCATCTGGTAACTGTCCAGGCCACAATAAGTCACGTGAAAATTTTTCACATTCCTAGACTCCTGATAGGCATGCCTTTTCTGTTACTGAATGCATGTATGGGCTTCCCACCAATCACTTGTAGTAAGACTACTCAATATGGCATTTGCAGTGGCCACTGTCAGTCTATTGACATTGTAGTAGGCAGTTACTGGTATGGACACTAACATGGACTTTTTTTGAAAGTTTCATGAGTGCTACCCAATGTCCATGTTACATCTTTCTTTAGAAATTCTGCTAAAGAATTGACTTTGTACAGAAAGATTTTATTTTACTTTAATCTGCTCTAATGCTGTATACAGTAATACAATATCTAAAATATTGAATATCTATCTTGCCAAAACTAAACTACTCTCTATTTAACCTGAGTATGACTCATTTGTGTTCTACTACATTGCCTTTAGCGTCTTGATATGGGAATCTGTCAAAGCCAGACATAAAAGTATCATCCATCTTCACTGCTGTCCTAATAGTTAAAGAGAGAACTCATTTACTGATGAAAGATTTCAGATGCTAAGGTAATTCCAAAACATAGGCTACTGAAAAAAAGAAAACTTTGCATTGGAGTGATAAGCAAGCAAAAATAGCCACAAGGATGTGTGTTACTGTGTAAATAATGCCTGCCAGGGGTTTCTAAGGCCCAACACTGCAGGTGGGGGCCCTCTACAACCCTGGAAGGGCATTATTTCCACAGTAACTCACACTCTGGAGGGCATTATTGCACTTAGAGAAGCTGTCTGTAAAATTATTATGTTTTATTTATTTATTATTATTATATTATTTTTTTATATATTTTTGATGTAAAATAGTTCCTTCTCCTATTGTTTCAAAAGTTGCTTTAGCATATGTAAATGGTGTTGAAGGAAGCATTTTACATCAGAATAAATCACTATATGGTTTGTTGCCAGTCATTGGGGATTGAAGTCACTAAATAGTGACATACATTTAAATTTCAGACTTTATTTCCTTCAGAAAATTCATGCTAACACAAATCCTATTATTTATTTACTTTGTAATTTTAAAAGAACATTTAAAATTTGTCCCTATTTTTGAGCCTCTGTTCCCCTTTTATTTCAGGCTTTATCCAGATCTCTTGTGGTAAAAGGTCGAGAGGTATGCAAACGTCTTTATTGCTGCTTCCACCTGCTGCCACTGGTCTATTGATCTCACTCTCTCTATCACACATACAAACACTTCTACATCAGCAAATGCATGCTAAGACAAATCCTATTATTCAAGCAACTTTGTGATTTTTATAACACCAATATTTTAAATATGTTCCTATTTTGAGCCTTTATCCCCCCCCTTAATTTTAGGCTTTATCCAGATATCTTGAGATAAGAGGTCAAGAGGTACACAAGCCTCTTAACAGCTGTTGCTGCCAGTGCTTGATTGCTTTCACTCTTCACGCTCACTCTCTCTCTCCTCACTCATATACACCTTGCTTTCATGCATGCAAGCATGCATACGCTCACTCACAGACAGAAAAATAAACACGCACACTTTTTTCTGTTTCATTTAATTTTTACACACACTAAACAGCAAAAGTGCTGCTTAGTGAGTGTAAAACAGTTCAACTGATCTCACTCACATGAACGCATACACAGACATAAACAAACACTTTTTTTTAATTTTCTTTTTTTTACATATATATTTTACACTCGCTAAACAGCAAAAGAGCTGCTTAGTGAGCGTAAAATAATGTCAGCCATTAGATTTCTTTCAGTCTGAACTCCATGGCAGCTTCATATACTGGCATGAAGTGGCATCCTTGTTTTTCAGTGAGCATTATCTGTAGATTAACACCCATTCTCCAGTTAGGATGTTGATCTACAGGTCACCAATTCTCTAAACTAGATTCGCTTTCTGGAATCATGGAAATAGACTGAGCAGTCATTAAAAAAGTGATGATTCTATGAATTAAGCTTCCTAAGAGTAGCTTTCAGTAAACACTGATGTATAATCGCAGAACAAAACCAATGGAGCAACACACTGGCTGAAGTAGAAATGTATTTATTACCAAACAAATAAAACTTAGTTGCCAAATAAATACAACTTTTATTTATTTGGCAACTAAGTTTTATTTGTTTGGTAATAAATATGTTTATACTTCAGCCAGTGTGTTACTCCTTTGGTTTTGTTCTGTGATTATCCCATTTTTCTTCCTATCCAAATCTGTAAATCTCCATAGTTTTTAAACACTAATGTATGTCTTATTGCAAAGGGGGGGGGGCAAACCCTCATGAGGTGAACACCCATATACCCCCAGTCTTATACATACTCCATTGTTCCATTATAGTGGAGATAGTGGCTTTCAGAACATTTGACATTGTAGGATAAGCATTTGTTAAAAGAAAAATCTCTCTGTTGACATGACCTCCAAGCTTCTACTGATTAGGTTAAGCAAGATTTGTCAAAGTCGACAGAATGCTTGTAATGAAGAGAACATTGTTGCCCCATTCAGCTTAGGTGCTATGCCTTCTATGGTGGGCAGAATAAACCTCTCTCTCTTAATTTAGCTGTTTTAGATCAACACAAATTCACACTTCATCATTTTTATTTAAGACTAGTAGCACTGAAATATACCAATATATAAGTTCTGTAATTTTCTTTTACCCACAGAGACTGTAACTGACTTAACTTGGTCTTTACCTTCAAGACGATGGGAAAAGGCATTCTTTTTTATGTAGTTAGGGCATAAGGAACATGATCAGGCTTTAAACAAAATGTCATTTGCTCACATTAAATGAGTCTGACTTCACCAAAGTAGCACACAGATTCAAAACTCACATTTGTGCTCTTTCCACTCAGTCAAGGTTAAGACCTCCCATGACATGCGAGCTCCCCACCTGAGCTACATACTTACAATTCTGCTGTGACCACCTGCAGATGTTTTGAGATGCTTCTGTATGTACCATGTTACATTAGAATTATGTATGCTGTAGTATTAATCTTGAAGGTTACTGGAGTACCATGAATTAACAAAACTACTTCTTGTTAAAACTATCATCTACACACATCGTCTAAGTCACTCCCCTCTACTATTCATACTTCCCTTCAGATTAAAAAAAAACACAAACTAAAGATGTTGACACACAGCTTAAATAACTACTACAAATAGTCCAGCTAATTTTGATAATTTCAAGCCTTAATTTATTCACCTGTCCAAATACTTTCTCACGCTTCCCCTTACTCATGAAATTACTGTATAATGAACAACATAATTCCTCACCAACTGGAAAACCATCTTAAACATCTCACCAAACTACAGAAACAGCAAATCTCTCACACTTGTAGTCTATTTGTATATTCCCTATGTTAGGCAGAATTCTAGAAAAAAAAAAAAAATCTTTTTTCAATTAATTTATGTAGTGGTGCAACAGTAGCATTGTTGCCTCACAGCAAGAGGTTCTCCCGTTCGATTCTCAGCTAGTGTGCGGGGAGTGCCTTCTGTGTGGAGTCTGCATGTCCTACCCGTGGGTCGAGTGGCGTTCTGAAAGACATGCGTGAATGGGCATGCCTTCATTGAAGGTTGGGCATCAAGCTGGCACCTCGGCACCATGAAAATCTACTGCCAAACATTAGCGGACCGGAGTTTCACTGTGGTGACCCCTAACTGGGAAAAGCCGAAAGACAACAACAACAATTTATGTACTTTTTCTTACATTGCTTTTTTCCTACAGTTGTGATTGTATTAGCCGGGGCTGTGTCTGAAATTGGTTCACTAAGATCTATGCACTGCTCTGGTAAACAAACAAAGGAAATAAATCTGAAAATCTGATATTTATTTATTTATTTTGTTTTACTGAATAGGTTAATCCCACAAGGCCCATAACCTCTTTTCAGGGGAAACATGAGATGCTATTAATACTGACCAGGAGAAATGTTGCCAGGACACTGTAGAGCTTTCCTGCTCTTTTCAGTAAGTGCTATGGTATCTCTTAATCTTCCTGAGCTACTACCAACATAGGTAGATGTGACCTTGGTTTAGAATCTCATCTGAAGCATGACACACTCCTGAGTGCACCCTCTTTATGCTGTACCACATTGTCAGTATTGGGAAAATTAGTCCAGCCATCTGGTGTGCGAATAAAATCAATACCCTTCTGTGAGTACTGCACCAAAGGTGCGTGTGCTACCTGCTGAGTTGCTGAAACTGCATGTTGTTATCTAGGTCCCACTGTAGTCCTGCGCACTACAGCATAATGTTTCATTCCTTGCACTTTTGTGACCTTCTACTTTGCACCAAACATAGTTCCAACACACAACATGCACATATGCATATGGTAAACGTCTCTTGCTTGCATTCATTATTCTTGGGCCTCTTATCTTTCAAATGGTTATACTGGCCTCTATCATCCTTTTTTACTTCACTTACTGCATGTTTTTTGTTTTTTAAGTTCAGTTATTTCTCTCCTTACCTCAGTACACTTTTTTCATACTAACAAGTAGTTTGTATGGCTTCCTCTAATGTTAAATTTTTCTCAAGCTGTTACTTTTATGACACTTCAAGGTCTCCAATGTCTATGCCAATTATTTCTCTCATCTGTTCCTTTTTAGTGCCACCAAACTCATGGTATCTTTGCCAGTTTATAAAAAGTCTCATGCAAGTAATTCTACAGACATGCAACCTTTCTCAGCACATCTGACAATATGCTCTTTTCATGTGTTACATTTTATTTAAGGACAATATTCATCTAGCTTTGTGTGCCCCTTAGCAAATGTGAAAACACCAAAAATAGGATCAACATCTTTGTTCATAGTATAAGCAAGAGAGTTTATGTGAACCTCATGGTCTTCCTTGTCTAATTTGGAAGTAGTTCTCTAGTTTGCAAACCTCTGTTTCCATGTGCAGTGGTGCAGCGGTTAACATTGTTGCCTCACAGCAAGAGGTTCTCCAGTTTGATTCTTGGCTGGGGTGCCTTCTGTGTGGAGTTTGCATGTTCTTCCTGTGTTCGTGTGGGTTTCCTCCGGGTATTCTGGTTTCCTCCCACATTCCAAAGACATGCATCTGGAACATTTCTTCCCAGGCCTCTGCTGAAAACAGGCTCTGTGGAACCTAGTTGGACTTCTGGTCAACAAATGTTAAATAAATTAAAAAAAAAAAATGTTGGTCATGCTGACAATTGCGCAATTTCAAACCTTTATGGTGGACTGAATTTCATGATTTTTAATGATATTTCCTTTTGTTTTTTTACAATTGGAAACTCACTGTTGACACAGCTGTACCAAAACTTCAATAAAATCATCAGTGGGTCTTTGTAGCACTAGTGCTCAGTTTTTTACCAGTCTAAACTGTTGTTTCCTCATGGCATTGACAGGTTTAATTTTAATCCTGCTTCTGACACCAGGTCATGCTCTGTGCTATATTTCAGGATACCAGACATATGTGGCATCAGGTTTTGTGTGTGTAAACTTGTATTTATTTTACATCCTATTACACACTCTCTGATATAATAGTTGCAAGTGCGTTGCCAAGCTTACACTCAGATCACAATGAGTATTAGCTTCAGAACTACCCCATTCATTTGGGTAATCCCCATTAAGCTTAGCACAGGTACATCCAGTTTACTTTTGATTACACAGATCATCACAATGGGGTGGTTGGTGAAGGGAGGGCATATTTCCTACAAAAATGTTTCAACTGCTTTGAAGAAGGGTCAGAATTCACTTCTTAGTTTTAGGCTAGAATAACTCACTAAAAAATCTAAAACTCATGTTGTTGACAGTCAGTATCCTGTGTATGTTGCTGAACTGTGGAACTGTGTCCCAGCAGATGTCAGAAATATCTCATCTTTTCTACAATTTAAAATCATTCTGAAGGTGTATCTCTTAAGCAAATGGTCCTGCACTTGTACAACCCCATTGCCAAGACCAGTTTTTATGTAAAATTATATTCTGTCTGTAAATTCCAATTCCAATGAAATCATACCTAAGAATATAGTAGTATTGGCTTTGTACTACACGGTTAGTAATTTTCTACATCATGCAGTAATATCAAACAAATACCGCTACATTCTCAAATGTGTGCTGCAGTAACCCCCTGATTATTGGTCTCTGTTGAATCTGATGGGTAAACTATGCATATAACTTATCTAAAATGGTGAGACAAGTGGCTAATATTACAGTGGGATTATATGCACACACTATAAAAGTAATGCTGAATGTTCTATTGATGTGTGAGTCATGCATGCTAATTATAACATGTTCCTTAAATGAATCTGAGCTTAATATGCTATAAATATTGTGTAGTAGTATATGAAACATTTCGCCTGTTAAGTTATAAAATCCTGAGTATTATTGTATATTTTTACTGTTATCTCATTCAAATGTATGTAATGTGGAGCTTTTCTCCACTGGCCTCCACTAAGAGGGTTCTTTGTCCATTCAGACTTTCCCAACAAACAAAGTTAAGTAAATCAAATAAATAAATATATTTTTTTCATGCTAATTGAAATCACAATTAGTGTTCTTATGCTTGTGATGGGAGTGCAGTAAGAATGCACACTTATAGTATGCATTTTGAGTATATGCCAGCAGTAAGCTATGTGTCAAATAAGTGGTGTAGCTTTACAACAGGCAAGTTGAATTTCATTTTACCAGGCACTGTCATAAACTCTTGTTTTAATCAGGTCTATATCATGAAATCGATATCTTAAAATGTCGACTCTCAGTTGTTCGACATGAAAATGTCGAACTCCAACTTTCCCGAATGGCCAAATCACCGATTTCTTTCCAATGCAAAGAAATCGGTTGGCCAAACACCAACTCCACACAAAAAACAAACATATTTAAGTGGGGGGCTGTGGCCCCCTCACAACCCCTAACTAAATATTCTAACTCTGAGACCGCACTACAGTCAGGGAAAGGGCAGGTGTAACAGAATGGCCAACCGATTTCTTACCATTGGAAAGAAATCTATGATTTGGCCATTCGGGAAAACTGAAGTTTGACGTTTTTGTTTTAATCAGTAGACCCGTTTTAATCAGTATTTGTCTCTATTTTGTTTGAATTTTTGTGTCACTTCATCATAGATTTCTACTCAGTTTAATACTCTGTGCCAAATGTTGGATGAAATGTGAAAATTGGCATAATGGTTAGTGCATGGTTTGATCCTCGAATGGGGTAAATGGCCAGGCTTAAAATGTCCTGCAAAGGCAGTTAGCCTGGGACTGAACTATGAAGTTATCAGTATCTGGGTGAAGTTAAATTATTAGTGGTATTCACAAAACATTGTGCTTAACTACATGAAAACACTGTGACTGTAAGTAGGATGTAATGTCCTATTATGTTACTTTCCAGTTTTAATCTAGGTACCTAGCTATAAATGACATACCTGGAAACCAGCCTGTTGATTGTTTTTTTTTTCAGCATTTACTGCTCAATTTGACCAGAGTGCAAACTTCCTCAAGCACTAACCATCTTGTACTACCTTTAGCTACTCCCCCTTCTCCTCATCCAATATGGTCCTAGCATAGATTTTTAAACCCCTGGTGCAATCTTGGTTTTCCAAAGCAGCTGTCCGTACCGTCCAGCTCACAGTTTACCTTAGAGTAAGTGCTTTTTCCTTTCAAACTGCAATTAAGGTTCATTTAATAACTAAACTGTACTGTTATCTGCTTTTTTTTTGCTGTTGCATGACTGGTATTTCTGTAATTATTATAAATAAACAAGGTGTTACACTCTTTTAGTCACCAGCCAGATACAGTGCTCAGATTGCTGCATTCAGCTAGCATTTCCAGATTCTATGCAAGCTAACTGTATTATTACATTTAGTATACATTATCATTCAGTTGGGCTAAGTTTTAGTTACAGACTCTAAGCAGTCTAACTGTACTGTTCTATTAGGCATGTTCATTTTACATTTAGGAGGAAGGCTACGGTCAGATGTGTGAGGGACTCCATGTTATGTTCTCATTCTTCTGTCACCTTCCTTGCAGAGCGTTCAATTCATTTTTTACCACTTGTTCTATGTATGTTGGGTTTTTAACTTAAATAAGACTTATAGAACTTTGTGGACCCTGGTGATAACAAATGGCCCTGGCATTATACTGTGTATTCACATCTACCACTTCTGTAAAGATTGTTTTTTATTAAAATACTGTTACTACTAAAATTAGTCTGCATATAATATTGTAACCAAGGTGATCTTACATGGTGTGGGCCTATGAATATGAATGCATAGTAGACTGCTGTCACCCTGAGCTATGTAGAGAACAATACGTGTTTATGTTTCTTTTCTACCAAGTTCATAGTTGTGTAAAGCGCACTGTGCACTGCTACTCCTTACTGTATCATCTTTCCCAATACAGTGCTACCATATCATATTATTAGTCTCTACTGCACCCCTTCTGCAATCCATTAGACCTTAATTTAACTATTTTCTGCTCTCATTTTTTTATTTAGATACAGTAGTCCCTGTGAATGATTTTTTTCTGCCTTCCCCCTCCTGTTGAACCTTGGCCACTGCAAGAACCAACATTGATGAATCTGGCCACAAGTACTCAAGGACACTATAGAAAAGCATTATTGCAGGTGTCTGGATTTGTTCGCTTTCAGCTTTTCACTGTAGCAGTAATTAGTACAAGCTTAAATACCTGTAATGTCTCTACAGTAGGCTAGGGTTGGCAGTTGCTACCCCACCCCCATTACTAGTAAATATATTCCCCAGTTACATTTATTAACTACAGTGAACTATAGTCAAGAATCTAAGCACACCTCAGAAAATGTAGCCCTATAAAGTGCTGTAATTGGCTACACATAAGTTATAGGGGAAAAGGTAACTTTTGGAGACTGTTACTTTCCAGTTTTAATCTAGGTACCTACCTATAAAGGACATACCTGGAAACCAGTCTGTTGATTTTTTGTTTCAGCATTTACTGCTCAATTCAACCAGAGTGCAACCCCTCTGCTCTTCTACCCTACTCCCATTCCCAACCACCCCACTTCAATTACATTTAGTTCCACCTAACAACACCCACAGTTCAAACCACCCAATCAAAAGCTCCCACACCCCTCACCTGTTACCTACACCTTGAACATACCTAAATAGCTACTCTATTATACTGAAGCCACCACCCCATCTAACATTCACTCATTACCCAATCTCTTCTCTTATCACCTCCCCAAACTCTGTTACACTTCTCCCATACTTCACACCCCCCCAGCCATCACACAACCACTTCTCTCCTACCACTCACACACATTCTACAACAATATGATTATCTCTCACTGCTTAGCATTACTTACTCTTTCCACCCTAGCCCACTTTACATCCTACCACACATACCTGAGACACATCCACCCCACATACGTTCACCACACACAAACCCCCATTCAAGGTAAAACCAGTCTCATTCATCATAAACCCAGCTTTCTATAACTGCTCAGATATTGATTTTGCCCCTCTTAAATGGTTCCCACAATATACCAACCTACACGCAACCCTCCAATACAATAAACTGATATTCAAATACCTAAAAACATCTACTTAACAGTCATCCTACTCAGATTCATTGGAGGCATTCATCTCAACCCCATACCCACACCTTTCCCAAAAAAACAATGACCTTCTCATAATTAATTTGAACATAAGAAGCATTCTTAACAAAATACAGAAACTTCATGCAACCCTATCTCTATACTCATCTGACATAGTCTTCCTAACCAAAACCTGGCTTAAAACAGATATCCCTGATAATGAAATTCTTCCCACAGGCTGCAACATTTACATGCAAGACAGGAAATGGTGTTACTCTTAAAAAAAATCTTACAATAGATATTATCAACCATAATCCCCCTAATATATCCAACTCAGAAATACTCTCAGCTAAAATAAAACTCAACCATAATAAATACATTAACTTCATTGGTATTTATATTCCTCCCGGCGATAACATTGACAAACTCAAATCCATCTTACAATGGACTACCAAAAACCTCCCCCAAGAGACCATAATACTAGGAGACATTACTATTAATTGGTACTCCTGCAACACTGACCATCCTACAACACATATCAACCTCTATAACTTTACTCAATTAATTCAAACCATGACAAGGTTTGACAAAGTAACTAAAAAGGAATCAATCCTTGACTGGATTCTCATCAAATACACCAATCTCTCCTTTATTTCAGGTACCCTTCCTGACTCACTCAGTGACCACCTCCCAACATGTATTATATGTCACAAGCTGAATCTTGCAAAAAAAACATCTATGAACTAAATCTGAAACACCAAGAACTTCAAGTCTCAAGATTTCATAGCATCCCTTAAGCTATGCAATTGGAAAGCCCTTAAAACTTTATCACTAGACAGTACAGTTAATTACTTCAACTCCATATTTCTAAACATCCTCAATAGCATGGCTCCTATCAGAACAGTACGAATAAAATCCAATTAGTCCACCTGGCTTTAACTCCTAAGAGAAAGGGACAAAGCATAGTATGAATGGACCCACAAAAAATCAGTGGTTGATCACCAAAAGTACCTCCACCTGAGAAACAAAGCTAAAACCCAAATAAGGCTTGACAAAAAGAACTACTATACCAGCTTAAAATCTAGATACCAAAATAACCCTCAAAACTTCTGGTCCACAATAAACAAAATACTGTGACCTGGTCAAACTAGAACCCCCTAACCAACCTCCAGTAACCCCCTTAAATGTGCTGCCACCCATTTTAACAGATATTTCATGGACTCCATCAAAACCCTTGCTAGCAAAAACTCCCCAACACCTCCACCCAACCTAACCTCTCTACTACATAAAAATAACATCTACACCATACAACCAGTCCCAACCCACACCACTCTCAAATACTTCCTCAGGCTAAAACTTTCAACTTTAGCAGCAGAAAATCTCCCCCCTGCATACCTAAAAATAGCAGCTGAAGCCATCTCACTACTAATCATTCATTCCATATCTGATCAATGCATCCTCACAGTCTGGAAAATTGCGCACATCATATTCCTACACAAAGGCAGTCCTTCTACCAGTTTCTCCAGCTATCAGCCCATAGCAATCTTATTGTCTCTGTCAAAAATCCTCGAAAGGTGCATTCACACGTAAATACTTAACCACCTCCTAGACAATTAACTACTCATAAACACCCGGCATGGCTTTCACCCGAACCATAGCACCATTACAGCCCTCATCAGCTTCACCAATACCATCAATCAACATAGAAACAAAGGAGATCTACTATCAGCTATCTTTTTAGACTTATCGAAAGCTTTTGATACAGCCGCTCACAACAAACTGCTATCTGCTTTGAATGAAGTGAACCTAAACTACTCCACTCTAGCCTGGTTCCAGAACTACCTCATTGATCGACAACAAGCTGTACGATGGAACAAAGCACTATCACCCCATTACCAGTTACCCTGGGTATGCCCCAAAGGGTCCATCCATGGCCCCCTTCTTTTTAACTTGTTTACCAATAACCTCCACACTGCCACATCTCTTGCCACCGTTATCCAGTATGCAGATGACTCTGCCGTAATATGGTCTGTCCCAACCCTGCCTGAACTCCAGAACATAACCCAAGAATCCTTTAATGCTATTGAATCATGGCTGGCAGATGCTCAAGTATTTCCCAACCCAAATAAAACTAAACGTATGCTCTTCCACCCCACCAAACATGAACACCAATCCACCTATTTCAATATCATATCTAGCAACAAGACTTTGATCAAGCCAATCCCATCCACCAAGCCTCTCATTGTCATTATACATCAAAATCTGAGGTTTGACTTATAAATTACATAACAATAAAAAAAGTCCACAAAAATGAGGAACCCTATACCCATGCAGAAATGATCTAACCAAAAACTCTATAATCACTACAGCCAGAACCCATCTTCTGTCAACTTTACTTTATGCATCACCCATTCTTACCAACCTCACCAAATCAGCCCTAGCCAAGCTAGACATCTGCTATAATAAGATAGCAAAATTTGCCACTGACCCCCCCCCCCCCCCCCTCAGACCACACCACTGCAAAGCCCTAAGCCAACAATCTTGGTTAGAATTACCCCATCAACTCACCCTCATGCAACTCTCTATCGCCCACCAAATGTTCTATGAACCAGAAAAAACACCAGCTCTACAAGGCCTCCTCACCCCCCATACAAGCTTCCGTCCATTAAGATCCACTAACATAGCTCAATTGAAGTAACCAGAAGTAAAAATAGCACAGACAAGTATCTTTATTCCTCCTACATTGCAAAACTGTGGAATGCCTTGCCACGTGTAATTAAAACACAACTTACTTAAAAAACTTTGAGCATTGCATTAAAGCCCATCTCACCAATTCCTGGATTTACACATGAAATTAAAACAACTAACTTAAAAAACTTCAAGCATTGCATTAAAGCCCATCTGACCAATTCCTGGATTTGCACATGTGATGAGCATGGGTAACCCAACCATTGTACTATTCTATGTTAATAATGAGATTTGCATATGTGATGAGCATTGGTAACTCAGCCATACTACTATTTTATGTTTAATTCCTTCATTTTCACTGTAAACGTTGCCCAGCATTTTAATTCTTCAATATGCTGTCATATTGTACATAATGTAAATGGACTTGACTTATATTGCTCACTCATTGTCTACGTTTCACTGTTTTATACTATTACTATAACTGTTCTTCCAGATGTAATGTATCTAAGGTAATTGATCTTGTCTTTACTCTGGACCAGTCATACTAGTTTTTGTTTGATATTATTACTGTATTAATTTTTGTTTTTATCCTTCTTGCATTGTAATATAAAATATTTACTAACAAAAATTGTAGTAACGATGAAGCTTTTCTCCCCGGGCCTCCACTGAAAAAAGGCAACAAGCCCAGTTGGATTCTCCTGGTAAACAAATGTAAAATAAATAAAAATAAAAATAAATAAATATTTATGAACCGAATGATGCTACACATAAACAGCCTGAGAGCATGCAACTCCTCCCTCATAGGCTGCTTGTGCCTAGTGCCTCAGTGGTTCAATTTACGATTACAAAATAGAAGAAGAAAAGATTCAAGCAATGCTGAGCTGCAATTCAACATGGCATACTGTGATATTTTGTGTTAAATTGGAAATGTTACTAAGATATATGTTGAGGCAGGTTAGCAAGTGGCACCCTAACTCATATTTCACAGGAATGGGACACTTCAGGGAACAGTAGCTAAACAAGCTAAAAGTGGATTCACTGAGCCATTTTATAGCTTAGTGCAGCTGCCAAAAACAGGTAACTCTTTATCAAGGTGCTAGTCAGAGCTCTCTTTTTGATTTGCTCTGTGATACTTGTAACTGGGCAGAATAGCTTTTTTTATGCCATTTTTGCATTATGCTTTACTAGAAAGGCTTACCCAGACTCTACTACACTTTGCTGTGAGGGAAAGGTTAATTTGCTTTTAAATAAAATGGAGAACATTGATATATGTGCAGTGACTGAGACCTGGTTCAAGGCTCCAGAGAGCACTCTTGCACTACCAGGCTATAACTCATACCACACTTTTCGGCCATGTAACCTGGACCGGAACACCAAAGGTGGAGGTGTGTCCATACTCATTAAGGATATCCACACCTCCAGGCTAGTCGCTCAGCATAATGCAGCCAAGGTTATCCAAATGCAACTAACTCTGGGCAAAACTGCAATCCAAATTGTAGCTTGCTACAGATCCCCCACCATGCCCCAGGATTCCCACTCCTCTTTTCTTGATGTACTGGAAAATATTAGGGTTCAACCAAACACTCTAATAATGGGTGATTTCAACTACCCCACCATTAACTGGGAAAACTACTCATGTACCAACTCCTTCGCTCAACGCTTTCTGGAATTCATAAATTCCAATGCCCTGGATCAACTTATCCACACCCCCACCAGGGGCAACAATATCCTAGATCTAGTCATTACCAACATGCGTGACCGGTGTTGCACACCTAAAGTCACTGCCTCATTGGTCTGATCCGACCATAAGCTAATTACCCTAGATATCCACAACCTGCCCCTACCCCCCATTAAGGAAACCATGGTAAAAAAATTCTCCAAAGCCAACTTCATGCTTCTTAAGACAGAAGTGGTGAACTTCATGACACACATGGAGATGGACAATACAGTTACGACTACTGAATCCTACACAATTGCACTTTATAAGCACTTACACGAGTGCATGGATTGTGCTATCCCAAACAGAACCAAGACGCTATCCTCCAAAAAAAGAAAGCTAATCTGGTGGTCTCCTGCCATAAACAAACTGTACAACAGAAGGAAGAAACTGTTTTAAAAGAGAGTAAAATCCCATGAGTGGAGGAGCTCCCTGGTCAGCCTCAGTAAGAAGCTGCGATCCCTGATAAAATCCCTCCAAAGCTAGTTACAAAAACAAAATTGCCACTGATTCTAAAGATAACCACAAAGCATTCTATAGCTATGTCAAGAATTTTAATGGCAACACTCAGATCTGCTCTGAGTTACATCACAATGGCACTAAATATACAGACCCAACTGATATTGCCAACATCCTGGCAGATAGGTTCAGTGCTAACTTCCCCCCCTCTCACCCCCTAAAGAGCCCTTCCCTATATTGGAAGAATGCAAAGTTCCTGGTTTCATGGCTGCACAGGTAAAAACCACACTCTCCAAAGGCAAGAACATAGCATCCATGGCACCAGGCAACATCCCAGTCTGTGTTCTACATGCACTACAGAACGAACTAGTCCCCCACCTAAGTACCAAGTTTTATCATAGCCTCACCTCAGGCTTTGTACCCGCTGAATGGTGCACAGCGATGGTTATCCCACTCCACAAGGGGGGAGCCACCACGGACCCCAGAAACTACCACCCCATTAGCCTGACGAGCCTGGTCTGCAAGGCCATGGAATGTATCATCACGGAACTTATAAACAATAAAGTTTTTTGGATATAGAGTTTGTTAATTGTTGCTTAGATCTCTGTTGAAACTGTTGTCTCACTGTTCTGAGAGACTGATGTGCAAATATACAGAGCTGAGTATACTTTTTTGGCTTTAGAGTTTGTACTGTTAGTTGTCGCTTAGATCTCTGTTGAAACTGTTTTCCCCACCCCACCCCCTCATTTTCTGCCATGTCTTCAGTTGGTATAACTGTTTTTTACAGCTTGTGTGTTACCTAACTCAAGGATCACTTAATATGACCTGTTAGTAACAGCCTGCATTTAATTGCTGGAACCTGTATTCTGAGAGACTGCCTTCCTTACTGTCTGCAAATATACAGAGATGAGTATATTTTTTTGGTTATGCAGTTTGTTAATTGTTGCTTAGATCTCTGTTGAAACTGTTGTCTCACTGTTCTGAGAGACTGATATGCAAATATACAGAGCTGAGTATATATTTTTGGTTTTAGAGTTTGTACTGTTAGTTGTTGCTAAGATCTCTGTTGAAACTGTTTTGTCCCACTCACTCTCTCTATTTTTGGTTTGTAGTTTAAATTTGGTGGCTTTTGCAGTTGCCCGCCCCACTGTAGAGTTGATCTTGGACACTCCCCTAGTCCCATCTCTTTACCACATTCTACCTAATAAACTCTTTCTGCACTTGCTTTTAGTCCTTTTTAATTTAATTGCATTTTTTAAACTGTGTTTGGTCTAATATTGTTACATACTCAAGTGTGTCAGCTTGCACTGCATGTGAATTGTTTTTACTACTGTTTTTACTACTGTTCTGTAAAAAAAAAAAACTGTAAGCCTGTTTCCTACCTTTCCTGTAACTAGTGTTCCAGATACAGATTTGCTGTTTCCAGGACTGTATGTAAGCTTCTGAGCCCCGCAAGCCTTTCTGTGTTGGAGGGAAGCCTTCTAGCTTATCAGTGGGAGTGGTAAGCACCAGGTAACCTGTCTACCACGTAAGGAGTGGTTCTGGCCCAGAAATTGTAGTTATTGTCCATTTGGACAATCTCTTCCATCTCTCTCAACTTTCTGATTTGAAATCCTGCATTTGCACTTGTTTCTGTCCTGTAACTCATCTAGTGCAGATACAGATTCTTAGTTTTAGCACTTACATTTGCTTATTCATGCTCAGCACTTGTTCAGAACTTGTAAGCACTAAATAAGCTACTAATTACTATAGCATTCAATCTTCCTCATTACCCAGAGGAAAACAGTTTTTTTGTACTTACTTTTCTTACTTGCTTAGAGAAAAAAAGCTCTTGTACTCACTATCCTCACTTATCTAGATGAAAATAGTTTTTTATTCAGGCACGTCCAAGGGTCAGCTCCCAGTGTTTTATCCTATCTATCTGATGAATCTGGGCATCTTGAGGCAATGTAGAAATTGCCTCATGTACACAGACAACCCTCTCTTCCTACCACCCAACACTGCAACCTGTGAGAGATGCACTTATCTAGCCAAACTGGAGGTAAAGCTGTCTCCAACCAAGACTGAACTTAACAGTCATGAGGAGAAGGTAAACATTTGCACCACACCACACCACACTCATCACAGTCTCACTAAATCTACACCATGAAAATCCACACATAGTAACACAAAAACATTTGCGGACGGTCTCAATAATAATCTGTCTAAGCAACAGAGACCTCCAAAGCAGAAACGCAAGTAACCTCCATCCTCCAACACAACCCAAATGACACATAGCCCACAGACTCAGTGTGCCACTCAACCACAGCCAATAAGGCAAAACAACGTACCCAACACACTAGTCATAGGTGACTCTATAGTCAGGCACACTGATGTCCCACTCACCAAGCTAAACAAGGAAAAGGTTACTGTCAGCTGCCTATCGGGTGCCAGAATCTGCCACATAATCCATGCACTCAGGTCACTCCACAACAAGTACAAATATGATTCTGTCATTGAACATGTTGGTGTGAATGACATGAGACGTACCTCCCTGGACTACATGAAAAGAGACATGGAAAAGCTCTCCGATCTTGTAGCCCAGGCAGGTATGACCCTAGCCCTGAGTAGCATTCTGCCATCACCCCGAATGATACCATAGTACAAGGACAAAATGATTTACTTCCGCAATTGGCTAAGCTTTTGGTGTCATTCTAAGGGGATCCAGTATCTGTCTGTTTAGGATGACATGTTCGACAGACCACGATGCTTTGCCACAGATGGCCTGCACCTGTCGCCCCTGGGATTCCGGATACTGAATAAGGCTCTTGCTGCCCCTATAGTGCCTTTTTTAGGCAAGGTTCAAATAACAAATTCATCACCATAACAGGAACAGGCAAGCAAAAACTAAGGGTAATGCTACTCAATGCTAGAAGTCTAAATCTCAAAATGCACTCACCCGAGGCACTCCATAAAATGGAGAACATCGATATCTGTGCAGTGACTGAGACCTGGTTCAAGGCTCCAGAGAGCACCCTGCACTACCAGGCTATAACTCATACCACACATTTCGGCCATGTAACCTGGACTGAAACACCAAAGGTGGCAGTGTGTCCATATTCATTAAGGATATCCACACCTCCAGGCTAGTGGCTCAGCATAATGCATCCGAGGTTATCCAAGTGCAACTAACTCTGGGCAAAACTGCAATCCAAATTGTAGCTTGCTACAGATCCCGCACCATGCCACAGGATTCCCACTCCTCTTTTCTTGACGTACTGGAAAATATTAGGGTTCAGCCAAACACTCTAATGATGGGTGACTTCAACTACCTCACCATTAAGCTATAAAAAAATAATAAAACAACAGATATATACTTCAGTCCAATGCCAATATTTTCATATATATAGACAAATGATAATATAGAATTCAAATATATTTTTTGATATACTTAATCTATCCTTAAAATTCAAATTAATTAATCATGTTTATTTCTACAAAAATATATAAATAATATATAAAACTATTAAAATATTTTATTCAAACATTCATATATAATATATATGTCATCATATATATATGTTATTTATCTATATATATATCTATATGTTCTATAGAGCACTGATATTATCAACCTATGTTTATTATGATGATAATATATTATAAGTATTATAAACCTTCAGATTCAATATGTCAAATATCAAAAGTTCATTAAAAATAAGTACAAAAAAAGTTTTTTTTTATCCTTGTCCGACTATCCTTGACTTATACATCATACTATATATACAACATACTATATACACTATTGTAAAATAACTGGTTGTTATAAAGCATGTTTTATAATTTAAATATAGTATAATAAGGTGATAATATAATAATGGTGGTTAGAAGAAGAAAACAAAGGAAGAAGGGAGGGGGGGGAGAGGGGGGGGAGAAGACCTATAAAAATTCCAAACTATAACAACATATTAGTGTCATGGCACCATCATTCCTAGAGAATAAAGGTTTATTAATTAATCTACGTTTTTTTAAATCTGATACTCACATATGTATTTAAACCTGGATGACTTTGTGCTCTGAATTTAAATATCCAGTCTAGCTCTAAATTCTCCAGGTCATGGAGGTCACTGGAAAAAATATTCATGTACCAACTCCTTAGCTCAACACTATCTAGAATTCATAAACTCTGATGCCCTGGATCAACTTATCTACACCCCTACCAGGGGTAACAATATCCTAGACCTAGTCATTACCAAGATGAGTGACCGGTGATCCACACCTGAAGTCAACTCCTCGTTGGTCCGATCCGACCATATGCAAATCACCCTTTATATCCACATCCCCCTCCCCCATTAAGGAAACCACAGTAAAAAATTTCTCCAAAGCCAACTTCATGCTTCTTAAAACAGAAGTGGTGAACTTCATGGCACCCATGCAGATGGACAATACAGTTACAACTGCTGAATCCTACACAAATGCACTCTATAAGCACTTATACGAGTGCATGGATTGTGCTATCCCAAACAGAACCAAAATGCTATCCTCCAAAAAATGGAAGCCAATCTGTTGTTCCCCTGCCATAAACAAACTGTACAACAGAAGGAAGAAACTGTTGCAAAAGAGAGTAAAATCCCATGAGTGGAGGAGCTCCCTGGTCAGCCTCACTAAGAAGCTGAGATCCCTTATAAGATCCTCCAAAGCTAGCTATGAAAACAAAATCACCACTAATTCCAAGGACAACCACAAAGCATTCTATAGCTATGACAAGAATCTCGATGGCAACACCCAGATCTGCTCTGAGTTACAGCACAAAGGCAAGAAAATTACAGAACCAACTGATATTGCCAACATCCTGGCAGATTGGTTCAGTGCTAACTTTACCCCCCCCCCCAAAAGGGCCCATATCTATACAGGAAGAATGCAAAGTCCCTGTAATCACAACTATGCAGGTAAAAGCTGCACTCTCTAAGGCCAGAAACACAGCCTCCATGGAACCGGACAACATCCCAGGCTGCGTTTTACATGAACTTCTGAAAGAACTGGCTCCCCACTTAAGCACCATGTTCAATAATAGCCTTGCATCTGGCTTTGTGCCCACTGAATGGCACACAGCAACAGTTATCCCACTCCACAAAGGGGGAGCCACCACTGATCCTGTGAACTATCGACCTATTAGCCTGATGAACCTGGTCTGCAAGGCCATGGAATGTATCATCATAGAACTCATAAACAAAGACATTTGTAACCTCCAAACTCTAGATCCCATGCAGTTTGGGTTTGTGAAAGTCAGATCATGCCTCCTGAACCCGATCAACTTCTTTGAGGCAGTCACCAAAGCCGTACATTAGGGTAAGGTGGTTCACACAGCCTATCTTGACCTCGCCAAGGCTTTCAACACCATCCCCCATTCTGGAATTATATCTAAACTCACTAAACTAGGTATAAATCCCTACGTCACAAGATGGGTTGCCAACTGGCTCACTGACAGAACCCACACTGTAAAAGTTGCAGACTCCAAATTTGACCTCAAAGCAGTGACAAGTGGAGTACCACAGGGTTAAGTCCTGGGACCTCTCCTGTTTGGTATCTACTTCTCTGAAGTACAGGCTAACACAGAAGGCCTCTGGCTAATGAAGTTCACAGATGACTGCAAACTAGGAGCCATAGCCAAGTCCCCAAATGATGTGGACATCCTACAGAAGGGCCTCGCTGAGACAGATGCCTGGTGTCAGAGCCATGGCCTCAAGCTCAAAGACCAAAAAGTGCAGTGTCATCCCCTTTGGTGAAAACTCTGTACCCATGAACTACCACATAGGCAGCAAGCTACTTAACACCAAAAGCATGATAAGAGACCTTGGGACCCAGGTGGACAGTAGTCTTTCCTTTGATAGTCACATCGCCACAGTAGTCAGGCAGTCCTTCTATGTGGCACACTTCATCATAAAAGGGTTCTCATCCAGAAAAAAAGAGGTCATTGTTCCCCTCTACTCGACACTCATTAGACCCATTATAGAGTACAACGCCCCTTTTGGAATGTACCTCACAAGACATCTGCAGCAGCTGGAAAGGCCACAGAAGTACCTCACAAAGAGGATTACTGGCCTCAAAAATCTCCAGCTTTACTCCGTAGCATATCACCTACTCAGAGATGATCTCTGCCTAACATATAAAGCTTTGTCAAACCCAGAGCTGTTGGACATGCTACACCTAAAGAAATCCCAATCCCTCTGAGCTACATGCTCTAGGGACCTAAACCTTGTCACCACAATAAACAGAACCTGCTGGAGGGATAGATTCCTGTCCCAGAGACTTCCCATACTCTGGAACAGGCTACCCATCTGTGTCAAGCAAAGTTCTTCATTAGCACTCTTCAAGAAAAATCTTGATGAGTGGATGGGAAAAGGAAATACACCCTGGGGATCACTTCTGTGTCTCTGCTCGACAGTGGCACAGGAAAATAACTTTCTTGGGTGGCGTAAGCCAGGGAACCTTGTTGTCTAGGCTTACATAGGCCCTTGGGCCAGTAGCCTAGAACCTACCTATGAACCTATGAACCTATGAACAAAGACATTGGTAATCTCCAAACTATGGACCCCACCCAGTTCGGGTTTGTAAAAGGCAGATAATGTCTCCTAAACCTGATAGACGTCTTTGAAGCAGTCACCAAAGCCGTAGTTGGGGGTAAAGTAGTTCACACAGCCTATCTAGATCTTGCCAAGGCTTTCAACACCATCCCCCACTCTGGAATTATAGATAAACTCACTAAACTAGGTATAAATCCCTATGTCACAAGATGGGTTGCCAACTGGCTCACTGACAGAACCCACAATGTGAAAGTAGCAGACTCCAAATCCAACTTCAGACCAGTGACAAGTAGAGTACCACAGGGTTCAGTCCTGGGTCCTCTAGTGTTTGGTATCTACTTCTCTGAAGTACAGGCTAACACAGAAGGTCTTTGGCTAATGAAGTTCACAGATGACTGCAAACTGGGAGCCATAATCAAAACTCCTAATGATGTGGACATCCTACAAAAGGGCCTCACTGAGACAGATGCCTGGTGTCAAAGCCATGGCCTCAAGCTCAATGCCAAAAAGTGCATTGTCATCCCCTTTGGTAAAAACTCTGTACCCATGAACTACAACATAGGTGGTAGTATACTTAACACCGAAAGTGTGATAAGAGACCTTGGGACACAGTTGGACAGTAGTCTCTCCTTTGATAATCACATCACCACAGTAGTCAGGAAATCCTTTTACGTGGCACACCTCATCAAAAAAGGTTTCTCATCCAGAAAAAAAGAGATCATTGTTCCCCTGTACTCATCACTCATTAGACCCATTATAGAGTACAACGCCCCTTTTGGTATGTACCTCACAAGACATCTACAACAACTGGAAAGGACGCAGAAATACCTCACAAAGAGGATTACGGGCCTCAAACAGATGCCCTACACAGACCGTCTCAAAAAACTCCAGCTTTACTCCATCGCATATCGCCTACTCAGAGGTGATCTCTGCCTAACATACAAAGCTATGTCAAACCCAGAGCTGTTGGACATGCTCCACTTAAAGAAGTCCCAATCCCTCACAGCTATATGCTCTAGGGACCTAAACCTTGTCACCACAATAAACAGAACATGCCGGAGGGAAAGATTCCTGTCCCTGAGGCTTCCCATACTCTGGAATAAACTACCTATCTATATCAAACAAACCTCCTCATTAGTACTCTTCAAAAAAAATCTTGATGATTGGATGGGAAAGAGGAAATTCGCCCCGGGGATCACTTCTGTGGCTCTGCTCGACAGTGGCACAGGAAAAAAAAATCTTGGGTGGCAAAAGCCAGGGTACCTTTTCGGCTGGGCTTGTATAGACCTTAGGGCTGATGGCCTAGTACCTACCTATGAACCTATGAACCTATTTGTTGTATTACTTTATTGCCTTTTTCTATTTTGAATACTGTGGTTTGTTTTATTTACCTTGTGTTTTAATTGTATTCTGCTTTTAACTGCACATCAAAACTTGAAAAGAGACCACAGCTCTGTCTCTTGTGAGTCAAGCAGAAACTAGTACAGGTCAATAGAACAGGTCAGTTAAGGTTAATCATCTGTGAACTGAGGGGTGGAGCTAGGAAGTAAACCTTCTATTTAAGGGGTAAAATAAAATATTTCAGAGCTTTACTAAAAAGGCTCACCCAGACTCTGCTACAGTTTGCTGTGAGTTAAAGGCTAGTTAACTTTTTATTTGTTGTATTACTTTATTGCCTTTTTTCTATTTTGAATACTGTGATTTGTTTTATTTACCTTGTGTTTTACTTGTATTCTGCTTTTAACTGCATATTTGAACACAGCTCTGTCTCTTGTAAGTCAGGCAGAAATCGCTTTCCCCACCCTCCTACCCGGTTACTGTAGTATTCTTAAACAAAACTGCCTTTCTAGTTGCCTTCCCCTTATGTTAATTTGACCATATATCTCATTTCCTCTCTGTTTTTACTGGCTTGTGTGAGTAAGCACAAAATTATTATTTTGTGAAATCACTCCTCTTCAACTATTTAAATGTATTTGCCGTCCTACTGTATTCCATAGTACCAGAATACAAAAGTGACCACCCCCTTTCAATCTATATTGCTGTTTTAAAAATAGTGACTCTCCACTAAAACTTAACTTTTTAGACAGGTAAAACTTAAGTTACCTACTTTCACGTCTAACTCCTCTAGTGCACACTGCAGTGTTTAGGATAAACCCTTTTTTCATCTTACCTTTAAGCATCCCTGTGACTAGTACTTGCTTTAAAACCTGCTGGAAACCACTAGGAAGTCTTAAACTGATACAAGCACTCAACTCTCCTTGTTAATAAGGAGAAATTAATCATAGGCACTAAACAGCCTATAATTGCAAAGTACATTGCTAAGGTAAGGGAAAACAGCTCTTGTACATAAAAAAAAAAAAAAAAAGCACCAAACCAGGCTTTTCCAAGGGTCATCTTCCGGTGATTTCTCCTATCCATCTAGTGAATCTGGGCATACTGGGGCAATGCAGCAATTGCCTCTTGTACACAGACAACCCTCTATTCCTATCACCCAACACTACAACCTGCGAAAGATGCACTTACATAGCCAAACTGGAGGCAAAGCTCTTTCCAGCCAAGATTGTGCTAGATAGTTGATAAGAAGATTAACACCCACACTACACCTCAAGCAACACATAGTCTTCTAAACCCACACTACCAACACCCGCACATAGCAACACTAAACTCACATATGTGGAGGCCCTTAACAGTAGCCTGCCCAAGCAACAAGGACCTCCGAAGCAGAAACGCAAACAAACACCAATCACAACCAAAGTGTCACATAGCTCACAGCACCAGCGTGCCACCCAACAACAGCCCATAAGGCAAGACAACGTACCCAACACTTTAGTCATAGATGACTCTATAGTCAGGCACACTGATGTCTCAATCACCAGGCTGAACAAGGAGAAAATTACAGTCAGCTGCCTGTCGGGTGCCAGGATCCACCACATAATGCATGCGCTCAAGTCACTCCACAACAAGTACAAATATAACTCTGTCATTGTCCATGTTGGAGTGAATGACTTGAGACATACCTCCCTGGACTACATGAAAAGAGACATGGAAGAGCTCTCGGATCATGTGGCCCAAGCAGGTATGACCCTAGCCCTGAGTAGCATCCTGCCTTCACCCACAATGATACCACAGTATAAGGACAAAATGACAAAATGACTGACTTCAACAATTGGCTAAGCTTCTGGTGTCATTCAAAGGGAATCCAGTATCTGTCTGCCTGGGACGACATGATCAACAGACCAAGATGCTTTGCCAGAGGTGGTCTGCACCTGTTGCCCCTGGGATTCAGGTTACTGGCTAAGGCTCTTGCCACCCCTATAGTGTCTTTTTTAGGCAAAGTTCAAAGGGCAAAACCACCGCCATAACAGGTACAAGCATGCAAAACCTGAAGGCAATGCTACTCAATGCTAGAAGTCTAAACCTCAAAATGCATTCTCTTGAGGCACTCCTAAAAATGGAGAACATTGATATCTGTACAGTAAATGAGACCTGGTTCAAGGCTCCAGAGAGCACCCCCCCAATACCAGGCTACAACTCTTAGCACACTTTTCGGCCACCAAAAGAGGACCGAAACACTAAAGGTGGAGGAGTGTCCATATTCACCAAGGATATTCACAAAACCAACTAGTTGCCCAACACACTGCGTCTGAAATTCTCCAGGTGCAACTAAGACTAGGTAAGACTGCAATCCAAATTATAGCTTGCTACAGATCCTCCACCATGCCCCAAGATTCTCACTAAACCTTTCTAAACATACTGGAAAATATTAAGATGCAACCAAACACCCTAATACTAGGTGATTTCAACTACCCTGCCATTAACTGGGAAAACTACTAATGTACCACAATTTTGCCTAACCGTTCTTGGAATTCATAAATTCCAATGCCCTGGATCAACTAATCCTTAGTCCCACCAGCGGCTCCAATATTCTAGACCTGGTCATTACCAATGTTGGAAATCGATGCTCCACACCTATGGTCACCCCCTCATTGGTCGGGTCTGACCATAAGCTAATCAGCCTTGACATCCACATCCCATCCCCCCAGTAAGAAAACCTCCATAAAAAAAACTTCTCTAAAGCCAAATTCATGCTACTCAAGTCAGATGTGACATACTTCATGATACCCATGCAGACGGGAACAGAAATTTTGACTGGTGAATCCTATACTAAGGCACTGTACGAGCACATCCACTCGTGCATGAATCGTGCCATCCCCAATAGAACCAAGGCACTCTCCTCCAAAAAAAGGAAGCCAATCTGGTGGTCCCTTGCCATAAACAAACTTTACAACAAAAGGAAAAAACTGTTGCAGAAAAGAAGAAAATCCCAGGATGCAAAAAAATCCCTTACCAGCCTCAGTTAGAAGCTAAGATCCATCATAAAATCCCCCAAAGCTAGTTAAGAAAATAAAATTGTCAAAGATTCCAAAGACAACCACAAGGCATTCTTTAGCTATGTCAAGAATCTAAATGGCAATGCTCAGATCTGCTCTGAGCTACAACAGAATGGCATTAAATATACTGATCCCAAGGATATTGCCAATATCCTGGCAGACTGATTCAGTGCAAACTTCACCTCCCTCTCACCCCCTAAAGGGTCCACCTTAATACTGAAAGATTGACATATTCCGGTAATAACGGCCACACAGGTAAAAAACACACTCTCCGAAGCTAAGAATACAGCATCAATGTGACCAAATGATATCCCAGGCTGTGGATTACATGAACTACAAAATGAACTGGCACCTCACCTAAGTTTCATGTTTAATCATAGCCTCACCTCAGGCTCTGTGCCTATTCAATGGTACAAAGCTACAGTTATCCCACTCCACAAGGGGGGATCCACCTTGGATCCTGAGAAACTACCGCCCCATCAGTCTGACGAGCCTGCCTGAGCTGCAAGACCATGGAATGTATTATCATGAAACTTATAAACAAAGACATTGGCAACCTTCAAACAGTGGACACTATGCAGTTTGGGTTCGTGAAAGGCTGATCTTGTCTCCTGAACCTGATTGACTTTTTCGAATCAGTCTCCAGAGTCATGGACAAGGGTAAGGTGGTCCACACAGCCTATCTGGGCCTCAACAAGGCCATTGACACCATCCCCCACTCTGGAATCATAGATAAACTTACTAAACTGGGCATTAATCCCTACATCACTTGATGGGTTGCCAACTGGCTTACTGACAGAACCCACACTGTAAAAGTATCTGACTCCAAATTTAGCTCCAGACAAGTGACAAGTGGAGTACCTCAGGGTTCAGTCCTGGGACAACTCTTGTTTGGCATCTACTTCTCTGAAGTATAGGCCAACACTAAGAGTCTCTGGCTAACAAAGTTCGCAGATGACTGCAAACTGAGAGCCATTATTGAATCCCCAAATGATATGGATATTCTACAAAAGGGCCTTACAGAAACAGATGCTTGGTGCCAGAGCTATGGGCTCAAGCTCAATGCCAAGAAATGTATAGTTATCCCCTTTGGGAAAAAGCATGTACCCATGAATTACCACACAGGTGGCAGTATACTAAACACCGAAAGTGTGATAAGAGACTTAGGGACACAGGTGGACAGTGGTCTCACTTTCGATAACCACATTGCCACAACAGTCAGGAAATCCTTATATGTGGCACACCTCATCACTAAGGGCTTTTCATCCAAATAAAAGGAGGTCATTGTCCCACTGTACTCATCCCTCATTAGACCCATTATAGAATACAATGCCCATTTGGTATGTACCTCTCAAGACATCTGCAACAACTGGAAATGCCATAGAAATACCTCAGTAAAAGAATCACAGGCCTAAAGCAGATGCCCTATGCTGACTGTCTAAAAAAACCTCCACCTATACTTTGTCGCATATCGTCTACTCAGAGGTGATCTCTGCTTAACATACAAAGCCATGTTAAACCCAAAGCTGTTGGACATGCTACACTTAAAGAAATCCCAATCCCTCAGAGACACACGCTCCAGGGATATAAACCTTGTCATCACAATGAACAAAACATGCTGGAGGGATAGGTTCCTGACCCAGAGACTCCCCAAGCTCTGGAATAGACTGCCCATACATGTCAAGCAGAGTGCCTCTTTGGCCATCTTCAAAAGGAACCTTGATGATTGGATGGGAGATAGGAAATTCACCCCAGGGATCATATCAGTCATGTAAAAAGTATGCTGAGAATAAAAATAGATCGGTACAGCAACAAGTGACTAGTAAGAAAAACAAAAAAGTACCGAAGCTAATACAGCTGAAGGTAAAACAATAAACTTTAATGCACACAAATGAGAGTAAATACTTTCAGGGTGTGCTCTCACCGCTTCATCAGACACTGAGAGATAGGACATTCACCCCTGGGATCATATCAGTCACCCTGCTAGACAGGGGTCCAGATAAGTAAATACTGTGGGAAGAAATAGCCAAGGAGTTGTTATGGCTAGGCTTGTATAGGCCCTAAGGCCTAGTACCAACTTATGAACCTATGAACCTATATCTTTTGTGGGTACAACATTGCATAAGATGCATTTCTTTTTTCAGGAAAAAATTCTACCACTCTGCATAGAATGAAAGGCTTATGGCAAGAAGTAAGCTATTATGTGTCCCTTTTCACTACAGCAGTAAGACTTTATGATTTTTAGACACCCTTACGAATGAAATTTTCCACTAGTGGAGACCTTAGCACAGGGAGTGGTCTCTCTGGCAGAGATGCATGATAATGCACCAGTATGGGGAAACTAATGCTAATTAATTATGTGTTACCCTCTAAAAATGCCAGCAGCTCCTAACTTATGCTGCCAAAGAATTCAGGTAATTGCTCAGTCAAACAAATTTTTACTGTTGGAACAAAGTGAAGACCATAAAAAGATGTCAGTTACCTACTTACTTCTATGGAAGCAGTGTGAGTACAGGTACGTTCCACAAAGACATGGGAATAGTGGATGTCAGTGAGTGCATGTATGTGTGTGTGTGTGTGTGTGTGTGTGTGTGTGTGTGTGTGTGTGTGTGTGTGTGTGTGTGTGTGTGCACGTGTGTCAGTGTGCGCGTGTGTATAACTGTCTGCATGTTTGCATTTGTCTGCCTAACTAGGTGCACAAGGGGATTAAGTAGGGAATCTAGATGCTGGATGTGAAGGTTGTTTTGTGTGTTTGTGTTTGTGAACAAGTTTGCTTGTGTGTGTGTGTGTGTGTGTGTGTGTGTGTGTGTGTGTGTGTGTGTGTGTGTGTGTGTGTGTGTGTGTGTATGTGTGTGTCTGTTTGCTTTTGTTTGCCTGACTGGTTGCATTAGGGGTTTAGGTAGGGAATCTAGATTCTTGATGTAAATGTGTGGTGTGTGTGTGTGTGTGTGTGTGTGTGTGTGTGTGTGTGTGTGTGTGTGTGTGTGTGTGTGTGTGTGTGTATGTTTGTGTGTTGTGTGCATGGATGTGTGTTGGATCCTAAATGTGAGTGAGAAGATGATTGCTTCCTTGAGTGCAATCAACTATAATGTGGCAAGTTTGTTGATGGGTAGGTGTGTGTGTGTGTGTGTGTGTGTGTGTGTGTGTGTGTGTGTGTGTGTGTGTGTGTGTGTGTGTGTGTGGGTGTGTGGGTGCATGTGCGTGTGTATGTCTATGTCTGTGTATGCACATGGGTGTCTGGATGCATGTGCGCCTGTGAATGAGACTGGGTGGTTGCTTTTGCAAAAACAATGCAATGCAATGCATTGGCTGGTAAGGAGAACATTACTGCCATCAGGTCTAACAACGCTAATTTATGATTCAGCGACATGTTGATGAGACAATATTGAGATATTTCTCATTGTGGCCATAGCTGTCTTTGAACTACAGTCTCACTGTCATGGTAATTGACTTACCTGAGGTAGGCAATTACTGTAAGTAATGAGCCATTTAGTAAATCCTATAAGTCTATTTCCAGTAAGCAATTTGCATTCACTAATAATTTTAATGGAGTTTACTGTTCATATTGCATTATCTGAAATTCTACTTATATTAGTTCCTATTTACTGAAGTTTTATGCCTCCTTTATAAAAAGCTTAAACTTTTATCAGAATTATTTATTGGTAATTTCTAAAAAAACAGTTATACATGTATTTTGTCAAAATGGGATGTAATTACAATATGCAGTTTACTTTGACAAATGACTACACCTGCGTCTTACATTTACCACCTGTTACTTCAATCCATATTGCTATACATTATTTATTCTGCAAATACAGATATCAGTTTCTTTTGTCATCTGCAGCTTATTCACAGAAGTCAAAGTCTACTCATTGCCTTTTTGTGAATTAGTAATTTCTTTTGTAAAACATTTGCAAAGTACATTTCTGCAGTTAGTTTGATAGCATGAGCCTTTCTTCCCTGTTCTTGTTTCTACCACTAATGTTATTACCACAGTTAATAAAATATATGGTAAAAAACTGATATAAATGTGTGAGTTTTTGAAGGCTTCTTCTTTATTGAAAAAAAGAAAAAAATATATACATCAGCAATGTCATCCAATCAGTGGCTTAAAAAACATTACTGAATGCCAAACCATATTAAAATCTTTAATGGCCCCGTTCAGACTTGTTAACAGACATTATCTGAAATTGTTAGATACACACAGCTGCTTAAAAGACAATTTTAAAAGACAATCTTTCTCACCTTACACACACACACACACACACACACACACACACACACACACACACACACACACACACACACACACAAATGTGCAAGAGAAAACCAGCATATGGCACATTGGTCCAGTATAACCATACATGTGCTACACATGTAAAGAAGCTAAATAGAGCATGAGGTCTAGCACCCACATGCACAAACGTGCACGCATGCACACAAATACATGTCAAGGGACAACATATACTACAGATGGATATATTTATATGTGCACACAGTCACCGCATACTAAAATATAAATTTTTTTCACACATCTGTTAATCAGGCAAGTCCATTTGACATATATGTCTCTTTTCACGGAAATTCGGAGGCTCAGACTTATTAAGCAACTTGTTCACAGTCACACAACTGCTAAATTAAGGTGGAATGAAACCCAGTTCCAGTTCCCTTGGTTATTGGGAATACTTTATTAGCAGACTAGATCCTTAATTCTCTACACTAACTGCCAGATTTAGTGGATGAGCATGTAATATGCCAGATGTTGGTAAGGATTAGCATGCAGGACTTACCATGCATTACAAACACATCACTGTCATGATATTAATATATCTGGCATACTGCAATGGTCTTGTTGTCACACAGTTGATAAGTGCATCACTCTCAAAATGCAAATTTGCAATAGTCGTACATTATTTGCAGCATGCTACAAGAAATTGGCTAAAATTGCATGGGAG
The DNA here is from genome assembly GCF_019279795.1 of Protopterus annectens. Lineage (NCBI taxonomy): Eukaryota > Metazoa > Chordata > Ceratodontiformes > Protopteridae > Protopterus > Protopterus annectens. The sequence goes on from NC_056746.1 coordinate 1,218,807,047, forward strand.
AATGATTTGAATAAACTCAGCACAGTTTTAATGCTAGTAATGGAATATAGTTGCTTAGAAGCAGCAGTGACCATGAAATTAGAATAATACATTATAAGGCAAGTATAGGAGGGTTCCATATATGTGTGATGACCAGAGTCAATTGTATGTGGTCCCCATACAATTATTTGGGTTATAAGGTACCCGCGAACTACCACATAAGTGGTAGTCCCCTAAATACAGAAAATGTAATAAGGGATCTGGGAACTCAAGTAGATAGTAATCTCTCCTTTGATAATCATATTGCCAAGGTGGTTAGAAAATCCTTCTATGTGACCCACCTAATCACACAAGGTTTCGCATCTAGAACAAAAGAGGTTATTGTGCCTCTCTACTCATCACTCATTAGATGCATCATAGAATACAATGCCCCATTTGGGATGTACCTTACAAGACACCTGCAACAGGTGGAAAGACCACAAAAGTACCACACCAAGAGGATTACTGGCCTCAAGCAGATGCCCAGTGCAACTCCAGCTGTACTCGGTTGCATACCGCTTACTCAGAGGTGACAGGCTGACATACAAGACCATGTCCAACCCAGAATTGATGGACATGCTCCACCTAAAAAAAAAACAAATCCCAGAGAGCCACATGCTCTAGAGATATAAACCTCACCACAATGATGAATAGGAGAAGCTGGAAGGATAGATTCCTGTCCCAGAGACTCCCCATGCTTTGGAACAGGATTCCAATATACATCAGGCAGAGCCCCTCACTAACACTCTTCAAGAGAAACCTTGACGGGTGGATGGGAAACTTTACCCCGGGGATCACTGCAGTGGCTCTGCTGGACAGTGGAGCAGGGAACTAATGGCTCTGCTGAACAGAGGCACAGGGATCTAATCTAAGGGGGTGGCGAAAGCCAACACATTCTGGTTAGGCTTATAAATGCCCTTGGGCAGATAGCCTAGTACTTACCTATGAACCTATATGATAGTATGTGGAATGGAAATGTCTGGCTCATTTTTTTCCTGACTGGATTATTTTTTGATTCATTGATTTTATAAAATGATGACTCAAAAACTGTCAGTGCACTTCCTTATATCATTCTGGGTTTTCATAATTTTTTGAAAGCTGTTATTATTATGTTATTTTTTATAATCGGTACTGGCATTTTTTTTCAAAGCTCTTTGTTATATTTAGTTTTTATTAGAAATCTTTGTTTCTTATTCCGTTATTTTTTGTACCACAGAGATTTTATAATTTGCTTGGTCCTTAACCTTTGTTTATTTGTCATTCTTGTAAATATCAGCTGCTGTGTCTTGCTGTCATTTCGATTTATTGGTCTTAGAATTATGTCTTTTGATGCACATGCTAATGTCTTAGGAAAATGCATAACGTCTGACTCTGCCATTTCTGTCTATTAAAGGTTTTGCTATTAGTAGCAGTGGTTTCATTTGTTTATCAGATTTATTTTTTATTTTGTTTCATATACCTGTATCTTAGCTTCACATGTTGGATTCAATTTAAGAAGGATATTTTAATTGGTTTTAATTATTTGTGACAGTGGCTTATCTAGATTGAAAACGATCATGTTATTTTTACCTCACCATAGGAGAGCCTTAATGTATTTATTTTCATTTTTATGTACAGGCCAGCATTTTGGTCGGCATAAGTAATACTGCATTTATTTTGCTTTATTATCTATTAACTGTATATGTCTGATACATACCATATATTAAATAAGTGTTACGCGTTTGGCTGGATATTTTCATCCCTGAATATGCAGGAAATTCATCAGTGCTGTAACATTCAAAATGAAACTCAATCTGGCCTGCCTACTGAAAGTAATAAGGGATGATATTAAACCAGTGCTTTCTTTAGAAGAATAAAGTGATGTTCCAGGTGCTGCATGGCAATGTCAATTCATCTCCCAAGAGATAAAGCTACTCATCATTAAGGCCATGCTCCCTTTCCATGTTATAAAGCTACTCATCATTAAGGCCATACTCCCTTTCCATGTTATAAAGCTACTCATCATTAAGGCCATGCTCCCTTTCCATGTTATAAAGCTACTCATCATTAAGGCCGTGCTCCCTTTCCATGTTATAAAGCTACTCATCATTAAGGCCGTGCTCCCTTTCCATGTTATAAAGCTACTCATCATTAAGGCTGTGCTCCTTTCCATGTTATAAAGCTACTCATCATTAACATGCTCCCTTTCCATGTTATAAAGCTACTCATCATTAACATGCTCCCTTTCCATGTTATAAAGCTACCCATCATTAGCTATAGGGTCTGTTCTCTAGAAACACCCACCTTTGGTTCATTATAGACCAAATACACAAGTACGAGATGACCATTGGACAAATACAGATGAAGCAGAAAATATACCAAGCTAAGGCTC
>NC_056746.1:1218809935-1218852435 GCF_019279795.1 Protopterus annectens
TATTACTCCCTTTCCATGTTATAAAGCTACTCATCATTAAGGCCATGCTCCCTTTCCATGTTATAAAGCTACTCATCATTAAGGCTGCTCCCTTTCCATGTTATAAAGTTACTCATCATTAAGGCCGCTCCCTTTCCATGTTATAAAGCTACTCATCATTAAGGCTGTGCTCCCTTTCCATGTTATAAAGCTACTCATCATTAAGGCCATGCTCCCTTTCCATGTTATAAAGCTACTCATCATTAAAGCCATGCTCCATTTCCATGTTATAAAGCTACTCATCATTAAGGCCGTGCTCCCTTTCCATGTTATAAAGCTACTCATCATTAAGGCCATGCTCCTTTTCATGTTATAAAGCTACTCATCATTAAGGCCATGCTCCCTTTCCATGTTATAAAGCTACTCATCATTAAGGCTGTGCTCCCTTTCCATGTTATAAAGCTACTCATCATTAAGGCCGTGCTCCCTTTCCATGTTATAAAGCTACTCATCATTAAGGCCATGCTCCCTTTCCATGTTATAAAGCTAAACATCATAAAGGCCATGCTCCCTTTCCATGTTATAAAGCTACTCATCATTAAGGCCGTGCTCCCTTTCCTTCTCCCTGAAATGTCTCCATTCATCAGGTGGAAATGTAGTTCGTATCCCACATCTGAGATGTTACTAACTTTAAGTAACCAACAAACATTAACAGGTCACATGTACACGCAGAAATCCAAAGATGTTCAAATTCTGATCTTCAATGTGCACATGTAAATTAATAAAACAACAAATTCGCACAGAAATTCAAAGGAAAATAATGCCATGGTCGTTGTTGTTGTAGTTGTGCCTTTTGGCTTTTCCCAGTTAGGGGTCACCACAGCGGAACTCCGGTCCGCTAATGATTGGCAGTAGATTTTTACGTGCCGAGTTGCCAGCTCTGATGCACAACCTTCAACGAAGGTATGCCCATTCACATGTCTCCACACAGAAGACGCTCTATCTGAGAATCAAACAGGACACCGTCTTACTGTGAGGCGACAACGCTACCGCAGCAACACCACCGCAATATAAAATGATGCCATGGTGTTAACCATTTGAAATGTCTGGACCAGCTACAACAAGTCCTGAAACATGGACACTGAATGGCTGAAAAACTAAGTCTGAGATTGCTTTTTCTTGAAATATTCCATTTTCTCCATGGTATGGTGATTTCAGAGATATTAGTTCAGGGGGGCATAGGGGGCTTGCTGCAAAAAAATTAGTTTAACGGAAGATTGGTGTTTGAGATGTGTTATTGTCCTGATGTTTTGTTCTTTTTTTCAGTGTGCCAGCACTTGTCATTTGGAGTGCTGACATTTCACTAGGGAGCCAAAATGATACATTATTGACAAGAAAAGACAAATTCACTGGTTGGTGCACTTATCTCTGCATGCAGGTTTCATCAAACTGATGTGAAGTTCTAAAAAAACGGCTAAAAAAATAAAAGTAATAGATACAGCTTCTCTGTTTGTTCAAGAGCTATGATAACTTAAAATTCATTTGCTTATGCAAGCCAGACCAAAATAAATGATTGCTCAGAATGATTGTGTGCTGGTTTGGGGAGTTCCAGCCTTCCTCAATGCTATGCATCCTCGAAGTTGGTAAGGATATACATACATTTTGGGGGTGTGGGGATACAATAGGACTAGAACCCCAGCAAAGAAACACTTATTTTGTGCTGACCCAAAGCTTTTACTGATTTATTACTTTTGTATTTGTTAGTTTGGGAAGAGCTGAATGAAACAGTTAGCTTTCAAAGAACTGTGATTGAAGAAGTGATGACCTGGTGATCAGGTCTGATCTTCCATAATAGAAGTAATCAAAGCATTTGTACACATGGTTTTAAGCTGGTATTCATTTAAGATCCTAGATGTGTAAGTTTCTATGGCTTGTGAAATGCAGCCCTTGTTTATAAATGTTATTTATTTCATTCGTTTTTGTTAGTTGTATTTGTTTGTTCACATTTACTTTAATGCAACAGATGCTGGGCCAGATTCAGGAAGGCTTACACGGATTTCAAGAGTAGTGTAAACCTCCGTGTAAGCCTCCCGATTCAGGTACAGCCCAAACCTCCGTGTAAGAGACAGCTAACACGTCTCTTACACGGACTGGGCGTGGAAATGCTCAATACCTCATTTGCAGCTCCAAGATATGCAAATGAGGTATTTGAGCGATCCACGAAGCAGAAACCAGTCCGTGTAACGGACGTGTTAGCTGCAGAAATGTACTCAGCTGACAACTGAGTACATTTCTGCAAAATCAAAAACGGAGCTATGTCAGCTCCAAATAAAGGGTGCATATGTGTCATTAAGCATGCCAATGGCCAAATATGTGGCCATTGGCATGAAAAAGTGTTGCAAAAATAAGTTATTTAACTTTTTTTTTTCACGGGATTTTTGTGTTTAACTGCAGCGCACACCCGCGCAAACGGGGTGCGCTACCTAAAACTGAAAACCGAAGTGGGGATTTATGTATTACATGGAATGTCAATGGAGGGACTTGCAGACTAAAAACAATATGGCCTCCGTTTAGTGGTTGTCAAGGGGGGGAAGCTCCGTGTAAGATATGTAACTAAGCATTACTAGGCAATCCTATGTAAATGAGGGTTACAATACTGAATCACACTGCCACATAGGTAATGAGCACTTTCTGAGTAGTGTAAGAGTTAGAGAAGGGAGGAACAGAGTAAGAGGTAGGTGACATCACGGAGGAAGGATAGAAAGAAATGTACCAGATTGGAGGGCAATGTAAGGTAACAGATGACAGACAGACATCAGGGAGGGAGGTGTGTCCCAACAGAACACTAGGAAAGTCAAGAAATTGAGGGTATCGCTATCCCTACACTCAAAGTTTCTTGATATCGTGCATCTTGTAGCGTGCAGCGTGTAAGGCAGGTTCAACATGTGGGGCGTGTTGCAAACTGTTTACAACGGTTTGTGGCGCACATGTGTAAGGCAGTGCGTGCGTTTTAGCATGAATCAGCCTAGCTAACACCGTGTAAGGATGTGCGCGTGTAACACTGTGTAGGGATGTGTGCGTTTAAGTGACTGTGAGCGTGTTTAAGCTGGTGTGCACATTGCTCCCCCTCAGGAAACACAGAGGAAACAGGAAACAACCAAAATACAGGGAAACTGCCAGGGAATACTGCTGGAGTTAATTGGTGGAAACAATTACAAGCAGGCAATTACACAGGCAGACTAGAAGCCCAGCCCAGCACTTAAAACACAACAAAGAGCAGTGAAGGCTGTTTCTCACAAGAGATACTGCCAGAAACTAAGCTATCAGAATTGAAAACTGAAATAAAGCTGAACTCAGAGCAGAAATGCTAGGGGCTGCCATGGCTATTATAATCAGGCATAGGCGAATTGCTGAGGGTGGTGACAATGCAGATGCTGACAGACAACCCAGAGTGAGGAGAAGGAGAAGAGTATACAGGCCCAGGGTCACCTACCATGGGTTACATGAGCTGGAGATAGTAGAGCTATAGAGTGGACAGAGAGCTCCTGCAGCAGATTGTTGAGCTGTGCAGGCCACACCTCACACACAGAACCAACAGAGGGGAACCCATCCCAGTGGAAACCAAGGTATGTGTTGGCCTAAGAATACTAGCAACAGGTACCTTCCAGAGACCAACTGGTGATATGATGGGGATATCACAGGCATCAGCCTCCAGGGTACTGCACCAGTTCCTGGATGCCATGTCACCACATGTCAGTGATCATATATATGTCCCTAATGACCGTGAGGTTGTGGCCAGCAATATCGTCTCTTCCAGCAAATAGCGGGATACCCTGAGGTGCTGGGTGCAATAGACTGCACGCACATACGCATCAAAGCACCAGCCGTGAGCGGGTAGAGTCTACATTAACCGCAAGGGATACCCCTCCATCAACTGCCAGGTCATGTGTGATGCCCAGGGCATAATAATGAATGTGTGTGCTGGCTGCCCTGGGAGCTACCACGATTCCCACATCTGGCATCTGACGCAGCTGTACCAATCATTTGCCAATGGGGACTTCCCACACGGACACCTAGTGGGGATGCAGGTTATGCACTTGAGCCGTGGCTGATGACACCCATCAGAAATGCACACACACCTGAACAGGAACGCCATAATGAGGCACACGCACAAACACGTAATATCATAGGGCGTGTGTTTGGGCTGCTCAAGTCACGGTTCCGGTGTCTGGACACATCTGGTGGAGCTTTGCAGTACACACCAACTACATGTACCCAAATGATCATGATATGTGCTATGCTACATAATATGATCCTGTGGAAACAGCTGCAGCAGGACCAGCACAGGGCTGGGCCAAACATCCCCCCACCATTGCCAAGGCCACCACAGGCAGGGGTTGACTCGGAGGAGGAACAACCTGACCTTGTCCCAGTAGGCAGAAGGAGGCATGCCCAGTATGCCCTGGCCTTGGCAAAGAGGCAACGATAGCACATACGCTTGGTCAGTAGGAACACTGGGACTGATACCGCTCTGACTCACTCATACAGTAACAGGGATGCCTAACATGACACAACCTGCTTCCAAATGTACAGGGAGTGTAGTATGTGTATCCGACAGAGGTGGCCCTGCAGCACCACCTGAGGCATGAATGCCATGTGTTAAGTAATGTAATATCATGTACAATATGCACACCTGAGGACCCCAACTAACATCCATATCCACGCATATGACCCTGTGGAAACAGCTGCACGTCATACAGTGATGTACATGTGCAAAAACATGGAACAAGATACAAAATGAGGGTGTCTAGCAATAAATAGCATGGATAACCACACACCCATGTTTGTACCACAACAAGAAGCAACATGGAATAGCCATGGTCAAAAAACAATGGCTAAAACCGACTACTACTATATAGCCTGCTGCAGACCACTGTCCTAATAGCAGGAACTGCCCCAGGCCTATGTCCATAGGTTCATACTAGGCTATCTGCCCTAGGGCATTAATAAGCCTAGGCCAGAGTTTTGTGGCGTCTGCCACCTGCAAGTTGATGGATAATATGCCCATTATTTTGCTGTGCCTCTGTCAAGCAGTGATACTGAGGTTATCCCTGGGGTATACCTGCAATCTCCCATCCATTGGTCAAGATCTCACTTGAACAAAGCCAGTGAGGTGCTCAGCCCCACATGTACCAGGATGTTGTTCCACAGCATATGGACTCTCTGGGTGATGAATCTGTCCCTCCAGCACATCCTATTAATATCTGTGTTGAGGTTTAGGTCTCCTGCCCTTGTAGTTCTGATGGATGTAGAGGTCTTGAGGTGAAGCATGTTCATAAAGTCTGGGTTGGACATAGCCTTGTATGTCAGGCACAGATCACCTCTGAGCAGTCAGTAAGTGACTGAATACAGCTGGAATTCCTTCAGTCGGGCAGCATAAGCAATATGTTTGAGACCCTTTCACCTCCTGTCGAGGAATTTGTGGGCCCATCCAATCTGAATGGGGCAGTGTATGCAATCATTGGTGTGATGAGTACAGGGGAGCGATGACCTCCCTTGATCTAGATGTGAATCACTGCATGATGAGGTGGCCAATGTAGAAGGCCTTCCAAACTACCCTGGCAATGTGAGTGTCAAGCAAAGGTCACTGTCAACCTGGGTGCCCAGGTCCCTGATAACCTACATTGTGCTTAGAGGATTGCCACCTAGATGGGAAGTAGTGGTAACCTTGTTCTTCCTGAAGGGTATGGCTATGCATTGTTTAGTGTTTAATGTAAGGCCATGGCCGTGGCACCAGTTATCTGTGTCTATGAGACCCTTCTGAAGGATGTCTGTGTCAGATGGGTTTCCAGCTATGCTTCCCAGTTTGCAGTCATCTTCAAACTTTGTCAGCCATAATCCTCCTGTGTTTGCTCGTACTTCTGAAAAGTAGTTACTGAACAAATGTGGGCCCAGGACTGAGCCCTGTGGGACACCACTTGTGACAGCTCTGGAGTGTGAACTGGCACCAGCAACTTTGACCCTGTGTGTTCCGTCACTTAGCCAGTTTGCAACCCATGCTGTGATGTATGGGTTCACAATTAAGCTGGTGATGTTTTCAATGATACCTGAGTGGGGTATTGTGTCAAAAGCCTTTGCCAGGTCAAGGTAGGCTGTGTGGACTGCCTTGCCCACGTCAATGGCCTGGGTGAGTGTTTTGAAAAAGTCAACCAAGTTTAAAAGGCATGATCTGCCCTTGACAGAGCCAAACTGGATTGGATCCAATGTCTGCAAGTCCCCTATGTCTTCATTTAGAATTCCCATTATGATCCTCTCCATAGTTTAGCAGAACAGGCTTGTCAAGCTGATGGGATGGTAGTTTCTGGGGTTGGTGGAGGCACCTCCTTTGTGAAGTGGGTCCACCATTGCTGTATGCCACTCCTTGGGAACATATCCTGAGGTGAGGCTAAGATTAACCAGCTGCCCTAACTGCGGGTGTAATTACTCATTGAGTTCATGGAGCACACAACTGTGGACACCATCTGGTCCCATGGATAAAGTGTTTTCTGCCTTGGATTGAGCAGTTCCCACCCCAGCAGTGGAGATGTTTGGGGGCTACAATCCTCTGGTGTACATACCCCCCCAGTTGGGGGGAGAAATCTGCACTGAACCTGTCAGTCAGTATGTTGCCAATGTCTGTAGGTGCAGTGATATCAACATTATTCTGAACTAAGTCTGAGCATATCTGGGAGTTTCCTCCCAGGTTTCAAACATAGGTAAAAAGGCCTCATGATTGTCCCTGGGTCCTGAGTGGGTTTACTCTCAAAACATGCCTCAGATGATTGTATGGGGAACCCAGTGTTTTACTCACAATGAGCAGGGGTGTCTTCCCCACGGATTACGCTCTATCTTGTAGTAGCTCCTTCCTTGTGTTGTACAGCTTGTTTATGGCTAGGGTCCACCAGACTGGATGCTTGCCTGTGGTACAAAGAGTCATTATTATTTGGGATTGCCTGAACCATGCAGTCCTGGAGGTGCTGGTAGAAGGCATTTCTAAGTGATACAGTGGCTTGGGTAATGGTGTCTGCTGGCCTGGGGGCCTTGAAAGAGACCACACCAGTCCTCAGAAATGTGAAGTCGGCATTTGAGAAGGTCTTCACCGTTTCATTTCCCATCTGGGGTGTGGGTGGGATGTGGACTCCCACTGAGAATAGTCCATGATCTGATCTCACCAATGATGGGTATATGTCTGGTGTTGAACAGTGTGACCCCATGTTCGTGATGATGTGTTCTAGTATGTTGCCTCCACTTGAGGGGATTGGGACCAGTTGTTCCATGGCATTTCAGTGTATGAACTCTTGGAACCTTTGTGTTAGAGTGTTGTGGCATGATTAGTGATCCCAGTCTATATGTGGATAGTTGGAATCACCCAGTAGGATGGTGTTTTGAGATACATTTATCCCCTTCAGTGTTTGCAGGATAGCTGTGTGAGGTACCTGAGTTTGAGCGGGTGGCATGTAACATGCTACAAACTGCAGAGCAGTCTTGCCTACGGTCACTGGCACCTGGATGGTCTCTGATGCATCGTGTGTTGCCACCAACCATGAGGTGAGGGTGTCCTTGATGAATATGGACACCCACCACCCTTCTTGGTGTTGTCGGGATGCTGGGAATGCATGATATGAGGTAACACCCGATAGTGCCGGGGTGCTGTCAGAAGCTGTGAACCAGGTTTCAGGCACAGCACAGACATCAATGTGCTACATACTGAGAAGGGCATAGAGTGTGTGCAGCTTGAGGTTGAGACCTTGGGCATTGAGCAGCATTACCCTTAGTGTCTTTCCTTTACTGTGTTCTAGGGTGGTAGGTGTAGAATCTGAATCTTGCATAAAAAAGGCACAATGGGGTGGCAAGAGCATCATCTGAAATCCGGAAGCCCAGGGTGACAGGTGCAAGCCGTCCCTTGCAAATCACCGTGGCCTGTCCAGCATGTCATCCCAGGCAGACAGACATTGGAACCCCTTAGAATGACACCATAGTCTAAGCAAAATACTACAGCTGATCATCTTGTCTCTGTTTATGTGGCATCATACTTGGTGAAGGTAGGATACTGCCAAGGTCAGGGTCATACCTGCCTGGCCTACATAATCAGAGGGATCCTCTATGTCTCTTTCCATGTAGTCCAGGGAGGTACATCTCAGGTCGTTCACACCAGCATGGATTATGACTGGGTCAGACCTGTACTTGCAGTTTAGTGACCTGAGTGCTTGCATTATGTGGTGGATTCCAGTGCCCGATAGGCAGCTTACTGTGACCTCCTCTGTACCTGATCTGGTGAGTGGGACATCAGTGTGTCTGACTATGGAGTCACCTATGACAAGTGTGTCCGGCATTGTGTTTGGCCTTAAGGGCTGTGACTGTTTGGCACACCAACTCTGTGGTCAATGTGTTGCATGTGCTGTGCCCTGTGGAGGCAGTTGTGTGAGTGTCTGCTGTGGTGGCCACCGCCATTCTGGTAGACTTCTGATCAGAGCCACCGAGAGTGTCTCTGTGTGTCTATGTGTATGATCTTAAGTTGTGACAGTGCCATGTGAGACTGGATTAAAGATGTGTGTGTGGTTACCTTCACCCTCTCTCTGGTCTTGCTAGTCCTATGTTGAGAGAGCTCAGCCTCCACTTTGGCTATATAGTTGCATCTCTCACATGTATGTGTGTTTTATGGCAGAAGGAGAGGGTTGTCAGTCTACATGAGGCAACTGTAACAGTGCCTCAATATTCCCAGGTTCACCAGCTGAGCAGGAGAGGACACTAGCAACTGATCCCTAGACATGCTAGAAGGAATAGACAAAACAATGTTGGAATACAGGGAGATATCAAGCCCCCCCAAGCCACATCATACTGTTTGATTGACAATAGCTACACATACACCGGTGTTTCATAGTGTCATAGTGTACTACTAGGCTATCTGCCCTAGTGCATGTATAAGCCTAGCCATAGTGATGTGGCTATTGCCACCCCTTATAGTGGTAATAAGTGTACAGAATAGATTCTGAATATTGTACCTCTGACTTAGTAGTGACACATTATGACCCCCACGTAATTGAATAACATGACTGTGTCTCTGTCTAGTCTGTGCCTCCGTCTCATATGCAGTTGTCCAGATGTCTCCTGAAGAGAGTCAGTGAGGGACTCTGTCAAACATGAACTGGGATACTCTGCTAGAGTGTGAGATGCCTCTGAGTTATGACTCTGTCCCTCCAGCATGTCCTATACATGTATGTGCTGAGGTTCAAATACTCAGCTCTCATGGCTCTGGTGGATTTGGATTGCTTGCAGTGGAGTATGTCCACCAAATCCTGATTGGACATGGTCTTGTATGTCAGGCATAGGTCACCTGTAAGTATGCGGTATGACACTGAACAAAGCTGGACTTCCTCTATTCTGGAAGCATATGACATGTGTTGAAGAACCCTGATCTTCATGGTAGGTACTTTTCGGGTGCAAAGGTGCAAAAGGCAGGATCTGCCCTGTACAAAGCTGAACTAGGTGGGAACAAGGGTCCGTAGGTCAGTAATGTGTCTGTGTAAGAGCTCCATGACTCCTCCCATATCTTTGCAGACAAGGCTGGTTAAGCCTGTGTGGTGGTAGTTGCCATGGTCTGTGGAGGCATCCCCTTGTGGAGTGGGACCACTGTTGCCGTATGCCAGTGTTCAGGTACATATCCTGTAGCAAGACTAAGGTTAAACAGCAGTTGTATATATGGGTCCAGCCCCTTCTGGAGTTCACATAGCATGCAACTGGAGATACCAGCAGGTCCCATGGATGCTGTGTACTTGTCTTTGCTGAGTGTGGCTCTCACATGGACATCCAAGATGACAGTGAGGTTACATACAGCAGTGATAACTATCTTGTTTTGGGGTGAGGGAGGGGGTAAATCGCACTGAAGCTGTCCGCCAGAATGTTGCCAATATCTGTCAGGTCACTGGAATATATGTTGTTGTGTACCAACTCTGAGCATATCCGAGGGTTCACAACCAGGTGTCTGACATAACTGAAGAAAGCAGTGTGGTTACCTTCATTGTCTTTGGTGATTTATGTCCCCAAGTTGACCTTGCATGTCTTTATGAGATAATGTAGCTTTCTACTAGTGCTGATCACAGCTGTCTTCCCTTTTGGAGATGTAGCTCTGTCTTGCATTAGTAACCCTCATCTGTCATACAGTTTGTTTATGGCTGGGGTCCACCAGACAGGACACTTTCCCTTTGTGGAGAGGGTCCTGTTTTCAGTTGTGATTGTATGGTCCATGCTGTCTGACATCTAGCTAAGGGGAGGTCATTCTGGTTCTGCAGTTATCTTTCATCAGCATGAGAAATGACCACAACAGCCCCTGTGGGGTGTACCTCATGCACACACATCCAGCACCTGTAAAGTCCACAACAGTACCTCACCAGGAGTATGACAGAGCTGGAACACATGTAATGTGTAGTCTGATTAAACAGAGTGCAGCTCCACACACTGACATGCTGTCCACCCAGATGCAAGCTGTGCCTGATGTAGAAAGCCATGTCCAAGCTGGAATCAATGCACATGCTGCACCTTGTACAATCTGAATGGCAGGGAGCTATGCACATGAGGGACCTGAACCCCAGCACTGACATATATAGGACAGGCTGTACTGCATTATCCAAAACACAGAAGCCACCCCCACACATGTGTAAACTACCAGTTCAGGTTGTCCATAGAGACACTGGTTGAGTCCCCTCAACAGGAATCCTAATGAGTGGATGGGAGATGGGAGGTTTACCCTGGGTATCAATGTTATGTCACAGGTAGACAGAGGCACAGTATACTAAACAAGACATATGACATGTCGAACTACGCTTACAATGTGTTGATGGACAAACACATTCTCCGACTAGCATTAGGTCAAGATACCTCTTGAACACAGCCAGCAAGGTGCTCTGCCTCAAATGGACCAGGATTGTATTCCACAGCATAGGAGTCTCCGAGTGATAACTCCATCCCTCCAACATGTCCAACATACATCCCTGCTAAGGTGTAAGTCACCTGCACTAGTGGTTCAGGTGGATCTTCTGAGTCTGAGGTGGAGCATGCCCATTAATCTCTGTTTGGACATGGCCTCGCATGTCAGGCACATGTCACCTCTAAGCAGACGGTATGTGAGTGAATAGAGTGTGAGTGTCGTCAATCTGGCAGCATATGACAGCTGTTGGGGTTCCTTGATCCTTTAGGTGGGGGACAGTCAGGGTGTCTCCAATTGCTGCAGATGTTGTGTGAGATACAGCCAGAATAGGGCATTCGACTTGATCACCGGTCTGATAAGTGAAGAGTACAGGGGAACAATGACCCACTAGATCTGGATGTGAATCCCAGCCTGATCAGGTGGGCAATGTAGAAGGTCTTCCTAGCCACTTTAGCAATGTGAGTCTCAGAAGAATGGCGACTGTTAACCTGGGTCCCCAGGTCCATGATAACCTCCTCTGTGCTTAGAGGATTGCCACCTATATGGTAGCTTGGGGTCACCTTGCTTTTCCTGAAGGGTATGTCTACACATGTTGTGCACTCTGACTTCAGGCCATGGCCCTGGCACCAGCTATCAGTTACTGTGAGTCCCTTCTGAAGGATATCAGAGTGTGATGCACTGTCCACTATGGTGCCCAGTGTGCAGTCATCTGCTAACATTGTCATCCAAAGTCCTCCCATGTTGGCCTGTACTTCTGGGAAGTACATGACAAACAATGGGGGCCAAGGACTGAGCCCTGTGTGACACCACCTGTGACCAGCCTGGAGTCTAACATAGTGCCAGCAACTCTAACCCTGTGGGTCCCGTCCTTAAGCCAGTTTGCAACCCATCTTGTGACATATGGGTTTACATTTCAGTTGTTAGGGTTTTCCACAATACCTGAGTGGGGTATTGTGTTGAAAGTGTTTGCAAGGCCAAGGTAGGCTGTATGGACTGCCTTTCCCCAACAATGGCCTAAGTGACCAATTTGAAGATGTCAACCCAGTACAAAAGGCATGATCTGCCCCTGACCAAGCCAAAATGGGATGGGTACAATGTCTGCATGTCCCCTATATCTTTGTTTATGAGCTCAATTATGATCCTCTCCATAGATTTGCAGACTACACTTGTTAAGCTTATGGGGCAGCAATTAACAGGGTCTGTAGAGGCACTGCCTTTGTGCAGATGTGCACAACTGGACCCTAACCAGGCTGTTGTGCACACTATGGAAATGTAAAGCAGTGATAGGACTAAAGCCCAGGATACTGACTACCACAGTGAAAGTACTGAAACACTACACTAGACAGTGCTACAGTGTTAGGTCAGTATGAACGGATGTTGACAATTGTGTGCAAAGTATCCCATGCAAAACCTGCAGGCACAGTATACTCCCTGTTTTGTTCACACAAAAGCATTCGACAGTAACTACACAACATGGCACAGAACACACAACCATAAACTTCAGGTATTTGTTGAAGGTCACACTCATCCACAAATGTGATGGGCTGCAGAGTTCAACATATGTAAAGCCCACACTGGGCATGCTCACACACTTAGATAAATGAGACATCTTTCACACAACATGCCAAAGGCTGAACTGGGCATGCTCACACACTTGGTCCAAATGTTACCCCTAGCAAATGTGAAAACACACCAGAGGATGCTCATCCCCCTTTCTAGACACTGATCATGTAAGCACCCTATAAGTATATTGGAGAAAAGATTCTCTCAGTAATCTGAATAGCGCGCCGTGCTAATGCGTCCGTCTCTAGTGTCATAACATAGTTAGGTAGGGGTTTGAATCCAGCAGGTGGCAAGTGTGTGTGAAGGGGGTAAGTGTGTGTGTATGAAAGAAACATCCCTTTTGGCAACTGGGAAAACACACCACAGGATGATCATTCCACTTTCTAAACTCTGATGATGTCAGCACCCTATAAGTATATCAGGGGAAAGGAAATTCCCCAGTAATGCAAATAGCGCGCTGCACTAATGCGTCCGTCTCTAGTGTCATAACATAGTTAGGTAGGGGTTTGAATCCAGCAGGTTGTAAGTGTGTATGAAAGAAACATCCCTTTTGGCAACTGGGAAAACACACCACAGGATGATCATTCCACTTTCTAGACTCTGATGATGTCAGCACCCTATAAGTATATCAGGGGAAAAAAAATCCCCCAGTAATGCGAAGAGCGCGCTGTGCTAATGCGTCTGTCTGTAGTGTCTTAACATAGCTAGGTAGGGGTTTGAATCCAGCAGGTGGCAAGTGTGTGTGAAGGGGGGTAAGTGTGTATGATTGATATATCCCTTTTGGCAACTGTGAAAACACACTACAGGATGCACATACCCCTTTCTAAACGATATCACAATTATGTATGGCTTTTGATTACAGACATGCCATGTGTGTTGTGCACACACAGAATGCCCATGTGTGTGGGTTGTCCCTCACAATAATGCATGACATTGATTACACCGGTTATGGCAATGAACACATGCTGTATGTGTGTGCCAAATACACATATGTACCTGTGAATTTCAATAGTTACCATGTGTGATGCCTGCCACATGTGAATACATGCTATTTGCACAGGGTAACATTATGACCGTGGTCTTCTGTGCAGATGCTGCATGTGGGATGTGTATATACAGTGTGAGAAGTAGATGCTATCAGCCTAGTAGTGAGGGATGCACACCTGGTCTGGGGCATAAAGTCTACATGTTGTTAATGTACAGGAGCTGCATGTTCTCACCTGTTGTGGGAGTGGTAAGACAGTATTCCATAGCAATGCAGTGACTGCATGCTAAGAACCATTCAGCTAGGGTGTTGTAGCTACACTTATTCATTAGCATTCATTAATTTGTCGGAATCCCTGGTGAGGGTCTGATGCCAACCAAGGTCAGGGGTCTACCAGCCTGTGTCACTTGCTCAGTGATCCCTTCCATGTTCCCTATCACGTATCCCAGTGAGCGACATCCCACATCAGCTGTGGTGGCATGGACAATGACTGAGTCATGTGTCCATGCATCTGACTGACTTGTATGTTGTTGTTACAGTTTGGCCATGTGTTTCCATCTCATACATGTGATGTACATCAATGGGTAGGGGATAGGGTTGACTGTGTACATGTGGCAGCTGTGACATTACTACATGACACACATATTCCACAACTGTACCATAGAGGTGACTGACAACTGACCTTTGCACATGCTACCCGAGTATTGAGATTACATTGGTGATTGACAGCACATAGGACCAATGGTGAAAAAGAGACATAGGTCCATAGGTTCGTACAGGGATATCTGCCCAGGGCATGTATCCACCTAGCCAGAATGTGCGCCTTTCAACATACATTGTGAATCTGTCTTGCTATGCCCTTTTCCAAGGTTAGTATACTGTGCCTCTTTCTCACAGTGACACATAAGTGATACCCAGGGTAACCCTACAATGTCACATCCAGTCATTAATATCGCTCTTGAAGATAGTCACTGAGTCAGTCTGCCTAACCTCTATTGGGATAATAATCAGGAATGAAGGGAGCCTCTGAGTTGTGAATGTGCCCCTCCACCATGTCCTATGTATATCACTCCTGAGGTTCAAGTATTTCCAGCGTGTATCCTGGTGGGATCTGGATATTCTGAGATGCAGCATGGCCATTACGTGAGGGTATGACCTGGCCTTCTATGTCAGGCACAGATTGCCTATGAAGAGGCAGTATGTCACTGAGTAGAGCTGCTGCTACTTTAACCAGTCAGTATGTGGCATCTGTTTGAGCACTTTGATCCCCTTGTTGAGGTACATATGTGGTAGCCCCAGTTGCTGCAGGTGTCTGGTAAGGTGCATGCCGACAGGTTCATCATAGTCAATTATGGGCATGATGAGGGATGAGTAAAGGGGCACAATGTCCTCCCCTGGCCTACATGTGGATCCCATGATGATGTGGCCCATATAACATGCTTACCTAACCACTTTGTCCATGTTGTTGTCAAATGGTAGAATGCTATCAACCTGCATACCCCAAGGTCCATAATTCCTTGGTCTGCACTTACTGGATTAACACATATGTGGTACATTGTGGTCACTTAGTGTTTGACAAAGGGGATGACTATACTCTTTCTGTCATTCACGTTGAGGCCATGGCTGTGGCACAAGTCGTGTGTTTGCAAGAGTCCCATTTGGAGGATGCGTGTGTTAGCTGTTGAGTTGATTATGGTGTTCGGTCTGCAGTCACCTGCGACTTGCTGAGCCACAGTACTTCCATGATGGCCTGTACCTATGACAAATATATAATGAACATGACAGCTCCTATGGCTGTGCCTTGTGGGACACCACTTGTACCAGGTTGGAGGCTGACATGGCTCCAGCAATTCTACCATGTGTGTTCTGCCCTTGAGCCACTGTGCAATACCCATAGTGACATAGGGGTTATTATGTACACTGGTGAGCTTCCCTAGAATGCACAAGTGGGGTATTGTATCCAAGGCTTATGCAAGGTCCAGGTAGGCTGTGTGGACCTCCTACCCCTTGACAGTGGCCTTGGTGACTGTTTCAAACAAAGCAAACAGGTTTGATAGGCAGGATTTGCCATTGACAAAGCCAAACTGTGTATGGTGACATGTCTGTAGGTCCACAATATCTAGATATGTGAGGTTCATGATGATCCTTGCCATAGCTTTGCAGACAAAGCTAGTCAGACATATGGGGCGAGTAGTGTCCAGGATCCGTGACAGCACCAACTGCATGTTGAGGGACCACTGTTGCTGTATGCCACTCTCTGGCCACATATCGTGTATTAAGGCTGGGATTGAACAGTGGTGTTATGTCTGGGTGTAGCTCTTCTTGTGGTTCATGTAGGACACAGCCTGGGACACTGTCTGGTCCCATTGATGCAGTGTTTATTGCTTTGGGAAGGGCATCTCTTACCTGAGCATCTGTGATGTCAGGGGGGGGAAGCACTGTGCTGCGAGACATATGTTCCCTTTTGGTGTGGTGTGGAGAGAAGGCAGCATTGAACCTGTCCACTAGGATGATGGCAATGTCTGTGTGTTTTATATTTTGTGTGACATATTGTATTACCTCTGAGCATATCTGGGTAGTACCACTCAGGTTACTAACATAACTACAGGCAGCCTTGTGATTATCCTCAGTGGCTTGTGGAATCCTCTCTCAAAGATGGCCTTAGACAATCATATGGGTGCCTGTAGTTGTCATCCAATACTCATCAGTGGTGCCTTCACATTTTGGGAGGTTGTTGTATCATGTAGTGGCGCCATCCTTCTATTGTATAGTGTGTTTATGGCTGGTGTCCGGCGCCCAGGACATCTGCCTTTGGAGAATTGGGTCATGCTTTCATATGTGGCTTCATGATCCATGCATTCCTGAATGTGTCCACAGAATGACTCTATACAGGTATCTGCAGTCTGGTCCATATTTTCAACAGGCCTTGGACCTTTGAAGGTTTCCTCATCATTTATGAGGGGTGTGCACTTGCTTGACATGAGCTGTTGACAGACGTGCCGCCCTCCAGACAGAGCAAGGGGAGGGTCACAGTCAGCTACCTGTTGGGACGTACCTCCCTGGACCACATGGAAAGAGACACAGAGGAGCTCTTACAGCACCCTCTCAAACTCAGGTCTCCCACACAGCCTTCATGCTGACACAGGAGAGTTTAGGTTACTCTGCAAACACCATCATACTGGGTGATGCCAGCTACCCAAACATAGACTGTGAACATTACACAAGCCACAATACCCAAGCTCTAAGGTTCCCATTGATCAGACATTCTTTGGCTATGGAACAGGTAACCAACCTTCCCACAAGAGGGGCAGATATAGTAGAGCTGATCTTTACAAACATGAGTACAAACTGCTCACCACTGGGAGTATATCCCTCATTGTTGCAATTAAACCATATACTAATCACACTGGAGTTCTGGATCCCCCACATATGCAAACCACCAACACATCGATGTGTGTGTGTGGGAAATGTCCCTATTAGCAACCGTGACAGTATGGTACAGGATGCAGATCCCCCTTTTGAAACAGTGATGATGTCAGGACTGTATAACTATATCACCTGTAGTGAAGTCCTCAAATAATTTGCATAGCGCGCTCTGCTAATGCGTCTTTCTTCAGTGTCATAACGTAGTTAGGTAGGGGTTTGCATCCTGCAAAGAGAATGTATGTGTGTTAGTATGAGTGTGGTTTATGTGTCTGCACTATGCTGGGAGGGTTAACTGCCTTTTGCCAACTGGGAAAACACACTACAGGGTGCACATCCCTCCTCCTACACACAGATGATGTCAGCACCCTCTAAGTACAGCATTAGTAAGGATTTCTCCAACTGCTGCAAATAGCACACTCTGCTAATGTGTCTGTTTCTACTGTCATTGCACAGTTAGGTATGGGTTTGAATCTTGCAAATGGAAAGTATGTGTTTTACTGTTGGTGGGGTTAGTGTGTGTGCACAATGATGGGGTGGGATGTGGCTTTTGCCACATGGGGCTATGCACTGCAGGGTGGTCATTACCCTTAACAAGCAGTGATGTTGATAGCACCCTATACAAACAAAAGTGAATCCAGCTGGACTCAGTGGCATACTGCCTGTTCAGAGGCAATCTGTGCATGCCATATACAGCCATGTCCTACCTAGCAGTAATGAACGTGATGCACCTCAGGCAATCAGAGTCCCATACAGCCACATGCTCAGGAGAGCTGGACCTCAGCACTGACATACATGGACATGCTGGAGGGGCATATTCCTAACCGAGAGGCTCCCTTCACTCTGTAATGAGCTCACACTACTGGTTAGGCAGAGTCCCTCATTGACTCTTCCATAGGAATCTGGATGAGTGGATGGAGATCATAGTTGTACCCCAGGTATCACTTCTATGTCGCTGTTAGACAGAGGCAAAGTATACTAAAGTCGGACAAGGGCATAGCAGCATAACTTGTGATTGGGTGGCAAAAGACAAACACATTCTACTAGGCTTACCAATGCCCTAGGGCAAATAGCCTAGTATGAACCTATGAACTGTTCATTCTCAACTGTTTGAGCTCATTACAGAGTGAAGGGAGCCTCTCAGTTAGGAATTTGCCCCTCCAGCATGTCCATGTATGTTCTATTCAGTCGCCACCGCTTGCTCAGAGGTGACCTTTGCCCAACATACAAGGCCATGTCAAACCCAGATTTGATGAATATGCTTCACCTAAAAAACCTAGATCCATCAGAGCCACAAGGGTGGGAGACTTAAACCTCAACACGGCTATTAATAGGACATGCTGGAGGGATAGATTCATCACCCAAAGACTCCCTATGCTGTGGAACAAAATCACGGTATATGTGAGGCAGAGCACCTCGCTGGCCTTGTTCAAGAGAAATCTTGACCAATGGATGGGAGATCGCAGATATACCCCAGGGATTACCTCCGTGTCACTGCTCGACAGAGGCACAGCAAAATAATGGGTATGGTTCTCCATACTAAAGGGGTGGCGTAAGCCACAAAACGATGGGCTAGGCTTGTAAATGCCCTCGGACAGATAGCCTAGTATGAACATATGAACATGTGTGTACTGCTATAGTACATCTGCCATATGTTGCATGTGTGTGTGTTGTGGGGGATGCACAGGTAATGGCCAGATACTTCTGCACAGGTGACACGTCTGACACATTCTGGGTGTTCATCCATACATACTGGATGTGTGCTGCCATCCAACCCTGTGATGTGGACACACATTACTCAGCCTGGATATACATATCTGAACAACACCACAAGCACAGTACACTACCTTGCTATGTATGCATGTTATTACACAGTTATTCAGTAGTTATGACAGTGATGCTATCCATGCAGCCCACTGGGCCAGTGGAAGCCACAACACACACCGCCAGCACCTTTGCATATGCTTACCACAGACATCCCACATACTGCATGTACTGTGCACACAGTTATCTAACCCAGAACAACTGCACACCACTTATTAATCCTGTCCAGTGGACTACAGATACAGGCATATTGTATAACAATAGTAGGAGGCTACTGCAGCACAGGGCATATTCACATGACGGGAAGGCATCTGTTGTCTGCAGTGTTAAGATGCTTCACATTCACCAAATGCACAGATATTGCCAACATTGTTGCAGACAGTTTAGGTGCAGGTACCCCCCCCATTGTCCTACACACGTGTTATTAGTTATCCCAGATGACTGTAACATCCCTATCCTCTCACATGTCCAGGTGAGAGCCACCCTCATCATTGCAGAACACATATCATCACTGTTACGAAATGGTATCCCTGGATGTGTGCTACATTCACCCCTGGAGGACATAGCACCACATGACAGACTGATATTAATCCCTGGCCATACTACAGGATATGTACCTGAACAGTGCCATACATACACAGTGGTCCCACACCAATGAGGAGGAACCTCTACTGACCCTGGGAACTACTGCATCATATGCACAACTGGCCTTGTGTTCTAAGCTATGGAAGTGTTAGTTATGGCCCACATGTACAACAATATAACATATGTTTATATTTCATGACTATGTACACACAACCTATCTCATGGACATACCTATAGATAGTGAACTATGATACATTTGGAGGTGTCACAGTATACACAGGATTAACCTGCTACTTTGCATTACCTGTGTTTGTGGCAGCTGTTGGTGTGTCACTGGTGCTGCTTGAAGTTTGCTGCTGCTGCTGCTGCTGGTTTTGCTGCTGGCTGTCTTTATTTCTGTTTTGTTCTCTCTCTGTCTCTCTCTCTCTTTCTCTGTCGGTTTTGTGCAATGAATGTATTGCATGAGTGTAGTGTGGGTACTCATTGCTTTTGTAGGTATCTGCATAGGTCCATGTGATGGCCTCTGCACCAATTGTAAGGCAGCATTTGCTAATTGCATGCAGCTGGGTGTGTACTGATTGCATGTCTCACTGTGATTTCAGGACACTGCTATAAAAGGGTATGTGAGATAGGCGTTGCCCTTTCAGATTGTAGGGCGTGGACCATGCTGGTATGCTGTTGACAGTGTTTTGTGAGTGTGAAGGTTAGTACATCTACCATGCTTCATGCTGTGTTGTAGATTCAGGTTGCTGCATTTATCTTGCCTGTTCCCTATAGTGAGTGTGTATGCATACTGACACCTACAACTATATGTCATATGTATTGCTATATATATATATATATATATATATATATATATATATATATATATATATATATATATCTGTGTACATATACATACTTTCATATATGTACATTAGTTGACATTATTGGGTACAAGCTAACAATTGGCAGGGCTGTTTCTGTTAACACTACACTAGTATGGGAACCCAGTAATTGGGACTATAAAAGTCTGCATGACATGCTTTGGGTAGTAGACATACTATATTGCCTTTATCTTCATTCCTACTATTACGTGTTCCACTTATTTAGCACTATATTCCTGTATGAGAGTCATGGCTTAGTGGTAGGTCATACAGACTAGTGTTACAATGGTCTTGTGGTAGGGCCTACTAGTATGCTCATATTCTGCTTTTGAGTTGAGTATAGGGCCTATCAATCAAAGTGCTGGAGGCACCTTTAAGCAGTTAAAGGGCTTAGTAGGTCTCACAGGAGCCAGGCTGTGTTGCAGATTCTGGTTGCTGCATATATCTTCACTGTTTCCTGTAGTGAGTGTGTATGGCTACTGAGACCTACAACTATATTTCATATGTATTAATATATATTTATATATATGTATGTGTAGATATACATACCTTCACATATGTACATTACCTTACATTATTATGTACAAGCTAACAGGTAGCAGGGCTGTTTCTGTTCACACTGAACTAGTATGGGAATCCAGTAATTTGGCCATTAAAACTCTACCTGACATGCTTTAGATAGTACATCTCCTATATTGCCTTTATACTGATTCCTACTATTACATGTTATATTTATTTTAGCAGTGTGTTCTTGTAAAGCAGGCATGGCTTAGTGGCAGGTCATACAGACTAATGTTACCAAGGTCCTGGGTTCGAGACTGACAGTGGGAATTTGTTTTTCTTAGCAAACTTTCAAATTGAGTACAGCACCTGTCAATCAAAGTGCCATAAAGGCACTTTTAAGCACTTTAAACCAGGTCTGCGCTGTTTGCTGAGCTCACGCATGCACTGGCGGTGAGCTCCGCTAACACTGCTTACACCAGCTAATTTCTTTGAAAGAAAAGAAAAGGGGTGACAGGAAAGTGGTGAAAAGGGGTCACAAAGAGGGTAAGACAGTAGGGAAACAAGCGTGGGATTTGCAGGAGGGATGTAGGTAAGGCCCATAGATGCCCATGTCTGTGGCAGCAACAGCTGTGCATTTCCATGTATTTTGGTGAGACATTAGAAACCTTTCACCCCTGAGAGAGGTGTCCGGACAACATTAATAGTTGTTGTAGAGCCAATTGTAATTAACTGTTTCAATGTCAAGCAGACATGTGTGCGACATGGACAGCTATGTATGGGGCGTAATTTTTTTGTGGGTACAGAGTGCCCTTTTTTTTTTTTTTCAGGTGAGAGTGGTATGTCAGATGAAGGAAGTCGGTATAGCTGGGGAGGTAGGCTGGGTAGGTTAACAGACAAGACAGACAAGACGCATACAGGGGCGGTGTATGACACATGTGGGGGGGTTACACAATTGACGGAGGTTGGGATTTCCAAGATGCATGAGCCCACAGATGGCAACAGTGGAACTGATATCCCCACCCATAGGCAGTTGCCACTGTTCCTTCACAGCCCAGGACGGGCTGTGCTGGGGCTGTGTAGGCGGGCAACAGCCGGGGCCGTTAGCTGTGCCACACGAGCCTCGAGCTGGCGTATGGGCCCAAGAACAGTGTCTTGGATCTCCCTTCGCACCACAGACCGGACACCGCGGAGGGTGAGTGGACGAACCCCTCCGGCCACACTTGCAGAGGGGGGACGGGCCCCATCCCCTGCAGCGCTTCCACCCGAAGGTGGCACAGGGCCACCGGAGGGTTCGCCTGGGCACTAGTGCCTGGTGCAGTCACCAGCTGAGGTTGGAGAGGTGGGTCCGCTGGGACCTGCCTTCCCAAGCGTTCTAGGTTTGTGAGTAGTTATGTTAGTTTGGGTTAGTGGCATTGTATTCCATTCAGATTAGTTGTAACAGCATGCATTGGTATTCCCATCAAACAAACACCCAGATATTAACACCATTGAACAAGGGGCATATCAATATCACATGCATTATTTGAACAGAAATACACAGTCAAACAACATGCAGGGTTGATTAATGGCAACAGGCCATCAGATTTGCAGGTATGAACAGGGCACATGCACGAACAGACATGCATATATTTTTGAAACGGACAAATGTCCATGATTAATGAAATGTTCACATACCATTATTTAGTGGGTGTTGTTATATGGAATTATAGGGTTGGGCGGAGATAGAAAGTGATGACACATTCATATGTTACACCTTGATTTACATTTATAATAGGTACACAATTAAGTTGAGGCTGATGTTTCAAAATAAATTTTATTTGACTGTCAAGCTACACCTGTTACAAATACATCACTATCCTACTTATTTTGAATTTGATCAGATACATCATCCTGCTACACTTTGATGACAGGACAGGGGACAACTATGGCTGTTTAGTCTGTCAGATAATCATTCATTCTATCTGCAAATTGTTTACTGTGATCACCATATACAGCATTTGGCTAGACATTCCAGATTCTGACACACTGAAATCAGTTTGGTATATTAAGTTGTACTTCCCACATGCATTTAGTTCTGTAGAAACACACTGGGGCTAATATATTCGGGTTATTACTACTTTATTTATTCATACATGACCCTTTCTGTCAGTCTCACACTTCCTGCAAATTCACAGTTCAGGTTGCTACTTCTAGGCTTTGTTCACATGTTAGACTAGTGGTGATTCAAACACTTTCCAACAGCCTCACTTCTGTCATGATTCAGCATTTCAACAGGGACTATATCTCACATGTGACTACCTCAGATTCTGAAGCTGTACTCTTGAGACTACTGCAGGTTACACTATATTTAATTAATGGTGGGACATCTGTATTACAGCACTGTTTAATTCTATCAATTATATTTCCAGTTACACTTGCATACTGATGAACTTGTTGCAGCCATACCTGCAGACTTTCAAATCTTGCTTGCACATTATATTACTTTTAATCAATACACTGCAGTGTTCTGATACATGCTACAGTATAATATTTATTTACAAGTACTGGGTGGGGTTACTAACCTGCACGGTGGCGCATCCGCACCAGCCTACGGGCATGCATCTCGCGATTCATAGAGCGGACACCTGCAGCTGTAATACAAAAGAAGTAATATTGGACTACACATCTCCATGGTATCAGCTAGTTGAAATCCTTACATACATAAGTAAAATGTAACTTACTCAGTAGTGGGGCGTTGGGCATATCCCGGGCTCCTGGATCCATTCGGACAACTGGTCTTGCTTGCGTCTTCAAGTCCGCATGGTGGTGACGGACCTGCTCACCAGTGCGTGGAATGCCAGTAGCACTGGTCAGATCACGAGCCAACTGGTCCCATGCCTCTGCCCTATATGCTCCCCATGAGACCTGGCCCTGCATGAGTTGGGCCTCGTGATGATGGACAAGGAGCCAGACCATGTATCTGGACTCCTCAACGCCCCAACGCTGTGCTCGAAAGCAACGTCCCTCACCTACTCCACTCATTCTGACTGCAGCTCTGATCTACAATCGTTTCTGCTGTGTATTCCCGCCTATGGGGCTTATATATGCCAATTTTCGCGCACATTTCTCTGATTGGCCGTTTTGGAATTGTATCTACTTCACTGAAAATGCTTTATCATGCTCCATTCTGGATTTTATCCCATATATATGCTATTTCTGCATTTCTAGGTATTGCTCTCATGGCTTAGTGGTTTAGTACCTTGACTCTAGTGCATGGTATCCTGGGTTCGAATCTGGCAACTGATTTTTGATTTTCCTGACAGAAATGAGTTGAGACCTGTCAATCAAACATGCCAAAAGCACTTTTAAGCACTTAAAACCAGGTCTGCGCTCGTTTGCGCGGAGCTAACAAATGCGCACTGGCAGTTAGCTTGTGGGAGCGCCGCGCAAACGGTGTGCGCTGGGATAAATCTTAATTGGCTAGTGACACACATGTTCAGCTAAGCACAGCTAGTTGCAAACAGTTTCACTCTGTTAAACCGATGCCTAGCAACAGGCACGCAGTTTGCAGCTTTTTAAACACTACTCAGCTACAGGCACTCCGTCTCACAGCAGCTTAGCTATCAGTACATTTCTGACTATTTTTGTTATTGTGTTACTTCAGAATATATGCTCCGTTTCATTCCATTTTACAAAAGGGAATACATTTACATGTGTACAATACTGTCAGGGGGCTTTTTAGTGCTTATTTACAAAAAAAAAAAAAAAGGTTGTTGTGGGGGCTCGAACCCTGCCTGCCTACTCTTAGGCCGGCAACTCTACCGCTAAGCTATTACTTCTTGGCTTATGTTGCATATTTAGTTCTTATATCCTTTTCCACTGATTGCTAACTGTGATTGCGCTAGTAGCACACCCAAGCACGGGCGCACACAGTAGCAAACATTTACGGGGTTTAAAAAAAAAAAAGGTTTTAATTTAATTTTATTACATCTCTTCACTTTATACAGTGATGGTCTATCGGGGCATGTGTTGTGTAGTGTGTTTATGCACATTTCCATGGCCTCTCTCATGGCTGTTTACTTTCAGCCATTCTAGTCTTCTGGGGGCGTGTCCGCTTGCAGGGCTTAGCCTACTGACACGCCCCCTACTCTCTTACACGGACCGTGTAAGAGTTACTAGTGTGATTCAGCATGCCTCATGCACCTCATGCATATGCATGACATGCTGACATCACACAGTTTCACTGCAGCCTCCGTGTAAGAGTTATAACTCTTACACGGAGGCTTCCTGAATCTGGCCCGCTGTCTTTGTTGATGAATTATATTTTTGTTCAATTATTCATGTCTACATGACGTGTCTTAGTACTATTTAATTGTTTTGTTACAACTTAATATCAGTCTGATAAAGTCTGTTTATGTGGAGGAAAGCACTAGCTATGTTAATAAATTATCATTTTATTTGAATATGTATAGCATTTTTGATGTTTTTATTGTTTTTTTTTTTTACTGCTGCAGTTCAGATCAGTTTGAGGTTACATTCTATTGTTTTATTTTGTTCATGTAAAATGGAAAAAGAGAATGGAGTAAATCTGAAATTTCTGTGTAAAATGTTAACACTTGAAATGCCTACAAGTCCACATTTACTGTTAACTGGTATATTTTGTTAGAGATATTAATCCTGTACGGCACAATTTTTTGAACTGCACACCCTCCTCCTTCCACACACATACACACACACGCACACACACACACACACACACACACACACACACACACACACACACACACACACACGGACACACACACACACAAGCACACCCCGGGACACACACAGACACACACGTACATGACTAATTGTCATGTAGAGGAGCATTTCAGTGGAACATATACAGTGAAGTGGTCGAGTGTCTCTGCCATATGCATTTACTGAGCTAGTAACAGCTGTTTGGTTTGGGGCCCAAACACTGGAAAGAATATTCCTTACTTTCATGGAAATTTTAATATTTAAACATGCTGTGGCACACATGGTGGATATTCAAAAGCCTTAGCAGTGTAGTGCTAATAGCATTATGCTGTTGTGGCTGTTCCAAGACATTCAAGAGTGACATGGGGCTAAAGCACATTTGCATGTTTCTGAAATGATCACATAACACAGTTCAAATGACTGTGTTAAGTATTTTTGTGACCAGTCTACTCAGTGCTGTTGCACAGGGACCCACAGACTCACAGACACAGACATGCATACTACAAATCAGACACATACTTACATTTTGACTCACATACATAGTCACACAGACATACAGACAATCACATAAACAGTCTCATAAACACACACACACACACACACACACACACACACACACACACACACACACACACATATATACGCACACTTACCAAATGCACGCACTCGAGGCACTCCTCAGTATGGAGAAAATTGATATATGTGCAGTAACAGAAACCTGGTTTAAGGCTCCAGAGAGCACCCCAGCACTACCAGTCTACAACTCATACCATACATTTCAGCCACAAAACCCGAACCGAAATACAAAAGGCGGGGGAGTATCCATATTCATCAAGGATACCCACACCTTCAGGTTAGTTGCACAGCACAATGCTTCAGAGATCATCCACGTGCAACTAACAATGGGCAAAACTGCTATTCAAATTATAACTTGCTACAGATCACCCACCATGTCCCAGGACCCCCCTCCGCATTTCTGGAAACACTGTGAAATATAAAGGTCCTACCAAACACCCTGTTATTGGGTGATTTCAATTACCCAAACATTAACTGGGAGAACTACTCAAGTACAAACTCCCTTGTCCAACATTTCCTAGAATTTATAAATGCAAACGCCCTAGATCAACTGGTCAACACCCCCACCAGAGGTGACAACATATTGGACCTGGTCATCACCAACATGGGCGACCAGTGATCCACAACGGAGGTCAATCCCTCGCTGGTTATATCTGACCATAAACTAATCACTCTGGATATCCACATTCTGCCATCACTCCCGGTCAAAGAAACCACCGTGAAAAACTTTTCAAAAGCAAACTTCACGTTACTTAAGACCGAGGTGGGAAGTTTCAAAGTCCCCATGCTAAAGGATAACACTGAGCAAGCTGCAAAATCCTTTACTTATGCACTCTATGGGCACCTACAAGAATGCATGGATCATGCTATCCCAAACAAAACCAAGACTCACTCCTCCAAGAAAAGGAAACCAGTCTGGTGGACCCCTGCCATAAACAAGCTATACAATAGAAGGAGGAAACTAGTACAGAAAAGAGTAAAATCCCAAGAAGGGAAGACATTCCTGATCAGTATCAGCAAGAAACTACATTCCCTCATAAAATCATCCAAGGCTAGCTTCGAAAGAAAAATTGCCAAGGGCTCCAAAGATAACCACAAGGCATTCTTTAGCTTTGTCAAGAATCTAAGTGGCAATTCTCAGATCTGCTTGGAGTTAGTGCAGAATGGCACAAAATACACTGAACTGACCGATATAGCCAACATCCTGGCAGACAGGTTCAGTGCAAACTTCACCCCCCTCTCACCCCCAAATGGGCCCATAACTATACCAGAAGAATGTAGTGCCCCTGAAATCACAGACACTCAGGTTAAAACAGCCCTCTCCAAAGCCAAAAAAACAGCATCAATGGGACCGGACGGTGTCCCAGGCTGCATCCTACACAAGCTCAAAAATGAACTAACTCCTCACCTAAACACACTGTTCAAACTCAGCCTCTACACAGGCTACATGCCCACAGAGTGGCGCACAGCAACGGTTATTCTGATCCACAAAGGTAGAGCCACAATGGACCCCGGGAACTATTGCCCTATAAGCCTGACTAGCTTGGTCTGCAAAGCTATGGAGCACATCATCATGGATCTCATTAACAGAGACACTGGAAACCTCCAAACACTAGACCCTACCCAGTTCAGCTTTGTTAAGGGCAGATCATGCCTCCTAAACCTGGTGGACTTCTTTGAGACAGTTACCAAGGCTATAGATGTGGGAAAGGTGGTCCACACAGCCTACGTAGACCTCGCAAAGGCCTGCAACACCATTCCTCACTCAGGTATTATAGACATGCTCACCAGCCTGAACATAAACCTCTACATCATGAGATGGGTTGCCAACTGGCTCATGAACAGAACCCACATGGTAAGAGTTGCGGGAGCTAGGTCTGACTCTAAACTGGATACAACTGGCGTTCCCCAGGGCTCAGTCCTAGGACCCCTCCTGTTCGACATATACTTTTCAGAGGTACAGGTAAGCACAGGAGGACTATGGCTGACCAAGTTCGCAGACGACTGCAAACTAGAGGCTATAATTGACTCTTTGGCTGACACAGACATCCTCCAAAAGGGTCTCACTGAGACAGATACCTGGTGTCAAATACATGGCCTCAAGCTAAATGCCAAAAAGTGCATAGTCATCCCCTTTGGAAAAAACAAAGTACCCACAAGCTACCACATAGGTTGTAGCCCCCTAAATATGGAAGACGTAATAAGGGATCTGGGGACCCAAGTAGATAGTAACTTCTCCTTTGGTAATCACATTGCCAAAGTGGTTAGAAAATCCTTCTATGTGGCCCACCTAATCACAAAAGGGTTTGCATCCAGATCGAAAGAGGTCATTGGTCCCCTCTACGCATCACTCATCAGACCCATCATAGAGTACAATGCCCCATTTGGGATGTACCTTACAAGACACATGCAACAACTGGAAAGACTACAGAAGTACCTCACCAAGAGGATCACTGGCCTCAAGCAGATGCCCTATGCAGCTCGACTGAAGAAACTACAGCTGTACTCAGTTGCATATCGCCTACTCAGAGGTGATCTTTGCCTGACATACAAGGCCATGTCCAACCCAGAATTGATGGACATGCTCTAGCTATAGAAAACCATATCCCCTTGAGCCACATGCTCCAGGGATCTAAACCTCACCACAACAATAAATATGACGTGCTGGAGGGATAGATTCCTGTCCCAGAGACTTCCCATGCTCTGGAACAAGATTCCAATCTATATTAGGCAGAGCTCCTTGCTAACTCTCTTCAAGAGAAACCTTGATGAGTGGATGAGAAACAGAAAGTTTACCCTGGGGATCACTTCAATGGCTCTGCTGGACAGATGCACAGGGAGCTAATCTAAGGGGGGGTGAAAGCCAACACATTCCGGCTAGGCTTATAAATGCCTTCGGACAGATAGCCTAGTACCTACCTATGAAACTTATGAACCTATGAACAGGGATAACTGACATGTTGCTGCCATAGACAACAATGAGTGTTCACAGTAAAACTACTGTGTGCAGTTCTTATTTTTCTTCTTCAAAATGGCTTTGTAGACCATGTCTCTGAATTAGTTCACCACACAGTGTCTATGTCAGAGTACAGCTCTAAGGCAGATCACCTGATTAATTTGAATTAACAATGCCCCAGATTGCCACATTTGCATGTGGGATTATCCAACAAGAACACAATGCTAATACAGAATACTGTTGTAGCAATGCAGTGTTCTTTGAACTGATCCCTCCTAACGCACCAAGCAGTGCTAGGAGCAGAGTTACGCAGTGCCTTATCTGCCTTGGATTATCCACTTCATTAATGGGGTGCTTCAGGGATAATGGGCTGTATGAAATTATCACTGAGATAAATTGCACAGTATGAAATATAGAGGCAAATATTAACCATTCTGAAAAAAAACTGAACTATTAAACTAAACCACTGAAAATATGGTCATAACTGAGCATGTCACATATTCCTGACCTTTATGAAGCAGAACTTAGCTGTGGAATATATAACATTACAGTGATGATACTTTTATATAATTCAGTTAATAAGGAATTAGCAGCTGCTGCTGTATTATGAAAAATATGCAAACCATTGTATAATGTAATAATACCTGTATGCATGCTTATTTTACAGCAAACCATTATGGTTCAAAACTAGATGGTGTTTGCTTAAAGAGGTTGGGGTTTGGCATAATGGTTAAGGTCTTAACCACACAGACAAAATGCAGGGTTTGATTCTCACCTTTGAAGGAAATTGACTTGCTTAAAATGGCTCAATACCACAGTTAGCCTATTACTTACCTGTGAATATATGAACCTTTATGTGTCTATAGTAGTGAGGAAATCATTCTATGTTGTGCAACTTACAAATAAAGATAGGACACCTTGGTCCAAGGATGTCATTGTTCCTCTGTAATCAACATTCATCAGCCTTTTGGTATGTACCTAACCAGGCATAATCCAACAAATGGGACATCTACAGAGATTCCTCACTGACAGATTATAGGGCATAAGTAACATGTCCTGTGCAGACTGCCTCAAAGTCCTTTCAATTCTGTCTCTTACAGGCTGTTGGGAGGAGATCTATGTCTGGCATACAGGGCATTGTCAGACCCCACTCTGATGGAATTCCTGCATATCCACAAAATGAACAGCACCAGAATTACCCATTCTAAAGACTTAAACCATGTTTGTGATATATGTAGGACTTGCTGAAGAGACAGGAATGTATCTGAGAAATTGCTGTTCTCTGGAACAGGGTCCCCATTCACATGAAGCAGAGTTCTTCCTTAGCCCAATTTAGTTGTAACTTGGACAAATGAGTGGAAAATTCATCCCTGGTTTGGCACCTATATCTCTGATGGACATGGACAATGTTCCTCTCCCAGGATTCTGCATGTAAATGCTTCATCTCCCAAGCCCCTGCTTACACTTATCAAGGGTACCAGAACTTGTCAGAGATTTGGGATGAATAGCTGGGCTTAAAAAGGACCTAGTGGTCATTAGCCTAATACACACATACGAACCTATGAAATAACTAAATAGGAGACTGCAAAATGTGTTAGGCAAACTAACTGAACCACAAAACATGTACAGTGTGAAATATACATGTTTATAAGCATTAGAACAAAGACGGGGCCATGCAATTATACTAGACCAAGAGCAAGGTGACCGATGGTCCCAGTTTTTCCAGGACAGTCCCAGTTTGGAAGTCTCTGTCCCAGAATCCCAAACATTGTCTTTGGGACACAGAAATGTCCCAGTTTTGATTGCTCAGTCTGAATGGTGACTTGGCTTCCCAGGGTGGCCATTCCCCCTGCTTTCCCATCCTAAGCAGCTCTGGGGACTTTGCAATTTTTCGGGGATGCCATTGGGTATGGGGGTAAGGTTGGATGCCTTCACCATGGCAGGAACCTTCCAGGCCCTGCTACCATTAGTCAGTCACTCCCTCAAGGGCTTCCATCGTGGGGGTTCTGCTTGACCCCACTCACCCAAGCAGGACCTCTCCAGGCCCTACACCCATCTGCCTGATGCTCCCATACTGACTTCTGTCAGGGCCAAACCCTAATTTCCTCCCCTTTGACCTGGCCAAGAGATCTTCCCCAGCCATGGCTCCCCCATGTCAGGGACTCCACCGCCTGCATGTCTCCTGCAGGCTGCCAAATTTATGCTGGATCACTCATGCCCTCAGTCCCTCTCAGGGGAGCTTCCCTCTGATCCTGTCCACTCCTTCATAACTCCCCTCAGCTGCTGAAGGGCAGATCCTCTCTCATGAAGGCTTCAGAGTCCCCCTGCTTTCCCATCCAAAGCATCTCTGTGGACTTTAAGATTTTTCAAGGATGCTGTCGGTTATGGGATGAAGTTGGATTCCTTTGCCCTAGCAGGAGCTCTCCAGGCCCCTCTGCTGTCCACCCTGGTGCTCCCTTAAGGACTTCCATCATGGAGGGCTGCGCCTGATCCCACTCACCCAGGCAGGAGCACTCCAGGCCTCATTGCTGTCTGCCCTAGTGCTCCCTTAAGGACTTCTGTTGTGGGGAGCTCTGCCAGACCCCCTCACCCAAGCAGGATCTCGCCCAGCCCTGCCACTGTCTGCCTCTCTCCCCCTTCCAGACTTCCGTCCCAAAGGGGGCATGGCCCGTACCCTCTCACCCAGGTGAGAGCTGTCCTGTACCAGTCACTTTCCACCTCTCTCTCTCCCTTCTAGACTTCCATTGGGACTGACCCCCTCTGGGGTTCCAATTCTACCCAGGAGACAGAGATCTCTTTTCAAGGGTTACATATCTCCTAACTGCTGCCAAATCATGCAGTGTCATGCATGCTCTTGGAGCCTCTCAGGGGATCTTCCCAGCCTCGTGGACCTCTGCTGGGCCACAAAACCTCACACAGTCCCTCATCCAGACTTCTGTGACACTTGTTCTCCACTTTGCCTTGCACCTAGGGCTTTCAAACTCGCAGGGAAGATGGCCCTGGGTCCCCCCATTGCTGCACTTTTTGTGACATGCCTCAGTATCTCACCCCCATGGTGCCAGGTGCTGACAAATGTGCATCGCTTCAAGCCTTCTGGCATGTAGCTTCTTGCCTATTGGGTGGTGCTATTCACAGAGTGGCATCCCCACAGTACCTGGTGAAGGATGGGAGGCCAACCTGCCTGCCCTGGTGCGAGATGACATGGCTGCTCTATCTCCACTCCCATGGGGGGAGAATGGGATTACAGACCTGGCTTCCCCGGGCGGCCCTCAAGTGTCCCAGTTTAGGTCCTGTAACAAAATGGTCACCTTGACCAAGACCAGTAGCTACATATTGTCTGGGATTCTGAAAAAGTGATTACATGTGTGGATAAGGGCCAAATAGTGCAATCATTGCAGTATGGATGAATAATGATTAACTATGCAATAAGAACAACATTGCCTGATGGGCTCTCAATACGTAAACTACTCATAGTGAAAAGGCATCATCTCACTGAATGCTTGGTATTGTGCTGCAGTGGGACATGTGGCCTCCTGAGCTGAGTAGTCATTATGTAACACATTCTGGATAATTCAAATCCTCATCTGCAACAATGTGCTGCTACAACCATGGCTTAGATCCTAGAAATGGCCTGTACAATCAAGTCCCTTCTGTCTTTACATTATAAAAGGGAAGAAAATGGGTTGAAGGGAGAGGCAAGAAAGGAAAGAAAGAAATCAAAGGAATATAGATGGGCACTTTAAAAGGAAGAGTGGTATGTGAGTGAAGAAACAAAGTTTTTTTATTTGTGGAGAAAAGTATCCATTTTACTATATTTTCAGGAATGGTAGAGAGGGAAGGTAGTATGGGAAATGTGTGAATAAGAAAGAGGGTATAAGGATGGCAGTAGGAGTAAAAGAATAAACCCAAAAGGGAGACAAAGACTGACAGGAAGGGTACTGATAAGCATAAGGAGGGGAAAACAAAAGAGAGACACAGACAGTCAGAAGGAGGACAGTTGGTGATGGGAGGTATTGGGCTACAAATTAGGGAGTAAATTGAATCATAAATAAGGGGAACACCATGAGAGGGATAGGGTAAGGTGGCTGACTGCCATGATGCACAGTGCCCCAACCAACCTGAGATCAGTCATCTCATTGGCTGCCCTCATGGCAAGGCCTAGCCTGTGTTAGCCCACTAGTTAGGGACAGGCAGCTGTGTAACCCTGCCAGTCACATGAGGATGTGCTCAAGGTTGCCAATATGGTGCCCAGTCAGTGGTCCACCAAAGCTGACACCATGCCTTCCACTTCTTTCAAGGTTACATTCTGTCCCGCTCCTCCCCAGTTTTGTCCACTAATGTTGAACCTGTACCCAACCAGAAAGATGAAACAAGAGGGGACCAGGAAACATTCCAGTTCACTCTCTACTACATGAACTGCATTAGAAGATATGTATACAAATGAAGAGAAGTAAAACAGCAAAGGACAAATTAAAAAAGTAAAAGAAGAACACAGAAGAAGAAAATGATATTAAATATGAGATGAAAAACCAAGAACAGTGCAGATGCCTAGCTCAAATATACTACAGAATTATTTTCACCACAAGGGAAAGATTAAATGCCACATAACCTGCTTACTGTAGGCAGGACATTGGCACAGTCTATGAGTTGCAGACAGTGTAACTGCAGGGGGTTGTAAAGATGGATTGAACAACTTTCCTGAGCAGGCATTGCAGCCTGGTGGAACTTAGCATCAAGTGGAATAACCAGCTTACACACACATTGCTGTGCATGGCACCTGGAAGACCATACCATGCAGTCCATGTCACAAATGTCCAAAATCAGCACACATGGAACACAGACACCCAGTAAAACATTACTATGATATTTGACAACCAACATGAAATGTCACCAAGCAGCCTGTTAGATGCATGCCCAAGGTATTCCAGGTGCAAATGACACAGGTAGGGACAGTAGCATGTCCAGTGTAAGATTAAGGCATGGTAGGGTGACACGGGAAATTGTGCATTAATATTAGGCCAGTTGGCATGATAATATAATGGCACTGAATTCCAACCATCAATCTGATCCAGAGCAGACAATGATACCCAGTTTTCTATGTATCACAAGAGCACTGTGGTGAAACTCTGATGGTAAGGCACACATCAACCTGCAGTCTTAAGGCTGTACATGATGGTGTAAATAATTAGCAACACTGCAACCATGTGAAGCAGGTGCCTACATAATAATGCAGCAATAACATCAGTTCCACATATGTGTCTGATACCTTGTCAGACAAACTTGCCTCTCCTGGCATATTAGTCTGCATTCCTATATCTCACCAGGTCAGAGAAACAGAAAAACAAACAAAAAAATGCACAAATGCCAATAACTGCATATAGCTAAACAAGGCAATGTACCTATGCCTTAGCAACCATGACTTATTGCTATTTGCTGTATAATCCCACCTTCTTTCCCTATTCACTTGCTTCCTTTGGCAAAGGAGGTCATGGTGACACAGCTTCAGGCTGGTGTGACAATAACAGCACTGCTCACTACAGCAGGAAATGCTAGTGGCATCACTCACTCCCATGGAAAGATGGTGCCAGGTATCTACCTTGTGCTGGTGTCCGTCATAGGGTTTCCTGGCTGGCAATCATGGTGGTTCCTGTGCAGGATGCACAGATATATTTTAGTTGCCCTCCTTCACCACATGATAGCCCTTCCAAACTTAGCTCTTTCAGAAGCCATGGCCACATCATATGTCAATATCAAGAAGGAAATGGTAGCAGATTTGCATTGATACATATTGTGGGAATCATGTGACTTGCAACTGCATAACTGCATATCATTGTCAGTGCATCCTAAGGGCATAGGTGTGCTAGGTACAAGGTATCAGGCCAGTACCTACAAAGTTGGTGTCTATGATGGTGGCATAGCTTGCATACGGGCCACAAGGATGATGTCAAATAGCACACATCCCTGTGTAAGTCACAGATCTGACCATGTATTTGCAAACTGTTTTGCAGATTGTGATGTATGTGCTTGGGCATACAGGAGCCTGATTGTGCACTCTAGGTTTGCTGCACATTGCACTAACTGTGTGATTCAGAGACATTTCTCCTAAATTGTCTCTTGAGCATAATTGCAACACTGTCAGCTCTGAAATAAAATAATATAATATAATATAATATAATATAATATAATATAATATAATATAATAGGCTGATGCCATTGTGGAGCTCATCAGGCTAATTTTTTTCTCTTAAATAATGAGTAGATCCCAGAGGAATTATTTATATTGAAAAAAATACCACTAGTGACAACAGCCATAATCACAGAGCAACACTGGTAAAAAATATATTTATTACACTTAGCGCTTCAGCTCCCAGGCCTTCACAGAGTAAAAAACATTACTAAAACACAGATTGAAATACAAAAAACATAATAATCCATACCACTGCTAATACATTAAATAATCAATTAAATAATTAAATAATTAAATTACATATTTCCAGTTGGATTTTTTGTTTAACCCTATGGGTTCCAAGGTATTAAACTCAAGAATATACATAGTTTCTTTTCTCAGAAGTTTATCCTTTAAACTTACATTTTCACCCATCAATATTTCCACCTTTTCCAAGATACAACCTAAAATTCCTTCAGGGTTAGAATTGTGAAATTCAGAAAAGTGATTGCCCAAAGGGCTCTCCACTTTCACATTTCTAATGTCCCTCACACGTTTTTGAAAATGTACTTTGAAACTTCTACTAGTTTCTCCAATATAAAATTTGTTGCATCCACATTTTAGAGCATAAATAACACCTACAGTGTTACAATCAAAATTTCTTTTAACAGTAAAGGGACATCCATTAATTTTGATGAAGGAGCTAGCAATATGTGTACATATAGAACATTTTTTTTGCAAGAAACTGTACCAACAACAAAATTCACTTCTCTATTTAAATTAACATTGGGTAACTCAAAATAGTTATGTACTACTATATCCTTTAAATTCCTAGCCCTTTTATAAGAGGCTATAACCTGTTTAGGCAAAAGCAGACTTAGATCTCTATCCATAAACATCATGGGCCAAAATTGTTTAACAATATCCACAACTCTACAACTAATAATGTTATAAGTTGTGACAAAATAAACATTTTCAGGAATTTCATGCCTCAGATTAATAACATTTCCATTTACAACATTTTCATTTTTAAAGGACATCTGATGACTAGTATTATTATTATTCTTGCATCTGTCTAAGTAATTCACATTCTTAGGCCATCTGAATAACATCACTTTATTTTTGGCTTCTGACACTATGCCTGCATCATATCCCCTATCATTAAACATCTTTTCAGTTTCTAAACTTTCCTGGTAAAAAACTTCATCACTACTACAGAGTTTATGAATTCTAAGGAACTCATTATAAGGCAATACTGTCATAAGATGGAGGGGATGACAGCTGTTGTTATATAAGAACTGATTCCTCAGTTCAAACTTCCTATGTAACCCAGTCTCTAACTTATTGAGTTTAATATCCAAGAAGCTTACCTCAGTTCTCAGCTGTATACCATCGAACTCAAGGCCCATCTTGTTAACCTGCAGATTTTCAACAAATTTTAAAGCATCCTTATGGGTACCATCACACAAAAATATTAAATCATCTATAAATCTCAAATAAAGCAAGACCTATAGAAAGCGTGAGGATATATATAATCATACTCAAACTTGGCCATGGTAAGATTGGCATACATGGGGGCAAAAGCTGCCCCCATGGCCGTACCCTGCAGCTGGTGAAAAATCTCCCCATTGAAAACAAAAAAAATTATTTTTTAAGCAAAAAGCTACTAAATCTATAACAAAATGAGACATAGGGGAATCACCCAGAAAATAAAAAAGAGCCTGGATGCCCACATCATGTCGTAAAGACTTTTCACATCTATGCATAACCAAAACATGGAATCCTTCCATTGAAAACCCTTTATTTTATTAAAAAAATCTGAACTATCCTTTATGTATGAAGGAATGTTAAGAACATACTTTTTCAAATATTCATGCAAAAAACACTGATACATTTCAAAAAATATTTCTCTGCAGAGACAATAGGCCTCCCAATAAGGTTATCCAAACCATTATGAGTTTTTGGTAAGCAGTAAAATACAGCAATTTTTGTATTTTCAACACCAAATTTCTTAGTGATGCCATTAAATGAAAAGTAACCTAAACAATGACCTTTATTCAACAATAAAATATACTCCTCAATAGCTTGAAAATAGCAAGAAATATCACATCTTTTCTAAACTAGCTCACCATTTAAATGCTTGTAGCACATATTCAACTATTGTTTAAAATTTAAAATAACTATTTGGTTACCCTTATCTGAAGGCTTTACCACAAAATTCCTATCATCACAAAATTCATAAACTCTAACCATTGTCGTTTATCTAAATTATAACATATACTAAATTTATTACACATACAAGTCTTCTATTCTTTTTCCACTTCAAAACTAACAGTTGAAATGTAAGTTTGAATGCAATTGTTAGTATAAGGGGGAATAAAAAAACTTTTAGTCTGGATACTGCTGGTGTCAAAATTAGTGTAAGCATTACTCACACATTCATCAGATTCACTTAATATAGATACACATGAGTGAAAAGAATCATCACCAGAAATATCCTGGTTCACATTACCTACATATACATTATTTTTAGCAAAAAAAAATCTCTCAAATATAATTTTCTCCCAAATGCAAAAATCCCCCCTCTCAAAATATGTAATCGAGGCAAAGCAGTGGGAATTAATTTCAAACCTAACTCTAAAACAGACATTACTACTTCAGAAAAATAAAAACCAGACAAATTCAACACAAAAGTGTTATGAAATTCAGTTCCATTTCCATTTATTAAAATGTCCTTTGTAGTTACCTCCAGCGTTTCTCTGTGGTCCCCAGTCTTCTTGACCCTGCTTACCTTTGAAATTGGTGTTAGGCTTGGAATTAGTCTGTTGGTAATCGTTCCGAAATTTGCGGTTGAAATCTGTAGAATTCCTGGCTTCTGGTAAGGCCGGAAAAGTTTCCTGTTCTCTATTATCTGTGCCCTGTTGTTCTACAGCTTCCAAAGCTGCAAAAGACACAGAAGAGGAGGCAGAACTATTATTATGGCTTCAGTTCTGTCTATTCTTAGATACAGACCTTTTACCTTCTGGTACTGCTGTGCTCACAGTGGCTTGTGGAATATTCAGCCCTGTGGAAGTGCCTTCACCCAGTCTATTATTTTCCTGTTCCATAGACTTCTGGGAACGATCCACTGATGTTTCTCTAAAAATGCAAGGAATATTATAACAGGGGTCAGTGGCCATGGCCCCTTAAAACGAAACAGAAATACCACCAAAATAAAAAAGACAAGCATATGTTTGTACTGCATACACATATGCACTGTTTCCCAGCTATATAGGTAGGAAGAAGTAGCGCTTACAGGACCTACTGTTTTTGTGCCTTCTGCTTTAGCAGTACAAAAAGCTATGAATTTTGTTTAAGACTCATTTCTGTTTTCAGTAAAGGGAATGTGAGTATCTCAGCTCACAGTAGCTGAAGATTTACTGTTAGGACTTCTGTGATTGCAAGGTGTGGGATAAAATGTGGCAACTAACACGGGTAGGCACACACTGAAAAGTATCCACTGCATTCGCAGATATGCATGTTAAGTAAATACTAAGCAGTGTAAGACGTCAGCTATATACAATGGAGTTCTCTAGCCATCTCCTGCAAGGAAACATGCTCTACTTCAAACACAAGGTTAATTATTTCAGCATGAGCATCAATAGCAGCTTTATCCATACAGCTTGATGTCAATGGTTGTAAAAATGGATGCAAAAGTAAAACTGGTCATATTGCAGGGGAGGATGCTGTGCACATTTTTGTGGACTGAAAATGGACTTTACTTTTACAAACAGCCTATCCTCCCTGCTAATACAACTACTCCATATGTGTGTGTGTGTGTGTGTGTGTGTGTGTGTGTGTGTGTGTGTGTGTGTGTGTGTGGGGTTATGGCATTACCATATGAGCTGTTGTAATTCTTCCTTACATTAAGATTGTCAGAATGAAGCCAGATTAACAATAGATTATTGTTAATTATCATGACTGCGTAACCAGAAACACTGAAGAAAGGTATCATTTTACCACTTGCAGCAATATCTTTATATATTAAAATTGTCAATCTTAATTTCAAAAACTGAGAATAATCAAAATTCTTTTGTACTGTATCTATGTTACTAAACTCTGTCTTCTGTGTTTATTTACAGTCATTCTCAAGCTAATGGTTGTTTAGTATAGACTGCAGATTTGAAGCAATGTCTTTATGTTCAGTTTACATTTGCAAATATTAGGTGCTGATCTGACTTGTACAAAAGACGGTTAAACTGCCTATACATTAGCGATAGCCAATGGCTGAATGTATTATTTTATGTGAAATAAAAAATGTTGTCTTCTTTAATAGGTATCTGCAAGACTAAGAAAAACAATACTGAAATGAACAAAGTAATTATTGATATTTTCAACAGCACTCGGATGACACACCCATTTCACACCACTGTCCTCTCAATAAGCAACTGGAATAAGTTAATTACAATTTAGAAACTGAAAAACTCTTTTTAAATGTATCAACATATTATTAATAAATGTGATTTTATAACTTTTCTGTGCTGTCGCTAAGTGATCACTTCATAAAGTCACAGATTATAAAAATTATGTTTATTATGAGTATAACCATCTAATGATTCATTGCTCTCTCTAAAAATAGGATGCAATCA
The DNA here is from genome assembly GCF_019279795.1 of Protopterus annectens. Classification (NCBI taxonomy): domain Eukaryota; kingdom Metazoa; phylum Chordata; order Ceratodontiformes; family Protopteridae; genus Protopterus; species Protopterus annectens. The sequence continues at coordinate 1,218,849,676 of NC_056746.1, forward strand.
GACAATTATTATTACATAAATACAATGGTTGCTACAGCATATAATTGAACATAATAATTCTTAAAATATTTATTTTTTTCACCAAGCCAAAATTTCACTGTTCTATTGTATTACATCAAAATGCATTTAATAACAACATACATTATTCTAAAATCCACAATTGTCCTGAAAGTAATTGATTATAACTCTCTCTCCCTCTCTTTCTGCACTACATAAATATTTAGCTACTTTAATTATTGTATATCTGCCTTGTGAGCTAAATAATGTTAAACAGACCTCTTCCTCACAAACTGAGAAATAAATAGCATTGTTTGGTAAAAGGACATTTTTTTTATTATTATTATCAATCTGGACTCTCATTTCTTGAAGTTTTTCATGTTTAAGTACTACACGAGAAAGTTCTTCTCTAATAGATAGACCAAAAATACATGATGGCATTCCTAGACTCCTCTTAACCTTTGATTTTATAATGTATCCTCGAACTTATACCTCATAGATAGAGATGGGTTTCATCAAATATGCAGCACATTTAGGTACTGATCTTCCTTTTGTAAAATTTCCAAGTAGACATATATTTTTGAACAACTGTTTGCCCTTATTTCATCCATGTCTCTTTGTCTCATTACCTTAATTATCATCCTTTTCAAGTGCAGAAAATAACTACAAGTTCTTTTTTTCTAAATAATTTTTAAATAGTCCACCTCATACCTTTTAGGAGTTTGACTGATCCAATTTTAATTCTCAAAAGTACAATTGCATTCTTGGTATGAGCTTGTATTTTCTTGTAGCAGTATTGTTAAGAAGTCATAGGAAATTATTTTTTAAGTTTAACATAACATGCATATGTGAAAAACATGCATTAGTTCCCACAAAAGGTGTCCACAACAAACATTGCTGTGGAAATATTGTCATTTACATTATACAGTTTCCAAAGGAAGTCTAATATGTATAGGCAACATCACAATCCACAGGTGGTATCTTCTAGGTAAAAGTTGCCTTCAGGCCAGCACTTCTGGCCTATGGTTAACAAAGTTTGCAGATGACTGTAAATTAGGTGTTGTTATTCAAACTTCAACTGACTCACAATTGCTCAGTTTAGACCATGTTAACAATTGGTGCTAAGTCAATGGTCTCAAATTAAATGTAAAAAAATTGTAGCATAGTTCATTTAGGTAAACAAAACAGTTTCACTTGCCATATAGAAGATGCATCCCTGCAATCAGACATTGTTGTAAGGGATTTGGGTACTTTTGTTGATAGTGCCTTATCATTTGACCAGCATGTCTCCTCAGTAGTTTGTAAGGCCTTTTATCTGTCCCATCTAATTTCCAAAGGCATCTCCACTAGATTTAAAGAAGACTTAATTACCCTTTACTCATATCTTATCAGACCCATTACTGAATATAATTCATCTTTTGGCATGTATTTATCTAAACATATCACACAACTTGGGAGACGTCAGAGATTTATAACTGAAAAGATCAGTGGCCTCAAAAACTTAGTTATTAGATGAGACTGGCAGTTCTTTTTCTGTACTCAGTCTCTTACTGACTTCTCCATGGAGATCTATGTCCTCCATGGAGATCTATATTTAGGGTCTAGTCTTGTTCAAGGTCCAGGGCACAAGGACCACCTGCCCACCTCTGTTTTAGAAGGATAAAGAGAATGTGCTTGAGTGAGAAAGACATTCCTTGTGCCCTGGACCTTGAACAAGACTAGACCCATGAACAGCAGATAGAAGAGATAAATGGGCAGTCCGTGCAAAGATTTTGTCACTCTAGTGGGGGTCCAGGATTCACAAAAATAGATGGCCGTTGCCTAACAGGTCACATTCACCTTCTGAATGATGCTGGCATTTAGGAGCTGAGACTTGTATCACAGTTTTAAGCTATCCTTTATCAACATTAATGATAGCATAAGGACTGACTCTCCTCCTATGACCAGCTAGTGAACCATTTGAGTGAAAAATAACTGTGCTATCAGGCAAAGGAAGGCTTCAGAAGAACACATGTCCATAAATGTCAGCCCAACCCATGTGACCTCCATTGATTTGTTAAAAGAAGTCTTGCAGAAGAATATGCATATGATGCAGGATTTGAGAGTAAGAGATGCAGAAACCTAGACTTTGCAGTCATGTCTAAAATATCATGGTTAAAGAACCATGCAGTATAGTAATGCCTGATACACGTACAACTATATTCTGTTATTATGCAGTATTATGATCAGTACAAGCATGTCTGTTCAGTATTGATCTATGTACTGAATAAAGTAATCTGTAACAGCAGTGGTTCCTAGTTGCTTATAATGCAATGAATTGTGAAATTCTAACAATGACTTCGTATGGGTTGGGACAGTGGCCTAATGGTTAAGGTGTTTGCCTTACAAACACAAAGTGTGGGGTTTAAGTCTCACAAGGGATAATTGGCTAGGTTTAAAATGGCTTGCAAGAGCAGTTAACCTAGTGCTAACCTATGAACCTATACCATTCTTGGACAGTCCCATACCTCTCAACAGTACATATTTTTGCAGAATGTCCAGATTTTTGCCTCATATTTTTGGTCTGTTTTTCAAGAGCATTCATACTGACATTTCTTCGTATATCAGTGCGATGCTCTATGATCCTGTCTTTCAACCTTCTATTGCTCTTGCCAACATAACATTTTGTACATTTTTTGCATATAGCTAAATATTCAATATAAGATGCGTTGCATGTAGCAAAACTTTTAAAACAAAACTTTTTTTTTAGTTTTAGGATTCATA
>NC_056746.1:1218857435-1219009935 GCF_019279795.1 Protopterus annectens
CAACCAGTGTATTGTACGTTTTTTTATTTTTTATATATTTTCCCCTACCAGATTTGTTTGCTTTTCAATTGAATTGTACAGGTTATAGGTCACATTAAAGGTGGGAAAAGTTTTGAAATGATTTATTGTGGTCTAATTTTTTTATATAACAAAAAAAAAAAAAAACTGGCATTTTAACAGAGGTGTGTAAACTTTTTATTTATTTATTTATTTACCGGACACTCCCGGTCAACAAATTTAAATAAATAAATAATAAATAAATGATATGTATATATAGATACACACTCATATACACACATTGTCACATGTCACATGCATACAATTATCTATGTATATATAGATGCACATTCATACACACACACATTGTCACATGCATACACTTACATATGTGTGCATGTGTGTGTGTGTGAGCAACCATAATATAAGGAAATAGCACCATATTTCTAAATCTGCATTGCCTGTGTTACAATTCAGATCCATATTACATGCAAACTCTTGTTTGTTAGATTGCATCTTTAAACACTCCAAAAACATTGCACTGTCCTTTATTTACATCAAACGCTAGAGTTGTGCTGTGTAAGATGTTTCTAAATCTCACGCTATGTAAAACATTTTTGAAAATATCTGCACTACAATTAAACCATCTTGCAACACTTTTCATATTTAATTGTGTAAATTTGCTACTACAAAAAGAATGGATGGAGACTATCCGACAATTAAACTTTCTTCAACTTCCTGAAAAGATATTAGTTAAAGCATTATTTATCAAACTGTGTTTGTCAAAAATATCCTGTTTGCCAATGCATAATGACTTAAAAGGCAAAAAAATAATATGTATAAATAATCACTTGAGTAAAGAATAACTGCAATCAGGCAGAGGAGGGGGCTTCAGAGGAGCACAAGTCCACAAAAGTCAGCCCAGCCAAAAATTGTGTGTCAAATGAAGTCTCTAGCAATGCAATATAGCAGTACCACAAAATCCAGTTGTGCATTATCACAACCAAATTTCAGGCAAGTAAAGAGGAATACAAAAAGTTAAAGTCTTGTTCAGTTTTGCTACAAAAGAACTTTCATGTGTTTTCCTACACGAAAGAGACAGTGAAGTTCACCCCAAATATGAGATAAAAGAGTAAGACTAGCCCCCGGATTTACTAATCTTCCATTCAGGACTAGCTTAGTCCTGCACGGAAGCGACCATTTAGGAGCAGGACGGCAGCGCGCCATGCATATTAATTAGGCACACTGCTCGAGCTCCTAGGCTTAAACGGAGCATGCAAGAGTGCAGGGGGCGTGTCTGAGAGCAGAGCTCTCAGAATAAATAGCCCCCCACAATGTAGAACAGCAGAAAGGGGTATGCAATGAGCGAGACCGCTCACAGGTAATCACATATCCCTACCAACAGTCCCCCTTGTGTACAATAGCAGCAGCATATGTAAATAAAATGAAGAAACCTTTGTATTTTTTTTTAAATCTGATTAAAGCTAACCGTAGGTGCGCGGGTGTGCCCATCCCTTAGCTACGGTTAATGCAAGTTAAATGGCTGAAGACCATAACAAGGAAGATATAAGCAAATGAAGCAGCATAGCAATAGTGCAGTGGGCAGAGCATTCACCTTATGAGCAGGAAGTCCTGGTTAGAGTCCCACTGCAGCAGATTCCATTTTTCATGGCAAAGCATGTTATGAGTAATATTTATGATGCATAACTCACTAAATAACATATTTTTTTATGAACTGGAGTACTGCAGTAAATGCACATGTAAGGTGTCAGTGTCATAATGATTAAGGCACAAGTATGCAGGTGTAAGCACAAATAAGCAGTAGTAAGCATATTTAAGCACTAGTAAGCAGGCTTAAGCCCGTTTGTATGGCGGTAAGCAATGCCCACACTGGCTAAGCAATTCTAAAGCTAACACTGTGTAAACAGATGCAATGGCAGGTTAGCAGTACTTAACGTTGTGCAAACCCACTTACAACTGCTCAAAAGTGCTTTACTCACTCTGTATCCAACGGGCCTTGTTCTCCCCATCAACAAAATAAACAGTCATGCAGGTCTTGAACCCAGGACCCTATATACCATAGGCCCAGTAACTATCCACCAAGCCATCATAGAAGTACAGAAGAATGAGGTAGTAGCACATAAGTCCTCACATAGTATAACCAAACTTAACCTGTGAAAGGAATCAGTATACAGTCATATGTACCATAACCCACTACATAACATAAATATGTAAACTGGAGTACAGCAGTAAGCCCAGAAGTGAGGTGTAATTGTACTAGAGTGATAAAGTCCCCAATAAAACACAGGGACCCCACAGAGTGTACATTCACATTAATCATGGATACCAGGCATACATATAAGGTGTAATGAATAATACCACAATGCCAAAAAGGCATTATAATTAAAGTCTAATGTAAGCAACACTAAGCATTGCACAGGCCAGCTTAGGAGGTGTGAGCAATGTGTAGACCAGCTAACTCATTGTGTCCCTATGGTATACCCCTTTAAACAATGCCAACCTTAGGTAAGCAGGTTTTCCCATAGCTTAGCCTTTTCAAAATCAGCCAATCGTGGAAAAGTGCAGGAAATTAGCCCTTCTTAAACCCAAGAGGAAGGAATGCATCTCATAACTGGTTGTAGCTTCCCATTGCAGGCACTATGGCAGTAAGGGGAGAAGGAGTGGGCTTCTGGGCGTAGGAGGATCCAGGAGTCCAAGGTCATGGCAATACTCCTAGTTAAAGATCATGCTCAGAGACTGCTGCAGGGCCATTACCAGGGCTCCCAATATTAGGCGGAGGCCTGGGACCATCTTGCCCACAACCTCACAATTGCCACTGGCATACCCCGAACTGGTGATCAGGTCAAGCACCACTTTGCCGACCGGAAGTGGCGGAAGGGGGACCTCTTGGAGGAGTGGATCCAAGAGGCTAGAGTGTCAGGGGATGTTCCAGACAGTTGTAAGTATCACCCCAATATGTGTGCAATAATTGTCAGCTCAGGTATATCATGGATAGGTATGGCTAAGTATTCCTCTTATGTCCCCCACAGCTGCAATGGAGCGGGCTGCAAACTAGGAGGCCCACATCAGCCACCTGGCGAGGTTGCGATGCGAGTCAGGTCAGTAATACTCATGCATATACTACAGAATATGGCAGTAAGAGTCTCATATTATCTGTAAGTCAATAAAAGTGTAATAGCCTGACAAAACAGGTCAAACTGCTGGACTGCATGTATATTTCCTGGTATCATACAGTAATGTAGATATGCATTCATGTAATAGTACTGTAGTATTAAGCACTGTTACCCACACTGTGCACCATAAATTGAATGTGTAGGAATGCCTGTATATGACAGGTGTAATCCCCAGAGGCTATGTAGTACAACTGAGCGACTCTTAGACAGTAAATTGGGAAAATGTGGACAACAAACACTGAATAGCACATGTAACTGAGATGTAAACTGTAGCTTTTTAGCACACACAGCCACGGTTCGAATCCTGCCAGTGGTCGTAGCTTGCATACAGAATCATACCCCCCAACTGTACAGATATGTCCAGAATGTCTAGTAAAGTGACCCATATCTGTTGCCTATCAACCTGTCCCCCTGGGAAATCAGTGGGATGATCCCAGACGTATAGGCAGCAAACAGGAAATACAACTGATTGACACACAGCTATGAGAACAAAGCTGGCACACTAGCAATGCCCCAATACCTTATGTGACTAAGAAGTCACGTAAGTCCCATTTACACCCCACTTTTTCAAGCTGTGATCATTGTGTGTACAGTAGCAGAGTGAGATGTATGTGCATAATAGTAATGTGGACTCTGGTACTGTGTGTGGGAACATTCAGGTAGTGCTAATAAACATTCCTCCCACCGGTCTATGTCAGATACCAACACTGTGCCTGGAAATACAAGAATGATATGCAGTTGCTCTGAATAATGAGGTATTAAACATCACTATCGCTCACACTGTCAAACAACATATAACTGTCTAGGAAATTGTATATGAGTGTCGTAATACAAGGTCAGAATGCAAAAGCACAGTGGATTAATAAGACAGAAAGCAGATAGGAGATATACAGCAATAGCTATATAGCAGACACAGCTGTGATGGACAGTGTTTAAGTTGTAGCAGATACAGCCATGGTCTGAATCCTGGGAGTGGTATTAGGCTGCATACAGATGCATACCCCACAACTGTACAGATGAGGCCAGAATGTCCAGTATATGTGCCCGTATCTGCTGCCTGTCCCCCTGGTAAGTCTGTGGGATGATCCCAGATGTGTAGCTAGCAAACAGGGAATACAAGTGATTGTCAAACATCATGAGAACACACCTGTCACTGTAGCAACCCCCAAAACTGCTAGGAGAGTAATATTTCAAGTATGGCCTATCTTCACTCCCGTGTTGTCAAGCTGTGTGACCAGAGTGTGTACAGTAACAGAGTGAGATGTATGTGCATAATACTAATGTGTAATCTGGAACTTGTGTGGCAACAGTCAGGTAGTGCTGACAAACATTGCTCCCACAGGTATGTTGGATACGAACACTGTGCTGAGAAATACAGGCCATTAAAACCTGTACTGGTACTGTTCACTAAGTTGTATGGAATTGTGAGTGTTGCAGTTTCTCTGAATAATAAAGTATCACTGGTCACTGTCACCTACACTGTGCTACATAATATAACTGTGTAGGAAAACATGTATATGTGTGTGTCAGGTCACTAAATGTGGAAGAGGGCAATATTCTAGACATAATTTGTAAACCACAGAAAAACAACTAACGATCCAAACCTCAGCCAAGAAAGTCACTGATGTTTGCCAAGAAGTACATAGTTCTATGCCAAAAAATGTAGAATTATTTTATTGTAGGTAAGCGCTTTTGTGGCACTACTCACACCACTTCTTCAGACTTTTTACAGCCATGCATCACATTACTCTATACTTTATACTAAAATTGGAATCAGCCCCCTAACTTAATTGATTCAATTGAATAAATTAACCTGTTGATCACCCATGAAAAACTTCTATAAAAGCTATACATAGGGTACACAAGCTCAAGCAGTCATAAACTTCATTCTACTATAAAATATATAGAAAGGGATACATATATAACAAAGAAATATGCATATATGAGCAACATATATAAAAAACACTTATAAAAAACTTATATATGCATACTTTTAGCAACAGGTATATTCATACAAAAATAGAAATATAAAATAAATGCATACATACATTTCTCTCTTTCTACACCTAACCAAAGGGGTACATAGTTATCATTTTAATATATAAAATATAAAAAAGTAATAAATGACTTTTATGCAATCAAATCAAAGGCCTATTCTGCAAAACCGGTTTGAGGGGGATCCTGTCATTTAGCCCTTGACCCCTATCTGCTCTCAATCTGATGATCCAGCATGTCTCTGAAGTCTCAGTTCTGTTTATAATGTCCCCCCTCTATCATTTTCTCTTATTAGTTCTATCACTTGCAAGCTAAATGTACGCTCTGGCCCCTTACTTTGCACATGCTTAGCCAATGCATTTGTCAAATTCTTGTTCCTAATGTGTAATAAATGTTCTCGTATTCTGAACCTCAATTCCCTGTTTGTTTTTCCTACATAGAAACTCAAACAATTATTGCACACTGCTATATATACTAAGTTCTTGCTATTGAAGGTAGCTTGAACATTAAACACATATTCTCTACCTGTATCAGGATGCAAGAAATTATTACTAGCATCTATATATCTGCACTGATTACATCTAGTGCATGGTAATGAGCCCTTATTAGTGGTGACGTTTCTGCTTAGCATTTCTTTGGCTTCTGTGGGATAGCATAAATGTCTCTTCAGAGACTTTTTATTTTTAAAGGAGAAACTTGTTTTTTCTCCTACTATCTCCCTTATATCGGGATCTTGTGTCAAAATGGGCCAGTGCTTCCTAATGACTCATGGTATAAGGGACATATTACTTGAATATTGGGTAGGTTCTCTCAGAACTTTCTTTTTTACTATTGGGTTCATAGTTGTATTATTCCTATTGTCTGAGAAATAGGGCTTCCCAGTTGTATCTCTTAACTTGGCACTCTCATCTATTATATCAGTTATAATGTGGTCAGTATAACCCCTCTCTCTAAATTTCTGTCTTAAGTCAGTAATCTCTTGATCAAAGTCCTTGTCCCTTGCTGTTAACCTAGATGCTCTCAATGTTTGCCCTTTTACAACATTTTTAAAAATGTGTCTGGGGTGCATGCTCTCTCAGTGCAGAATGGTATTTCTATGACACTCCTTTCGATATAATTTGGTAGTTATTTGACCCTCTCTTGTCTTGAACACATTTACATCTAAAAATTCCACTTCCTTATCTGAAACCTTCATTTCAAAGGTTAGAAAGGATGTATTGGTGTTAACATCATGGTAAAACCTATCAAGTTCTTCCTGGCTACCATCCCATAACAAAAAGAGGTCATCTACCAAACGTTTGTAGAATATTATCTGCTTCCAAGTGCCATTGCTTATACTGTTATTCTCCCATAAGACCATGACTAAGTTTGCATAGCTGTTGGCACTAGAAGTGCCCATGGTCACCCCTTCTTTTTGTAACTACAAAGTATGGTCAAATAACATAACATTGTTCGTGAGCACCTGCTCCATCAATAGACAGATTAATTCTATTTTTGTCTGTGTATAAGTGCTGTCCTTAGTTAAATATTCCCTTAGCATGTCAACTCCCAAATCATTGGGAATTGATGTAAAAAGGGAACGGACATCTAGTGTAACTAACTTCACATTATCCAGATTTAAATTAATGCTTTTCAAGAAATCATATAATTGGTTTAAGAATTGTTTGGTATCCCTTACAATAGTTGCATGCTTGTCTACTAATGGTATTAGTGTTCTCTCCAAGTATATGGATATTGGTTCTGTTGCCCAATTCTTGCCTGAGACTATAGGTCTTGGGAGGGTGGGGTCACTGGATCCTTGTGTATTTTAGGAATCCCTTGAATAATAGGGGTAAGGGGGCTATTCACTTTAAGGTAATTATACAGGTCTTCAGTTATCCAACTGTCTAGTAAACACTCATATAACACATTTTCCAGTTTTTTTAGGAGACTTTCTTTCTGTTTAACAGTAATAATTTCATACAATTTAACATTTCTTTCATTTTAGTGTCATGATAACTTTTGTTCATAATTACTATTGGTCCCCCTTTGTCGGCTGGTTTTATTGTAATACTTTCATCATCCTTTAAGTCATTTAAGGCTTTGTATTCCCCTCTGGACATATTATTAAAAAGGGCTGTGCGCCTTTCATTATCTAATATTTCAAATATTTCTTTTTCACATAAGCTACTAAATACGTTTACAACTGAGTGACTAGGAAAAATAAATGTGCTAGGTTTTTTGAAAACAGTAATTCCCTGGTCACAATTGTTTCCAAGTCTTAGCAACACATTCCTGCTAAACATTTTCAAGTCTATTATATTGTCAGTTACCTCAATAGTTTGTGCAGGTATGAATGAGAGGCCTCTATTCAGCATCTTCATTTCATCCTGAGTCAATGTTCTGGTGAAATATTCCAGACTAGGAGGTCTTTCATTCTGTTGCTGTACCATCCCTTCTTTGATGTCCTCTCATTCGATATTGCCTGCTGCCCTTTTCTTTTGAATCCTTCTCTGCTCCGTGATCTGCCCATATGGGACCGTTGTTGAGCTGGGGTTAACTTGGTTGGAAATAGTTGAAAAAAATGTTCTTCCTGGAGAAGTTTTCCCTTCAGTATATCCTTTGTTGAAGTAGATGGTAATATTGGTGGTGTTTTTAAAATATTTGATGTTGTTTCCGTTGTTTCCTCGCCATTTATCTTCTCACTTTTACTATTTTCATTTTGCATACAAGAAACTGTCTGCTGTTTAGATAAACCACCTGAATTAGCCTGCAGCCTTGCTCCCAAGACGTCCTGTACATTATTTATGCATGATGTCACTGAATGACCATCGTCCATATTATTTAAGGTGGTTGTTTGCAGGTTCAATGTGTGTTCGTGGCCATACGAACACATGGCCCTTCTTAAAATCCCTTCTATCTCATTCTAATTTACCATATTTCTGCCTATACAGTCTTTTTTCATATAGAGATTCTGAATCCATTATATTGGTTAGTTTCTTATCAACCAAGGCAGATGGATAGTCTTTATATAATTGTTCTTGCTGAGTTAGAATTTTTTCTCTGTTGGTTTCTTCATCTCTTCCTGTATATTCAATAATAAGCCTCATGTAATTGAAGTTTAATTCCAAGTTACATTGTTTCCATTTTAAAAGCATTTCTGGCATCCTATCACCCTGTGTTGGCATGTTTAATATTCTGAGGCCATGGGGTATAACTTTATACTTCAGGCCAGCTTCCAGGTGGAAACTTTCAGCTTACAACCTCTTTATTTAATAAAGTTCATCCTCTAACTTATGAACTTCTCTCATTAAAGAGAAAAAGTCAGTCTTTATGCCTCACTTGTTGATCTTCTGATGGCTGTTCTGTTGCCAGTAAGGGATTAATTGTGCACTTCATGAATCCCATAAGATCCATTCATGCTTTGCTGGTTTGTTCTCCTTGAATTCCTGGAGCATATTCCAACTCTATAACATCATTGTACTAGTAGTACTACAACTCCTTAGGTTTCCTTCAGCCATTTGGCACTAACCATGACCAACAAAATGCAAAATGAACAGTTTCTCTAGGTCACAGTTAGTGTAAATGAATTGCCAGCAACAACCAAAATTATCTGTAAACCACAACAGCCAACGATCCAAACCTCAGCCAAGTAAGTCACTGTTGTTTGCCAAGAAGTACAAAGTTCTATGCCAAAAAATGAAGAATTATTTTATTGTAGGTAAGCGCTTTCGTGGCACTACTCACACCACTTCTTCAGACCTTTTACAGCCATGCATCACATTACTCTATACTTTATGCTAAAATTGGAATCAGCCCATTAACTTAATTGATTCAGTTGAATAAATTAACCTGTTAATCACCCATGAAAAACTTCTATAACAGCTACACATAGGGTACACAAGCTCAAACAGTCATAAACTTCATTCTACTATAAAAACATATAGAAAGGGATGCATATATAACAAATAAAGAAGCATATATGAACAACATATATAAAAAACACTTATAAAAATCACTTATAAAAAACTTATATATGCATACTTTTAGAAACAGGTACATTCATACAAAAATATAAATATAAAATAAATGCATACATACATTTCTCTCTCTCACCAGCATGTGGTCAACACATGGCCAGAGTCTGTGCAGAAAGAGTTGGAAAGCTATATGCAAAACAGCAACTTGGAATCTGGGAGTATTTGTAGAAACAGTTAGTTAGTGTTAACAAGCATTCCCTCCACAGCTATACCAGGTAAGAGATGTATACTGCAGGTAAAACCAGGGCACGTGTAATGATGACGATAGCCATATCACTGTCCAAAGTAAGGCTATAGGGTAATGTAGTAAGACTTGTAAGGTACAGATACCACTGACTAGGAAAGTAATGTGGACTGCAGGAATAGACAAGTTGTTAATTGACATCTTTCTCCCCCCCACCATATCTCCAACAATAATCAACATACCCATCCCACTGGTATGTATTGACTCTGATAATGTCCAGTTGTTTGATAAATATATTAATGGTTCCCATGCATGTGCTATATTGAATTATTCCAATATTGGTGGCATGGTGCCATCAACGTACCTGCATGTTGTTCTTATTATCATTGTGGTCCCATATATGCATGTGTTCTGTTTGCTATGCAACTGTTCCGTATCTGGTGTCTGGGTTAATGGGAATATCTATGCATGCTGTTATACCTAACCCTGGAATGTGTTGACTATTACTAATCCATATATGATGATGAAATCTAAACACTATGGCACACTTGGGAAGGCCAGTCCCAGCGGACCCCCCTGTCCCACCTCAGCTGGCCGTGGCACCGGGCACCAGCATGTCTGGGGCCCATCCCCGGCCCTCCCTGTCTGTTGGTCCTGCACCACCTTCAGGTGGAACTGCCTCGGGGGATGGGGCTTAACCCCCCGGGATTGGGCGCAGACAGGCACCTGTCACCCCTTGCCAGGTTGGGGTCATGGTGCATAGAGCGATCAGTGAGCAGTTTGGTGATCTTCTACACCTGATCGGGGGCCACGTGTCATGATTAGAGAGTCAGCCTGGTTTTGCAACTCAGCCCCCAGCACAGCCACCTTCGGGGCTGTGAAGGTGCAGTGATGACTGCCCATGGGTGGGGACCTCAGTCCCACTGTTACCACTAGGGAGCTTGTAGGCTTCCGATATCCCAACACCCATCCTCATCAAGGTGTATACCCCCACATGAGTCATATACCACCCCTGTATGCGTCTTGTTTTGTCTGTTAACCTACCCAACCTATCTCCCCAAATATACCTACTACCCCTCCACAACATCCCACTCTCACATGAAAAAAGAAAAAAGGGCCATCTGTTCCCACAAAAAAATCTCACCCCATACATAGCTGTCCATTTTCACATGTGTCCACTGGACACATGTAATCCGGTCTAATTGGCATCACAACTTATTATTATTGTCCTCACCCCTTTCCCAGGGGGTTGAGTGTCCAAATCTACCTCCAAATTCATTGTATATGCACAGCTGTTGCTGTAGAAGAAATGGGCAGCTATGGACCTTCTCTACACCCTTCCTGCACATCCCTAGCTATTTTCCCTACTGTCTTTCCCTCTTTGTGTCCCTTTTCACCACTTTCTATCAACCCTTTTTTCTTTTCTTTTAAAGAAATTAGCATGGGAGGAAGCGGGAGGAAGCACTTTTAAGCATCAGTAAGTGGGTCTAAGCCTGTTTGCGCAAAGGTAAGCAACGTCTGCACTGGTTAAGAGATTTACTATCTGTGAAAAAATAGTTGAATTCTATTGCAGGTTTGAGTGGTGAGATATTGGGAGAAGAGTAAGTGTTGAGTTTTTGGCTCAGATGTAAGATTTCTTTATTAGCTGACCAGAATTTTTTACGGTTGTGTTTACTCTTGTTCTGAAAGTTGTTACAGTATAGGTTTTGTTATCATTTATTGATTTTTAGTACATTTGTGTAGTTTTCGAGATATTGTGGTGTTTTATATTTTCGCCATTCTTTCCATGCTTTTTATTCTGTCCCGCATTAGCATTCTACTCTTTCTGGATAGCCAAATGTGGTTTTAGTGTCTTCCTTCCAAAAGGTGTAATGCTGTTTACGATATTTAGGAAAGTTGCATTGAATTCATTTACAGTATCATTTGAGGGAAGGATTTTTAGGATGTCTCAGTTAAGAGACGATAGGATCGCAATGCATATTTCTGGGTTAAACCTGGACAGGATTCATGTTGTTTTATAAAGATGCAGTTTAAGTAGATGTGTGAGATGTCTGATTGTACAGACTGGGAGATGGTCACTGCGAGAGTCAGGCATTGTACCTGCTCTGGTGAATTTGATAGGGTCTGATACTAGGACCCAGTCTAATAAGGAATTTGATGTCTTCATAGTTTGTGAGAGGCTATTAATTAGTCGATTGAAACTATTTAAGTCCAAGCAAGATTTGGAGGAGTTATATGTTATGACCAGCCAACTGATATTGAAATCCTAGTAGAATTATTTTTTCCTTGTGGAATTGTTATTGATATTTAATGCAGGATATCTTCCAGTGTAGCTGTATTGTTGCCAGGAAGGATGCAGAGGACAGTAATACATATTTCTCTATATTTGTTTATTTTCAGGAAAGTAATAAGAAGCTCTTCCGAACTCAAATATTTTTATTGGTTTGTTGCTGTGGGAAATGTAGCAGTTGTTGGTCCATATTAAAAGAATACCACCATCCCTCATCTTTGTATGGTCATTAATGCTGATATTTTAGCCAGTAGATGTAATTTTGGAGTTGTTTATGCTTGGTTTTAGCCAAGTTTCAGTTACTGCTAGAATATCAGGCTTGTGTAAGGTAATTCAGGCATGTAGTTGAAGTAGTTTTATTTCTTATACTTCTAATATTTATGACAGCAAAAGTTAAATTACTGGGATTGGGGACTGATCATTGCAGAGTTAGACTAGTATGTGGAAAATAATTTTGTTGATGTTGGTTAATATTTGGTGGGGCTAGGATTATGGTGAATGTCTCCTCCTAGGAGGATTTTAATATACTGAGGTATTGTTGAGTCTCTCTCATTTTTGGACACTAGTTTTCCACTTAATTTTATTGTGATTTCAGTTGAAATGGAGTTAATTAGTCTATATTTGTGGTAAAGGTGATGGGTGTCGTTAAATAGGTTTGGTATGATGTAAGGAAGGTTCAGGGAGGAAGTACGGATACATCATTGGGATGGAATTGCAGAGATGTCGAGAGCTATTACTGAGTTATGGTAGGATGAGAAATGTTTCAGTTGGAGGAGAAGAATAGAGGATAAACTCAGTAGTAGCATGATTAAGTAAAGGGAGTTGAATTTTATTGATAGCAATTAGTATGGAAGTAGGAATCAAGAAGGAGGCAAGAAGTTGCAGAATGTAGGGTATTTAATGGTGGTGGAGTCTGAAAGTTAGTAGAAGGTAGGTAGAAAAGAAGTATTTTCTATGAAGAAAGAGAGTTAAGTTGTCCTGGTAACTTCTGTTATGTTTCTGAAATGTGAGAAACAGTGGCGCTTGTCAAATACCTGAATTTCACACTCTCCAGCATTTGAAGGAAATGTGCACCAAAAGGCTTTTGCAGGGGTAAAAGCCATGACCAGATATAGGATTTTGGGAAGAACATTACAAGGACCAGATGCTGTCCATTACTTGATCATGTGATGCAGGCATGCATAACCATGAGTATGACATGCTGTGTACTACGTAGTGCAGGCAAGTCTAAGCAGAATGTCCTGGTACTATTCTCTTGCCTTGTTGCTGCACTGTACAGTTTCAAATCATGTAAAGAAGCAGTGGAGTTGGAGCTACAGCGAAGCGTCAGTGGGGGGGGGGTCTACAAGGCTCACTATTGTTACATCACTGTGTCATGCAACAGTAATACAATTCTTACAATTTCTGTATGTCAGATTGTTTACAGGAGGATTATATTATGTCTCCTCTGTATACTTGTGACAGAGTGGTTCATAAAGTCTTCAGGTATATTACATGCATTCATTTCTGTCTCAGCCTCATTTGGCATCCACTGCACAGAACAGCCTGCTTGACTGTTATGATGATAATCCATCATACTGACAGTGTTGATAGTGTGGGTGACTGTATTATCATGTCTTTATTGTCCTTAGTAGACCTGGAAATGCTGTTATTCTGACACCATTGGTATTTACTGCTTGGTTTAAAATACTGTTTTTATTGTTTAGCTATCCTATGCTATGCAGAGCAACACAGCATCACTGGTGGAAATTGGCTTTCTTTTCACAGGCATTTGCCATTAAATATCTGCTGCACAACTACACAGCCTTCTGCATCTTGTAGGTGACTGTTCCACAGCAGAGGAGTGTTTGTGAATTTCCTAGGTGTAAAGATGATGGCATGACTTTCTCTGAAGTCATAACATTTTTGTAAATTGCATAGGGTTATGGTATGTGATTTATACAGTGTATTAGCCCTATGCATTGCAGTCATTGTGAATACTGATGCATATAACTATAAATATAAATATAAATATAAATAGGAGCCTATGGGTGGGCTCAAGGATAGGGTCATGCAGAATCTTCTTTCACTGTAAACCCTGTTCCAGTAATCATGTGGAAGCAAGCATGCACAATTCCTGCCTGTGAAAGAAATGTGATAACCATGGCAGATTTCTGTCTGTCATTCTTTCTCCCCATGTGGCAGATTTCCTTTCTGAAAAAGGGTGCAAGGTGAGTAGCATGTGGTCACGGTCTTGATGTTAACCATTGGTTCAGTTTGTATAACCTCTTTGTCTCTAAATTATAAATTATGAATGGAACCTTACTCAATCATGGAAGTGTTTGTGTAGGCAGATTTTTTTCCATGCACTGTTTTGTTTGAAAAGAGACAAAAAAAAAGTTTGTTCTCACAGATGCACAGAGTTTATATGAAAGAGTCAGTCAATGGACCATGACCAGCTTGGCAATACCCACCATCCAAGTTCATTTCCTGCCTTCCGGATGGCAAAATTTAGGATGGCTTTATGAGTGCCCCAAATGGTTTCCTTCAAAGAAACTGAAGGTATTACTCTTCTTTATGAGAAAACACCTCTCGACCCAACATGTGTTATTTATTTGTTGATGGTGATTTAAATCTTTTGAGCAAGTGTTTGTAGAGCAATTTATTTTCTGGAGGTGTACAAGATCAAGGAGGGTTAGATTTTTAACAGTGCAGAATGCTAGCTATAAAATGCCAAGCAGAGTGTATAACAGACATACAGTCTGGAGAGGCAAAAGTTCAAGCCTGTATTGGTAGTTTAGCATCTTTAGTCAAATTATCTTTTTTTTTTTTTTTTTTTTTTTATTTAGGAACCTCTGGGCCCATTCTTGTTTAGTATCATTGGGTTCTTTCTAGTTGTGGGGTATGCTTGGATCAATACATATTAAAATTGCATTATAACAGGTATGATTAGGGCAGAGTACAGTGGAATGATTACTTACTGTAACATGGATGCGATACTTTTAATTATTGCTTAGGTTAGATGGATGGATTTTCTGTCTATTGTTGTTATGTGGTAACCAAGGATAGGTATAAGGATTTCCCGCAGGTAAGATTGCCACCTTTTCAAAATCCCAAAGTGGGACTTTTTTTCTAAAAATGTGAGATTTTAAAGGACAAAACATACCCACAGCCACAGCCAAAGGACATAACTTCAACTTTTTGCTAAAATAAAAGCTTATTTTTGTCGCATTTGAGTTTCTTATTTTATTTCTTATAACATTTAGGTGTTTTGGATACAAAATAACTGTTTTATGCAACTATTAAAGGCATATGAAATATTTTTTATCATAAAATCTCAGGACATTTGTAATTTTTTATTTTTTTTTATTTTATTTTATTTTATTTATTTATTTTTTGCAGGACACAACTGCCCAAAGAGGGACTGTTTCTTGAAAAGAGGGACCGGTGGTATCCCTGACCCCAAGACCTAGTTACAATGCTTTTATGTCCTTCATTGTTGATGTATCTCCAGGTAGACAAGTGTCAGAACAGACTAAAACTATGGAGAACAATATTCAGAGGGATATGTCTTTAATTCTTTATTTGTTAATGAGATTTGTAGCTGCCATTTTTAGTTGTTCTCTTAGTTCCTGCAGAATTATAGAATGAATGTCCCCTGTCTTATTTCATTATTCATATTTGGTTTTAGAAGATAGTTCATACCTGAGTCAGCAGATTTGATTCCTCTACATTTTCTTCTTTTCGTCTAGTTCATCATTTGTGTTTGCTATACCTGTCTACCTCATCACTTTGCAGTATTGGTACAGAACCACACAATACTGTAGCTGTTTTTCAGATAGCCATCTATTAATGAGTGGTGCAGTAGTGTAGCAGTTAGCCTTGTCACCTCACAGCAACATGTTCTCCAGTTCAATTTTTGACTGAGGTACCTTCTGTGTGGAGTCTGCATATCCTCCCTGCATTCACTTGAGTTTCCTGCAGGCACTCCAGTTTCTTCCCACATTCCAAAAACATGCAGGAGGTGGATTGGATGCTCTAAATTGGCCCTAGGTGTGAGTGTGTGTGTGTGGTGCAGCCTCTGAGGAGGGTTGGGCCTTGGGTTAGCACCCTGAGCTTGTGAATATGTCTTTTAGGTGTTTTCTAGTTCATATTTAACATTTATCCACATATATATGGGTCCCTTCAGTAGATCAAAGGTTTACAAGTTCTGACCACATATGGTTGAGACCATATGTTCAAACTTGTAAAAGTTCGATCGGACTGAATGGAGATCTCCATACAGTGCGGAAAGGGAAGATTTCCCATTTCTGCAATGTAGTGCAATCTCAGAGTTGGTATATTTAGGTAAGGGGGGTGCATGGGGGTATAGCCCCCCTGCTACAGATGTTTAGTTTTGTGCTTTGTTGTTTTATTTGTTTTTACTTCAGTGTTCAAACTTTTATGAGTTCAAACATATGGTCACAGCAATATGTGGTTCGAACTTGTAAAAGTTCGATCTACTGAAGTAGATCCATATATATATATATATATATATATATATATATGTGTGTGTGTGTGTGTGTGTGTGTGTGTGAGAGAGAGAGAGAGTTCATAATGATTAATTTTTAGGGACATTGCTTGAAACATAAAACATTGAATAAAGTCATCAACAATTACCATGAACTGCTGCTAACATCAACTGAAAAAAGTAGTTGCAAGTTTTAACCAATTGGTTATAAATATTGCTAACCACTGTTACATTTTCTTGTTTCTCCTTGGATATTGGAATAGGAAAGTAATTACTTCTCTGGTCAAGATGCCTTTTCTTCTCATTAGGATGAAACACAGAACTTCTGAGATACACTACTTCTTCCATTCATTGGTTGCTTGTTTGCTTTGTTCACTCAGTTTCCAATCTGCTACAGAGTAGTACACCCCTTTCCCTTATTTCTTCCAACTCATCTATCATGAACATTTTATGGTTTGGTTTGTTAATATCCCAAATAGCATTTTAAGTGACCCATGTTTCATTAATTGTGATTATTCCCAGGGCTTCACTGTGCAGAACATCAAGCATTTTTGGGAGGTCTTTTACTGAGTCAGTGCAATGCAAGGCACACCTCATTGTAGCCACAGCATATATCTCAGCTATCTCTGGTTTTCAGGGATATGATATCCATAATTTAGACTCAAAAAAACATGCTCTGTTACTCCTAATCCCTCTTAAAATTGGCAATTTTGGGACCAAGGTGGCAGATTACACATAAGAAAAAATGATGGATAATTAAAGTTATAGACGTTTAATGTCAGACAATGCATGCTAATTTGTATACTCTTATTCTGACAAATTTCAGGTTAATAGTGTTCATATTTAAAAAAAATGTCCCTGATCTCCCCTGATTATTTTTGGATTTGTCCCTTATTCTGGAGGTTAGAGATCAAGGGCTATCACAGTCAGTGTGCACTTTTCAGAGATATACTATATACATCTGCAGTGGTGCCGATTTTCCTCAATCATGCATGCCTTTGTGCTGAGGTTGTGGTTAAAATGCACAGCTGACAACCTGATCACCCCACCTACTTGGTTATCAAACTATAAATAAATAAACAAAACCAGGACGCACCCCTGCCCAGTTTACTACTAATACTGAATCAGTGGGTTTGTGAAACTGTTGTTGTTTGTCTTTTTGGCTTTTCCCGGTCAGGGGTCACCACAGCAGAACTCCGGTCCACTAATGATTGGCAGTAGATTTTTTTTTTTATGGTGCCGAGTTGCCAGCCCGACGCCCAACCTTCAGCAAAGGCACACCCATTCACGCATGTCTTTCGGAGGCCACTCGACTGCAGGGAGGACATGCAGACTTCACACAGAAGGCACTCTAGCCGTGAATCCAACAGGAGGACCTCCTGCTGTGAGGCAACAGTGCTACCGCTGTACCACCATGGCTTACTGGGTTTGTGAAACAAACAATTTGTTTTATTTTTGTAACAAGGGTAGTATGAATTTTCTGATTGTCCCCTCACTCAGCTAACAATTTTATATGTCACATTTTTTTAATAGTCTTGATTTCTTTTCAGAAGAGATGTGTACTGTCTTGTAGATGCATGATTATGTTATTCTAGGTAGATGCCCAAGTGTGCAATAAGACCAAATCCTTGTTGCCGGCACTGGTTCCTTTTGGGGATTGCTGCTGCCTTTCCTTTTAGATTGCCAGCACCTACATATGATAAACATTATCTGCTAGTAGTTGAATATTTAAGCAATAACTGATTAGTGGGTTTGGGTATATAGAGGACTTACCCACGGCTGGTATGGTTTGCTCAAAAGGGCAAAAACAGAGTGATTAAACAATGTCAACTGTGGATAAATCTTCATATACCCACACCCACAAGTAGAGTTGTGCTAGTTACTTATAAAAGTAGTAAGTTACTATTACTAGTTACTTTTCAGTGAAAGTAATATATTACTATAACTTATTACTTTTCTAAAAATGTAATATATTACTATTACTAGTTACTAACTAAAGTAATGTGTTACTTCTACATGAGTATAGTTTATCAATTATAATATTGAGATTTACTCACACAAATATCCACATGCATATAAGTGTATTATTAAAGTTGTATACACAGTGTTGCAATCATGATGAATAGGATTTAACAGTTGAAAAACTCCAGCAGATTAGTCTTTATAGCTGGGTGGTACAGTGGTGCAGTGGTTAGCATTGTCACCTCACAGCAAAAGGTTCTCTTGTTTGATTCTTGGCTAGGCCGCCCTCTGTGTGGAGTGTCCATACTCTCCCTGTGTTTACATAGGTGCCCCAGGTTCCTCCCACATTACGAAGACATGCTGCAGGTGGATTTGGTGTTCTAAATTGGTCCTAGATGCATGCCTTGTGAAGAAGGTTGGGTGCTGTGTTAGCAACTTGACACTTTAAAACTCTGCTACCACTTGTTCTGTGGACCAATGATCTGCCATGGTGACCTCTAACAGCAGCAGTCAAAAGAAGAAGACTAGTCTTTATAGCTAAGGAGTCACAAATAATAAGTAAACTAAACCATACACAGCCAGCAACACAAGACCTATCAAAACCTATAAATTTTCTCTATTTTCAGCAACTAAAAATTGAAACCGGAAAATAATTTTAAATAGAACATAATAAAAAAATTGTCAGGATAAAAGTTGGTTGATCATAGTTCCATCCAAAGATTTTGGCTTGGTGCAGTGGATTGGAGTGCTGGGTGTTAAACCGATGGGTGGTGAGTTTGATTCTGATTGATGGCATTATGGAGAACCAATGCCATTTTATTATATGGCAAGGTAAGGCTATGATCTCTAGCTGGCTAGAATTGTCCCAGTGTTAGGGGGTGTTTTAGTAGGTGAGAGTCTCACAGTACTAGGGCAGGGCCAGAGTCTGGTCAGTATTAGCTTTCACCTCCTTGCAGTGCTAAAAAAATGAAGTCAATTTTTCTCCAGACTAATTCTAATGATCTATTATGAATGCTACATGCTATGAGTTGTACCAACATTACATTGTCATTTTTTATCCAACTTGCTCCTTCAAAGTCTCTATTACCTCCTAGCATCTGATTACTATCCATACTATCCAGGACCCCCAGAAGTTTTCCATTACTCTTTAGGGGGCAATATTGCTGACATTTAAGCAAAAGTAACTCAAAAGGAATGCACATTTAAGTTACTAGTTACTAAAACAAGTAATATATTGCTATTACTTCATTACTATTTTGAAAAAGTAACTAGTTATATTACTTGTTACTAGAAATTGCAATATATTACAGTAACATATTACATATTAAAATATATTACTCCCATCACTGGCCATAAGTCACTTATTCCTATTATACAATGACATTATTTGAGAAAGAAATTGCTTACATTTCTTAAATGGTATCTTTATATAATAGCGCCATAGTGTTCATCTGTGTTATTTCCTCATTGTTCTGCATTTATCGATGTAATGCACATGTTTATGGGGCTTACTTTCCCATGCTTGCACAGTACATCAGTGCTGCTGAAAACAAACAATGGAGAAAGGAAGATCTCTATTGCTTTTTTGAAACTATGAAATCCAGGACAGTTTAGCAGTATGAGAGAGACAGGGGCAAAAATAAAGAAAAATTGGGTGCGTTTTTTTAGTTTTGCAGAATGTACTTGATTTTCCTTGTATTTGTTCTACTTTCTGTACATACCTCTTAAGTGCTTATCTCAAAAAATGTAAATAGGGACTGATTGTAATGCTTGGAAAGACACTAGAATAACAAGGTTTGTGCTATCATGCATAGTCTGAGGGATATGAATTCTAAAACTGAAATGTGTGAATGTGTGCCATTATTTCATGGCTTCACTCCCTAGTAATTTGTCCAAAAAAACACAAATTTTATGAGGGACAGACCAAAAATGTGAGGCAAAAATCTGGGCAGTCTGTATATGGAGATGCATGTCTCCACTGCATATATTAATAGAAGAAAGTCTACAAGAAACACCCAGCAGTTGATATCCTTAAGGGTCATTTGCATATATCCCATGGATCCGTATCACAGGATGTTTAAGGTATCACACAGTGAAAACTCCATATTCCTCTGAATGCATTCACAAAGACTTTAAAAGAAAAAGTAAAAAGTTACGGATATTCAGAAGGCCTATAGCTGAAAGACTTGACGTCCTTAAGGGTCATTTGCATATATCCCTTGTGTATAGTAATGGCATAGTGAAAATCCCCTGATGATTTCCTGATAACTTACCTGTTACTATCACCTCTTCCCTCATAGTGTGGAACAAATGTATATTTCTAGTATATCTTCTTTCTCTTCTTTCAGTTAAACTCAGTCCCATCCTCTTTATCCTGGATGGTCATCATATATGTTCAATATTTTTCCTTTTCTGCTCATCTCTATATTATTTCCTTTTATGAGCCCATTATGTGTTCTGACTGCCATGGATGTCAGTTAAAGCTCATAGCACATACTTTTTGTGTTTCAGCTAAGCACATCCTAGTGAGGAGAGGTGAAGGACAATACTGAAGGCTGGGGATGGAGGCCCAGAGAGGCATTTAGTGACCTGCAAATGTCATTTTAACTTTTTTTTTACACTTTGATAAAATAATCATATACATGATATGTGTTGTAAATAGTATTAACTGGAGTTGCATTAAGAATAATTCCACATAGCTTTCATATCTTCCTTTACCCCATTACAAATGTGAATTAGTTGCCTACTGTCACCTGAATGCATGGCCTTTGAGTATACCATTCACACTTACAATCTGTCTGCCAGGAACCCAGATGATCAAAGGAAAGGGGAGGTACAGATGAAGAGGCAGCATTAGTAAAATACAGTGGCCTCAATCTGGTATTTAGACACTGCAATATTCAGACTACATACTGGTGAACAACAATTGTAATTACCATATAGCATGCACTCTATGGTTTCATTCTGTTTTTGGCCATAGTTCTGACAACCCACTGTAGACTTTATATGGTAAACCTTTTCCAGTGTGCTAATTCTGCTTGCCTTTTCCATGGAATTCTTGCATGCCCTACAGTAAAGCATAGTTGGGCTCTGTTTGATCAAGGACAAGTGTCTGTCTTGAAACTTTCAGAATCTTGGTTTGGGTAATCCTTATAACATTTACTATGCATGATATCATGCTGGAACCTCTGCCTTCCTGAATGTTAGCATTAGAGTAGACAGTTATGCACAAGATGCTGTCTGTTTCATATATGAGTTGATGCCAGGCATATGGAGGGGGTGGGGTGTAAATGTTTGTAAGCATAATTTTGGTGACATTTTCTCTCTTTTGCTTGATAGTTGTCGAACATCAGCTGTGGACCATAATTTTGTTATAAAGGATAGAAATCGTGTAATTAATAATTCATCATAGGATGCTCACACCCTAGGACAAATGCATGTATGTGCTTGTATACATACACACACACACACACACACACACACACACACACACACACACACACACACACACACACACACAGGCAAATATTAGAAGTAAAAATATTAAATTTGCTACTAGGAGATGCTTATAGAAAATTTCACACAACTGGTATGTCTAATTGGTACTAACTGGTACATTTTAATCACATAATCAATGAAACAGGCAGCTCATGCCAGAAGCCTAATCTCTGAATAATTCTATAAAAGGAAACTAGCATTAGGAACCCTAATGTAATGCTACCCTTTGTAGGTACTATGTTTAATTGTGGCAGGACACCAGATTAAACTATGCTCACAGCAGAATATATATATATATATATATATATATATATATATATATATATATATATATATATATATATATATATATATATATATATATATATAAATATATTTTCACCATGATTGATGTTTGGGGAAAGGGGAACCTGCATAACTCTCTACTTCTTGGGAGACAAACTCTGACTAATTATTTATTTATTCATCCATTCACCAACTTCCTCACAGTGCAGAGCCTCTGGTCACTACCCCAAACACTGATACTGCAGAACCTCTGCCACAAGGGCCAACTCCCAAACATTATCACTGAGAATTTTGTCTCTGTACAATGTAAGCAAATTTAACTTGAATAACCTCGCTGAGTATTAACTGCATCTAGACAAATACATGCCTACCAGTGCTAGAAATTAGTTTATAACATCTCCTCAGACAGAGTTGTCCTTGCACTTTTAAGGACCACTTTCTAAGTTGGCCACTGTCTTTTCTCTTGACCAGTTAATTACATGGTATATACCAGTTACTTAGCTTCCTGGCTGACAGGTTTCTGCTTTCAGGGAATGAAAGAAAACCTGTTCCATTTTATTCCTTTCTGCTAATTACTTCACATAGGTTATAAACTGATTGCTCTCTGTTTTAGCTTGACCAGCGGGTGGAAGCATATAAAGAATGACAAAAATATAAAACCCCACAATATCTTGAAAACTTCAGAATGCTTCATAATCATATTTAAAAAGCAAATTATTGAAGACAAAAACAATACTATAATAACTTTCAGAATAATCGTAAATACAACCCTAAAAAATGCATTCCGGCTATAAATTCTATTCTAACCCATCTCCCAATAACTCATCACTCAAAACTGCAATATGATTCAATTTTTATTTCATAGATAGTATAACATCTCTAACCAAGGATTCCAAATATCCGATCCTAACCCTGCCAAACAGACACATATGACCACATCCACTTTCACCTTCAAATATTTGCCCGCATCCTATATAAAACTACTCTTAAACTCAGACCAGGCTCTACTTCATCTGATAACCTACCAAGTGAGTACCTTAAAATAGCAGCCAATAATATTGCCTACCCTGTCTCAATCTTTATAAATTGGTCAAGCCAGGAATCCCACATTCCCTCTCTCTGGAAAAAAATGCACATTATACCTCTGCACACAGGAGGAAATTCAACAGACATTACTTAGACCTATAGCAATCTTATCCCCTATCTCTAAGATACTTGAAAATTGTGTTCAAAAACAATTGCTAACCCATCTCCTGCAGGAAGAACTACTATCCCCCAAACAATATGGCTTCCATCTTTCCCATAGTACTGAAGACTGCACTTCTAACATATACAGATACTGTCAATAAAGCTAGAGATAACAACAAACTAGTCTCCTTATTTGTAGACTTGTCTAAAGCCTATGACACAGATTGTCACAGCAAAGTTTTATTTCAAATGTCTTCATTAGGTATACCTCAGCCTACATTTCTCTGGTTCAAAGGCTACTTACCCAGTAGGTATCGGTCAGTAAAATGGCACACCACCACTCTTCATGCCTTCTGGTGATTACCAGTGTACCACAATGGTCTATCATTGGTCCCTCCACTTTAACATTCTCACCAATACTCACCAGATATCTACACAACAGGTCACCTTAATACAGCACACAGATGACTCCACACACAGTTGCACACCTGACAACATGGTACACCTATAAAAAGTTACTCAGGAAGTTTTAACAGTAGCTAAAACATGGCTTTTTAACTCACAACTCATGTTCAACCCTGAAAAAAGCAAATAGCTATTTTCCCAAATCTCTGTCCTATGATAAAATAAAATTTAAAGTCCTCTCTCTTGGTAATACAACCATTGACGTCACTTCTCATAGCAAATTATTAGGGATGATAGTGGATGATAATCTTAAATTCAGACTGCATACACAAAATTGCATAACAAAAATTCATCAAAAACTAGGGATAATTTATACAGCTAAAAACTTTCTCACCAATGTAATTAAACTACACGCCACTATTTATCTCCTCCCTAAACTTCTTTCTGGTGCTCCCATCCTTACTAACTTTCAGGCATAACAAAAATCAAAGCTTGAACAATGATATAACAAAGTTGCTGAATTTGCAGGAAATACCCCTTTCAGAACCCACCACTGTATAGCACTGAAAGCCTAAACAGGTTAGAACTACATTGATTTAAACAAAAACATCCTGTTTAATGTTTCCTGCTGTTTGAGTTCACTTATTTTCAATATCTGATTTGTTAAATTCAGATCCATGAGTGTCAGACTCTGGCTGCTGGAGAAATAAGGCAGAAACAAACACTAGCAGATTTCCAAACTAATCTTAGGGAGTATCTGCTCATTGTGTATTAATGTAATAGTTTCAGGGATACAAGAATAATATGTAATTCACCTTCCAGAATAATAAAAATAAATAATTTATACATTGCTTAGCTGCAGCTATGTAATATGTTATTTTGTTGAGGACAATATATACATATATATATATATATATATATATATCTTCCCTGAAGTTGAAAATTGATGAGCTTCTGTCTGAAATATAGCGAAAAAAAAACAAGCCACAATATCATCATTGGCTTCCTAAATGAATGCCG
This sequence comes from Protopterus annectens, assembly GCF_019279795.1. NCBI lineage: Eukaryota > Metazoa > Chordata > Ceratodontiformes > Protopteridae > Protopterus > Protopterus annectens. The sequence goes on from NC_056746.1 coordinate 1,218,881,962, forward strand.
ATGCTCCACTCTTGCTAATCTTACTCTATAACAGCTTTCATCCAGGCTAGCCACCCCATTTGCCCCAACTCAGTGATAGCTGTATTGTAAGCTGTTGTATTTTGAACTTTGCTTTATAAAGGTAATGTGTTTGCTCATACCCATTTAGCAAATATTGCACCTTTTTTCATCTAACATAAATATTGCCCATTTTGTACCTATTGTGTAACTTGCTGTACAACCATTAGGATTTGACAGGCAAAGAAAGCTGGAATACCTAGAACCCATGTAAACAAAAGAATAACATACAAACTGCATATAGACAGTAACCAGATGACAGAACTGAGGACCATACACTTGAGATGTGCGGCAGAAATTTTACTCACACTTAGCAACTGTGCAGTCTGTAACATGTATCACTACATCAGAAATGATATCTAAGTAATTCATTTCTGCAGTATTATTTTCTGGAATGCTTATGATGCTCAGGCTCACATTCTTACAATGATAAAAAGAATGGGAGAAGATGAATTAACATGCCAACTGAAACATAATATAGAATAAAGCTAAAAAGGAAATGCTTTACTGAAAAGATGGTTAACCTTTGCAAGTCATGTGGGAAGCATACAGTTCATGCTAAAATGGCCCTGCTCCTATGGTATTTTGTGTTTCAGAGATATGCTAGCTCTGATGAGGAAAGACCTCATTACTGGCTAATTTGCATATCACTGAATTGCAGTTACTCCCATGATGTGCAGGTTGTTGATCTGCACTTCCTTAGAGTTAACTGCTGTGGATGGAATGCTCCCGTCACTCACCCTCACACACAAGTACACATTCAAATACAAACAAACTCATACTCTCACACACACACACACACACACACACACACACACACACACACACACACACTTACACATGCAGAAAAAATCACAGTCCCCATACATCTCTCTCTCTCTCTGCCCTTCCTTTATTTAGTGGCTCCCCAGCCCAGCGATCTCTGTAATAGCTGCTGAAGAGCTATTAAGGCATGAGAGTTTAGAGTACTTCCTGGTGTCTAGTGCTTCCTTCCACCATGTGTCCCATAGCTGTTTATGCATCATTATGGCACACTAAGAGACTAGGGAAACAGAAACAATAAAATAATACTAGTAGAAGGAACAGGATTTTAACTTCCTTCATTTAAAATTCTTTCCTTATTTGCCACATATGTGCCAATGTGTTTCTTGTAAAGTATTATTTTTAAAGCAATATTAAACATTCAAGGAAAGCATACAAGGTGCCTTAATGAATATTTTCAGCTGCATAGCAGTTGAATATCACAATCCCTGGGAACAACAGAAATGTAATAAATGAGGACTTATTGCATGCTGTGCTGTTTTTACTCTTTAGTCACTATTCTCCCCAGGAGAGGGCAGACCGTGTACATTCAGGTTCAATAGTGCTCATATCGCATGCACCTCAGCTGCAGTTATTGATACCTCAGGCAAAGCAGTATGATGTCTGGCTTAAGGCCTACTCAAATGTCAACATCACTGTGAACTGCAGACGTTCTTGCTAGCCTGACCAGTGAGGAGATAAAATATTAGCTTCATCTGTTTACAAATTCAGAAACTATTTATAGTGAAGTGACATGAAATTTTTAAAGTATGACAAATATTAAATTTGTACAACTGTTTCATAATATACAGTACAATCTTTCCATGTTTTCAGAAGAAAATGCATAAAGTCACACTATTTAAATGAGCATTTTCCTTTTTCCACATTAGGACAGATCTTCGGCAATGTTTGTTCACGCACAAATATGGTTATAGATTTATTTTATGGCAGAATTTAGGAGGGCTTAAATGTTTTTTTAATAAGGCTGATTAACTGGTAGACTAATACATATTAAATAATGTTGCTAATAAAAAATTGTTATGCACACATGTTATATCTCCACAGGTCTGTCATTCTTTAAACATTCTGGAAAAAATAATTTTTTTTTTATTTTTTTCTTAAGCATTTACTATTCATATAAACCAATCACATCAGCATTACATTTCATGTCACATGGGGATTCAGATCTGTGATGAAAGTCAGTATATTATATTATAAAATATACAAACATAAAACAAAAGTACAGCTTCAGATAGGATGGAAAATTATATACTGGTTAACTCCATGGCTTGTTCATCCCTTAAAGTGATTTCTACTTTTATGGTAATTTTCTGATCTGACAAGGACAGTGGACTCTTGTTGATGAAGTCAATGCTTTAAAATTATGCAGAATTTGCTTTTATAAATTTCTTCATGTTATGACTGTGGTTATGTTCTTTCTAAATCAATGAATTAGTGGTTTCTTTTGACACAGTTTAAAATGGTATATGTTTTATACTGATGGCTGCCTCCCATGTCTTTATTATGATTTTTGTATTAATTCAGTCTGAACTATTTCATTTTTACTAGCAACTATTGGAGCTTTTGCAGATATCCCATTATGAACAAAGTTATTAATTATACTGCTGTAGTCAAATACTGTTATATGACTGCTAGATCTTTCCCTTATTATGTCTTCCATGAAATCCTTTGCTCCATGAACATTACCAGGTTATAAAAATGGAAATAACAAGCTATTCATTTCTAATCCGGTTATGAGCCGCTGTACCCAAGTATGGAACATATGTCTTTGCAGATACCTGCTGTTCAAATGATTGCAGGCTTGTTGGCTCTTAACTAGCAGATCACATATATGCTAAGGACTGCATTGTCTTTCAATGTTCTATTTTTCAAGTATATACTTGCAGAATAGTAGATGTAATGGAGCTGTATGAAGGCATATTTATAACAAGAAGTCAATATATCTATTCTATTACATATGTGCATTCAGCTCAACACTCATGTCATGAATAAATATTTTTTTGATATTAGAATGTACACATAAATATGACCTGACCATGTAATACAGAGGTATAAGGTGTAATTTATGCCTTACGTCGTTAATACATACATTTAGAATTTCCATTTGTAGTGTGTACTGCACAGCAGTGAAGTGTTAAGATGTAGTGCATGCAAACACATACACACACACACACACACACACACACACACACACACACACACACACACACACACACACACACACACACACACACACACACACACACACACACACACACACACACACACACACACACACACATACACACACACACACACACCACACACACACACACACACACACACACACACACACACACACACACACACACACACACACACACACACACATACAGACATACAAACACTGCTGCTAAATGAATAAAGCAGCCTTATGACTCAGTGTACTGAAACTATTTCAGAAGTTAAATAGATGTTTTGGTACAGTGATTTGGCCCTTTAGCGTCTCTCTCTCTCTCTCTCTTTCACTCTTATATGGTGATGTGTACATACCACAATGCAAAATAATGAACTAATTCCACTACATTTAACATTAAATGACTTTGGCAATTAATGAAATAATTAATGTTATCGCAAATTTCAATATTTCCTGAATCTACAACTAGGACTATAACTTGCTCTAAACAGAAAGTGCCGTAACTCACATTAGCCCGGTCTTAATTAATTATCTAGTCCACCCTTTACCTGCCCTACTGAAACATATAGCCCTACAAAAGACCTAATTCTAACCCTGAAAATCCCACCTGGTCCCATACCTAGCTTAAGTCCTTGTTCCTATCCTCAGCCATAAAATCCTCCTACAGCTCCCTAAATCTTATGTCCTTATTTGTTCTTTAACCCCAAATCTTGACTCCCTCTCCCTAAACATAAAACCTCTTACTGCTCTCAAAACTTAAAACTCCACTTCCATTTTATAATATTAAAGTCCCTATCACTCCTTAAACCTAAAATTTCCCTGCTGTTCCATAACCCCATTTTCTCCTCCCATGCTCTAGCATTAAAATTCCCCTCATGCTCTGTAATCTAAATCGCCCTCACAATTGTTGCTGCACTTCAACCTCCTCCCACTCCCTCCCCATGGCTGCTGCAGTTATCTTGTTCAAATGCAAATAATGTCTGTAGAGGGCAGAGCAGCTCCAGTCTTTCCAATGTTAATAGGGGTCCCAGCACACCTGCAAAATGCTACAATAACTTGTTTTTAGAAATGTTATCCATAGAATACATCATACAACACTGTACTGTGCCAATTAACCAGTAAAATGTGAGTTTTTTTTTTGTAGTACAGAAGTCCAACTAGCAGCATAACCAACAAAGAGTACTTGACAAAAACAAGACTGAAGAAAAACTGCATAATAAAACTCAGAAAAACATGTGTGAAGCTCCGATAGAAAAAAAAATATTGCACTGTCAGTGAAATACTGATAAAATAAACACAGATACCAGTAGTTTTTAGTGGTTTTGTTCTATTTGATCATCATAAGTTCTTTAAAAAATAATCAGATAAAACTGATGAGTTAAATAAATATATTTTTTAATATAAGATTTTTAATAGGTATTTATAGCTTTAAATTATTTACTGTTTGGTTCTCAAGCTAATTAATGTTTTAATTAATTTATAGTACTGATTTGAGGAGAGTGAGTGATGTCATCATTTAATTGTTTAAATCATCAGTTTTGTTATCTGATTATTTTCTGAAGAAGTTCCGATGATCGACTAGAAAATAAGTGCTCAAACTACTGGTGTCTGTTTATTTTGTCAGTATTTCACTGACAGTGTAATATTTTTGCCCAATGGAGCTTCACACATGTTTTTCTGAGTTTTAAAGAGTAGATGACATTTGCAGTTTTGCTTGTGCGACAGTCCGTTTTCTAGCATTTATTCATCAAGTCGTGCAGCAATAAATTTCATTTTGAAAGGCATTCAGAGATTTTGGCCAAATAAAAAAGGTGAACTTTTTCTTATCAGCTATATTTTCTGTAGTTTATTATTGATCACTGGCTTATGCAAACTGTTAATTATTTTGACAGTCCTCTGAAACTTGTCATAATTTTCATGATCTGTAAATACTCATTCTGCAGTTTGCTCAGGAAAACATACATGGAACTTAAGCAGAATTTTAGACACAGTAGAAACTGAGTTACCTATACTACAGCAATTTCAAGGGTGTAATAATATTTTTCACAGCAATCCTCACCATCCTGTGTGGTAATATGTACCACATGGTACCACCATATTACTGTGGTAATATGTAGTACAATAACCTGCCTAATGTGAAATGATGAATATAAGTCCATTGCAGGTGTTATTGTATGTATGTATATACCTTCTCAATTCGAACCTGATGCATGCAGTTTCATTTAGACTGCATTTGTGAAGGTTAAATGACAATAACGTTTACTTTGACTTTGACCATCCTATAAATACGATGCAGTTTTTAGAAACAAGAAAACAATATTAAGGTGATGATTTTACTGTTATGTTCCATTTTGACATACATCTGCTGTCAGCACACAGTTTACAAAAACACAGAACAAATCCAAATCTCAATATTTCCCTAGATTTGTTTTATTCTTTTCTTCTACTGATTGCATGGCGTGACCCTTTTAAGCCTTCCCTTTTTCTAGTAACTCTTCTGCTAACATAATGAACCTCTGGTCCAATTTAGTAGTACTTTCTATAGTAGTACATTTTCAGTAATGGACTCCACGGTGTCAGCCAAGGGTTCTAGCAGTGCATTTAAGACTTGTAAATATAACAGTGCTTAAAAAGAAGACATTTTTGTCTCACATTATTAAAACAGAGTACCTAAACAAATGTCACAGAAGCAATTTAAAAGACCTACACTTTTACGCAGAAAAACAAGTAAAAATGTCATAGAATGTCAGTAAGCACTTTAAATAAATCACAGAAGTACTTTCCATCTTATAAGAAATGGACAAAAGAATGGCTTGGCATGGTATCAGGAAAATTATATTAGTCACAAAGACATCTGTTTTTCTTTCCTAACCCATTTGTACATAATCATCTTGGAATTTGGTGTAACTGTTAAATTAACACAACTTAGGATATCTGAATGAAATGAGCAGGTTTAATCAGAACATAGCGCGCGTGTGTGTGTGTGTGTGTGTGTGTGTGTGTGTGTGTGTGTGTGTGTGTGTGTGTGTGTGTGTGTGTGTGTGTGTGTGTGTGTGTGTGTGTGTGTGTGTGTGTGTGTGTGTGTGTGTGTGTGTGTGTGTGTGTTTGTCTGTGGAGTCTATTAATTTGCCAAAAGTTATTTTCAGCAAACACGTATTCATCGACACCTACTCAGTGAAAATGACTTCTGCAATTCGCTGAATATTTCAAGGGCAAAGACGTAGTTGGTCAACTACACAACTTTGCCATTTTCTCCACTGTAGTGCAATCTCGGAGGTGATATATATAGTTAAGGGTTGGGGGGTGTGGGTGGTGCAGACTCCCCACATCGGGGGGTTGGGAGTGATGCCCCTCCTTGGGTGGGTTCAATTTAGTTAGATGTGGGTCCATTGTGTAGCAGAGCAAGTATTTCTTTGCCCTTTGATTATTCAGTGAATCGCAGAAGTCATTTTTGCCGAGTAAGAGTCGATGAATACGTTTTCCCTGAAAATAAATTTTGGTGAACTAATATAGACCCTACAGACAAACACACACACACACACACACACACACACACACACACACACACACACACTATATTCTGATTCGTGTGTGTGTGTGTGTGTGTGTGTGTGTGTGTGTGTGTGTGTGTGTGTGTGTGTGTGTGTGTGTGTGTCTGTGTAAGTGTATATATGTGTGTGTGTATCATGAAAGGTTAAAGAGTCAAAAGAGTGAACCTCAACTGATAGAAAAAGACAAGGTAGAATGTATAAAACACTGACTAATACTAAGAGTAAATCACAAAACACTGAATACTTTTTCCCGCTAAATAGTTATGTATTAGAAAACCCAAGCTCGAAAAGCCAGAACAAGCATTATCTCACTAGGAGTACTGTTAGGAAGGGGATGTTAGCAATGTAATGTGTAGGATAGAGTTTAGGGATGATGGGAAGGCTGAGGGTTTTTAGAAGTGTATGGAAGGGTGGGGGGGCATTTGAATAATATGTATATCGAATGGTAGTCCAACATTGTGCAAAATCATGGAATACTGTGGTATGGGGATTTTTTTCTGATATATTGCACTATCTTAGATTTGGTATATTTATGTTATATGAGGTGCTGAAGATACAGTCACCCATGTAGGTATGCAGGAGTGCTTCCTCGCATGGGAAAAACATTTGTTTGCAACAATGGCAGCTAGTTCAATGAGCCTGACATTCAACAAGTTTGTGGAATCAAATAAACTCTCATACATATATATATATATATATATATATATATATATATATATATATACACACACACACATGCATATGTATACTTAAATGTATATGTGTTTGTGTGTGTGTGTATTTTAATGCAGAGATAGCTAATGTGCCCTGTAAAGTTTTGTATACTGTATACCATTCACTGCATATTTATAATGAACTGTATAATGTAAATACATGTTATGATCCTATGAAATCATGTATTGTAAGCACTTATAAAAAATGCTAGACTTGTAATATTGCACTGTCCAGTGGTGGCAGGGGTTGTAGCTGTGAAAGAGTCAGTAGACCAGCCCATGTATCTGGTTAAAAACTTAAGAAGAAAATTATATCTATATTCACACACACACAGACACACACACACACACACACACACACACACACATATATATATATATATATATATATATATATATATATATATATATATAATTTTTTTCAATAACCCTATCATAATTAAAACTATGTCAATGATATTTTGTGGATTGCTGAAATACTGTATTTTATAGGCCTTATCATTCCCCCAGATTCACAAAAGCTTACATGGAGTGCAAGAAGAGTGTAGGAGCTCACGCCAGATATATGTCTGCCGTGCGATCCAGGAACAGCTTTCAGGGGTGTGCACGAGAGAGCTAAAAAAACTACTCTTGCACACCATGGTATGCAAATTACCTAATTTGCTGGTGAAGGCCATGCAAATGAGGTAAATGTGTGATCCAGGAAACACTAACCTGTCCGTGGAAGATTAGTGTTACCTCAATAAATGTACTCCATTGGTAAAGGAGTACATTTCTGCAAATAGCTAAACGGAGGTATGACAGCTCCAAATAAAGGATACATACAGTTGAAGAAGCATGCCAATGGCCAAATATAAGGTCATTGGCATTTTAAAATGTTTAAAAATATAAAAATTTAACTTTTTTTCCCCAATCTCTGATGTTTAAGCATAGCGCAGCAACGTGCAAACGTGCGGCGCTTATAAAAACAAGAAAATAATTAAAAAAAAGCCAAAAATAGGCATTTTCACCAAAAAGCTTGTTCTGCCATGCAGGTGAATGGCAGGCTGAAGACAACATGGCCACTGACTAGTGGTTGCTAAGGGGGGGAAGCTCAGTGTGAGAGATGTAACCATGCATTACTAGGCAATCCTATGCAAATGAGGATAAGGATAGTGAAACCCAATTTTCCCCAGCATGTGAGGCATGTCCCAAGAGTGTAAGAGTGGGAGTAGGTGAGTAGAAGACTAGAATATAGGTGACACCATGAGGGGGTGTGTCAGACAGGCTATAAGCTAATTGGAGCACAGTGGCTTGTGTTTGCCCTGAGTTGCTCAGGATTGCAAAGAGGCGTGCCTACAATTGTCCTATTTGAAAACCTCAAACATGCACACAGCGTGTGCACTCATGTGTTCATGTGTGCGTGCATGTGCACGTGTTTGCACTTGTTTGTGTGGCGCTTCACCCCGGGCAGAAACAGAAAGGCAAAAGGAAAGAAAAGAAGTAGTAGGAAGTTAACCAAGGAGAACTAGCAGAGCTGCCAGGTGAAATATATCAGAATCAGCCAATTACACAGGCAGCAGACTAGCCCAGCCCAGCCCAGCACTTTAAACTCTGCAAACACCATTCCTCCCTATTTTGTCTCAGGAAATCTGCAACACTGCAGTATACAAAGAGGGAAAGCTTAAAAAGCTTAAGTCAGACAAAATTTTAGGGGCTGCTCTTGCTATCATAAACGAACATGTGCATGGTGCTGAGGGTGGTGATGTTGTGAATGCTGCTGAGCAACCCACAGTGAGGAGATGGAGAAGAGTGTACAGACCCAGGGTAACCTACCAGGGGCTACATGAGCTGGAAATAGTGGAGCGCTATAGGGTGGACAGAGACCTCCTACAGCAAATTGTTGAGCTGTGCCGGCCACGCCTCACACACAGAACCAACAGAGGGGAACCCATCCCAGTGGATACCAGGCATGTGTTGGCCTAAGAATATTAGCTACAGGTACCTTCCAAAGACCAACTGGTGATATGATGAGGATTTCACAGGCATCAGCATCCAGGGTACTCCACCAGTTCCTGGATGCCATGTCAGCACATGTTGGTGACCACTTATATTTCCCCAGTTCCCGTGAGGCATTGGCCAGCAATATGCGTCTTTTCCACCAAATAGCAGAATACTCTGAGGTAGTGGGTGCAATAGACTGCATGCACATACGCATCAAAGCACCACCTGGTGAGCGGGGTAGGGTCTACATCAACCGTAAGAGCTTCCACTCCATCAACTGCCAGTTTGTGTGCGATACCCAGGGCATAATAATGAATGTGTTTGCTGGATGCCCTGGAAGCTATCATGATTCCCACATTTGGCATCTGACCCAGCTGTACCACTTATTTGCCAATGGGGGCAATCCCTACGGTCACCTAGTAGGGGATGCTGAATATGCACTGGAGCCATGGCTAATGACACCCATCAGAAATGCACACACCCCTGAACAAGAACTCCATAATGAGGCACACGCACAAACAAGAAACATAATTGAGCATGTGTTTGGGATGCTCAAGTCATGGTTCCCATGCCTGGACACATCTGGTGGAGCCTTGCAGTACTCACCAACTACATGTACCCAAATTGTTATGGTATGTGCCATGCTACACAATATGATCCTGCAGAAACAGCTGCAGCAGGAACAGCATGGGGCAGGGCCAAACAGTCCCCCACCATTGCCAAGGCCTGCACAGGCACAGTGTGACTCAGAGGAGGAACAATCTGAAACTGCCCCAGTAGGCAGAAGGAGGTGTGCCCAAGATGCCCTGGCCTTGGCAAAGAAGCAACACATAGCACATACACTGACTCAGTAGGAACCCTGGAAATGACACCTCTCTCTGACTCGCACATACAGTAAAAGGTATGCCGACCCTGGCGCTACCTTTTTTCAAACATGTATAGGGAGTGTACTATGTGCATCCGACATAGGCAGCCCTGCAGCACCACCTGAGGCATGAGTGCCCTATTTTAAGCAATATAATGCACTGCTAAGCACATTTTCCCAGTACTGAGCATATATAAATACATTTGCACATAGCTGCACACCGTGCTAACCAGCGCAATGTCGGGCAATGTTGAGCAACGTTGGGCAAAGTCGGGCAAAGTCAGGCAAAGCTGAGCAAAGTCAGGTAAACACGCTCACACCTGCTTTACTGTTCCTTAACCAGTCAAGTCTGCCCAGCAGGAAAATAAAAAGCAGTGACAGGGCTCTAACTCAGGATAATGTGCACTATAGTCACAGTATGAACCACTAAGCCATGACAGCATTTCACTGGCACAGACACAACTTAAGTCACTCACACATACCAGTTGGGGGGGATCACATACCTATCAGTCACAGCCAGCAGGACAATTGTAGACAAATGCAAACACAAACAAATGCTGTATAATGCCCTCTGAAGTGGCATATGGGTAACCTCCCCCCAGGCCTATGCAGACAGATAACAGCAGGCCAGACAGTGTGATGTGGGTTGGGTATGTTATGAAGTCAGCAACTAATATGCGTGTAATTGGAAGCTAAGGTCTGTAGTACAGTGGTATGCCTCAAGCCAGTACGATAGGCAACAGTACAGACTGAAATGGAGTACCTGATATAGCAGTGCAGGCCTAGCAAATGTGTATAAGTGTCAGGTGTACCCCTCATTCTATGTACACCCACAGTAACAATCAGGTGTGCCCCCCCCCCAGGTAGAAATGTACAAATAATAGCTGCCCCCACTGTATGTAGAAATGTTTATAAGTCTAAGCAAATTGACTCATGGAAGCCCTGCAGGCACAGCATGCTTCCTGTCGATGTACAACACAAAGGTGAGCCCTGAAGTAAAAAACAACTTGATTTTTCACACACATATAGTATATATGCCCATAGTGGGCATGCTCACACACAAACAAATTTAACAAATTTCATTCAGCAACATACTAAAAGATCATACTGGGCATGCTCACACACTTAAACAAACAAAGCAAATATCAGTCAACAACATACTGAAAGGTCATACTGGGCATGCTCACACACTTAGGCCATGCCTGAGTACAGCAGTGGGCCACATATATCTGGCAGTTGCAGTTCTTACTCTAGACACATGTCACTATTCACCAATCCTGCCTTGTGCACACAGTGATATGAAAACAGACCCATATACTATATTGGACCCCTGACATAATCAAACTATGTAATACAAGCACTTAAGTTGTTCAAAGAAAGTTAAAATACAAAGAAGATTAATAAATCTCTGATCAGTATAATCAAGAAACAATGAGCACTCCTAACATTATCCAAGCCAAGCTCTACCAAAAATATTGCCAAAGATTCCATAGAGAACCATGAAGCTTTCTTTAGCTATGTCATAAATATCAATGTAAACTCATATATGTTCTGAGTTAGTGCAAAGTGTAAATGAACACATGTACATGACTGACATTGTCAACATCTTGGCAGACAGGTTCATACATATTTACCCCCCTCTCACTGACAAAAGAGCCCATTACCATACCTGGAGATTGTGAAAACCCAGAAATCACATATACAATGGTTAAACAGCTCTATCCAAACCTAAAAACACGGTGTCTATGGGATGACATGGTGTCCCTGGCTGTGTCATATGTGAACTCCAAAACAAACAGACCCTGCACCTGAACAGTCTGTTGAGATTCACCCTCTGTACAGGATGTGAAACTGTTGAATGGGTTACAGCAACATTTGGCACACTCCACAAGTGTTGGTGCACAACAGACCATGGGGAATATTGTCTTATAAGCCTAATAATCCTAATCTGCAAGACCATGGAGTCCATCATTATGGAACTCATAAACAGAGCTATTGGGAGCCTACAAACACCCAACCCTACCCATTTTGGTTTGGTCAGGGGCAGATCATGGTTCCTAAACCTGCTAGACAGTTTTCAAGGCAGTTACCCAGGACATACATCAATGAAATGAGCTCCACACGGCCTACATAGACCTTGAAAAGCCCTTTTCCAACATCCCACACACATGTCGTATCCACAAAATCAACAACCTGTGCATAAACACATATGTCATCTGATGGATTGCCAAATGAGGCACAGATAGATCCCACAAGGCAAGAATTGTGGTCTCCCTGTTGGACTGTAAGCTGATAGCAACTGCTGTCCCCAATGACTCAGTCCTGGGAACCCTCCTGTCTGGTGTATACTATTCAGAAGTACAGTCAAACACACGAGGGCTATGGTTATCAAAGTTTGTGGATGACTGCAAAAAGGTTGTCATAATCGATGTTTGGGGCAACAGAGACATCCTTAAAAAGGGTCTCAGTCAGACAGATGTGGTGTCAAAATTATGGCCTGAAGCTACAGTCATACAAATACCACATAGATGCCAACACCCTAAATATGGAGGTAATAATAAGGGATCTATGGACACATGTGGATAGTCATCTCTACTTTCAGAAACACATTCACAAAGTGGTTAGAAAATCATGCTATGTGTTCCCACAAATTGCCAAAGTCTTTGCATGTAGGTCAAAGGAGGTTCCCTCTACTCATCAGTCATCAGACCCATCAGAGAGTACCACGACACACTTGCGATGAATCTGACGAGGCACCTTCAGCAGCTGGAAAGACCACTGAAGTACCTCAACAAGATGATCACTGGCCACAAACAGTTGCCCCATGCAACAAGACTGAAGTAACTCAATCTGTACTCTGTTGCATACCATCTGCTCAGGCGATCTCTGCCTAACAGATAGGTCCATGTCCAATGCAGAACTGATGTACATGCTTTATCTGAAGTAAACCCAAGCTCATTGTGCCACATGCTCTAGGGATATAATCATCACAACAATAAATAGAACATGTTGGAGGGATACATTACTAACTCACAGACTTCCCTTGCTTTGGAACAGGCTCCCAACCTACATTAAGCTGAGTCCCTCACTGACACTCTTCCAGAGGAGCCTTGATGAGTGTATGTGAAACTGAACTATCCCAACATGGATCACTTCATCAGCTCTACTACACAGAGGCATAGGGAACTAACCCCAGGTGTGGTGATAGCTGCACACAATGGCCATACTAATATATGCCTTCAGGCAGATAGCCTATTACCTACCTATGTACCTATACATGTAGGGGGAACACAGTATAATAAGCCAAAGATGGATGGGCAGAGATGTGTGTAAGAGGGTGATCATGACAGGGAGCCATCCAGGACTGTCCCACTCAGCATACATCCCAATGGCACAAAAGACATGAGGTGCCATCAGTATCTATAAGCATTACAGTGTATGTGGTGCATGTGCCTGCTGTACAACATGACTGTACAATGAAGTACACATCTACTATCTGTAGACACGTACCTGTCACATAGGTTCATAGGTATGTAGTAGACTATCTTCATGAAGGCATATATTAGCCTAGGCAAGTTGTGCAGCTTTCACCACCCCATTGGTTAGTCTCCTAAGCCCTAGTTCTAATAGTTAGTACCCTAAGCCCCTTTCTAGTGGGGATGCTGAGGTGATCCCTGGTGTAAATTGTCTGTTTCCCATCCACTCATCAAGGTTCCTATTGAAGAGTGTCAGCGAGGGGCTCTGTCTGATGTACATTGGGACTCTATTCCACAGTAAGGCAAGTCTCTGGGATTGTACTCTATCCCACCAGCATGTTGTATTCATTGTTGTGTTGAGGTTCATATCCCTGGAGTGTGTAGTGTGACTCAATTTTGTTTTCCTTAGATGGAGCATGTTCAACAGTTATGTGTTGGACATGGCTCTGTATGTTAGGCAGAGTTTGCCTCTGAGTAGGTGGTATGCATCAGAGAACAGATTTAGTTTTTCCATTTGTGTTGCATAACACAACTGTTTGAGGCCAGTAATCCTCTTGGTGAGTACCTCTGTGGTCTCTCCAGCTGCTGGATATGCCTAGTCAAGTACATCCAAAATGGTGCATTGTACTCAATGATGGGTCTGATGACTTAAGAGTAGAGGGCCACCACTACCTTTTTTGATCCTGATGCAAACCCTTTGTTGATTAGGTGGGTCACATAGGATTTCCTAATCACTTTGGCAACATGGTTGTCAAAGGAAAGATGAGTATCTACTTGTGTCCCCAGATCCCTTATTACCTTGTCAGATTATAGGGGGTAACACCTATGTGGTAGTTTGTGGGTACTTTGTTTTCCCCAAAGGGGATTACTATGCATTATTTTGCATTGAGCTTGAGGCCATGATTCTGACACCACACATCTGTCTCATAGAGTCTTTTCTGGAGAATATTTGTGTCATCCGGGGAATCTATTATGGCAAACACTTTGCAGTTCCCAGCAAACTTAGTCAACCACAGTCCTCCTGTGTTGGCATGTACTTCTGAGAAGTATAAACCAAACAGGAGGGCCCCAGGACTGAACCCTGGGGGATACCAATTATTACCAGTTTAGAGTCTGACATGTAGCCAGCAACTCTTAATTTGTGGGATCTATCTGTGAGCCAGTTTGCAATCCATCTTGTGATGTATGGATTTATGCCCAGGTTGGTGAGTTCATCTATGATACCTGACTGGGGAATAGTGTCAAAGGCCTTAGCGAGTAATAGGTCGGCTGTGTGGTGCTCCTTTCAATTATCTGTAGCCTAGGTAACTGTCTCAAAGAAATCCACCCAGTTCACGAGGCATGATCTGCATTTGATGAAGCCAAACTGGGTGTGCTCAACTGTGTGAAGGTTCCCAATGTCTTTATTGTTGACTTCCATTATGATTGGCTCCATTGCCTTGTAAATCGGACTAGTCAGGCTCATAGAGCAGGAATGCCCAAGGTCTGTTGTGGCCCCACCCCTGTGGAGTGAGAAGAACATTTCTGTGCAACATTCTATGGGTACATATCCTGTAGAGAAGATGTAGAGAAAGGTGTAGGTATCCTCGATGAATATGGATAAATCCCCGCCCTATGTGCTCTGATCCAGGTTCTGATGCTGGAAGACATGGGATGAGTAGTATCCTGGTAGTGCTGGTGTGCTTTCTGGAGCCTTGATCTAGGTTTCTGTTACTGCACAGATATCAATATTCTCCATACTGAGAAGTGCCTGGAGTGTGTGCATTTGGAGGCTGAGACTTCTGGCAATGAGTAGCATTTAGCTCACTTTGTGGTTATTTGTGTTGGTTACGGGGTTTGGTTTGTCCTGAGTGACCGGTGTTCCACACCTGAAGTCAACGCCTCATTGGTCTGATCCGACCATAAGCTAATTACCCTAGATATCCACATTCTGCTCCCACCCCCCATTAAGGAAACCAGGGAAAAATTTCTCCAAAGCCAACTTCATGCTTCTTAAGACAGAAGTGGTGAACTTCATGACACCCACGCAGATGGACAATACAGTTATGACTACTGAATCCTACACAATTGCACTTTATAAGCACTTACATGAGTGCATGGATCATGCTATCCCAAACAGAACCAAGATGCTATCCTCCAAAAAAAGGAAGCCAATCTGGTGGTTCTCTGCCATAAACAAACTGTACAACAGAAGGAAGAAACTGTTGCAAAAGAGAGTAAAATCCCATTAGTGGAGGAGCTCCTTGGTCAGCCTCAGTAAGAAGCTGTGATCCCTGATAAAATCCTCCAAAGCTAGTTACGAAAACAAAATCACCACTGATTCTAAAGACAACCACAAAGCATTCTATAGCTATGTCAAGAATCTCAATGGCAACACTCAGATCTGCTCTGAGTTACAGCACGATGGCACTAAATATACAGACCCAACTGATATTGCCAACAACCTGGCAGATAGGTTCAGTGCTAACTTAACCCCCCTCTCACCCATTAAATAGCCCATCTCTATACCGGAAGAATGCAAAGTTCCTGTAATCATGGCTGCACAGATAAAAACCACACTCTCCAAGGGCAAGAACACAGCATCCAACTGTGGACCCATCCGCATGATAGCCAGAGAATAGCCTGTTATTTTTTGTCTGTGCACCACATAGGTCTTTTCAGCAATAGAGCAATGGCATTCTTATAGTTGGTTGCTACCAGTACATGGCTACATCCATTTGTATTTCATTGTTTTATTCCTACATAAGGGTATGTTTCCAAAACTCCTTCCAAAGCTATTTGCACAGTGTGTAACAGCAGAAAGGCTAATATGCCTCTGTGTTTCTGCCTCTGCAAGACCTCTCAACCAATCAGGTACATATTTGAACAGAATCAGGGAAAAATCAAGAAAAACTCAGGGACAATCAGGGACACCTTTAAAATATTAGTGCCATTAAGTTGAAACATTGAGAGAATCAGAGCATATGAATTGATACACCTTTTCTGAAGTAAAGGAAGTGTATAACTCTTAATTATTGTCATTATTCATTAAGTATAATTCACCACCTTTCTGCCCAAAGTCACTAGTTTTAGGACGGTTTCAGAGGGATAGAGATAAAATTTGGGTCAAAATCAGGGACGTCCCTGAAAATTAGGGACAGTTGAGAGGTATGGCCTCTGCCCTAAACAGATATGCCAGTGTTTGTCCTGCTGTGATACTGTGTGGGGTTGTAAGGTGATGGTGTAACATTATTTCCTGCAAGAATGGCTGCTTCTCTTATCACATGTGATGTAATGTAATCCCACAACAACTGTTGGTCAACATCCACGGAACAAGTTGTGTAGTATGGTATTCCTAATTTTCCTTTACAATCACTCATTCTGATGCATGATATAATTATTTAAGCACCAACTTGATGTATATCTACCACAGCGTAGTGGTACTTCATGTTGTGTAGTGTGTGCAAGGTCTGGGGTTCGAGACTTACAGAGGTGTTTTATTTTATTCCTGAGCAAAACAAGGGCCCACACATACAGAGTGATTAAGGCCCTTTTAAGCAGTTGCAAGCAGGTTTGCATGGGTTTGAGCAATGCTGCGCATTGCTTAGCCAAGTGCAAACAAGCACAAACCCACAAACTATTGCTTAATAGTGCTTACTCCCGCTCACCCGCTAATTTCTTTGAAAGAAAAGAAAAATGGGGAGATAGAAAAGTGGTGAAAAAGGGGCACAAAGAGGGAAAGACAGTATGGAAAATAGCTCGGGATGTGCAGGACGGGTGTAGGGAAGATCCATAGCTGCCCATTTCTTCAACAGCAACGGCTGTGCATATGCAGTAAATTTGGAGGTAGATATGAACCCTTCAACCCCTGAGAGAGGGGTGAGGACAACAAAGTATGTTGTAATGCCAATTAAATAACATTTCATGTGTCCTGTGGACATGTGTGCAAAATGGGCAGCTATGTATGGGGTGTAATTTTTTTTTTGGGAGCAGATTGCCCTTTTTTTCAGGTGAGAGTGGAATGTGGGGTAGGGGAAGTAGGTATATTTGGGGAGGTAGTTTGGGGAGGTAAACAGACAAGACAAACAAGACGCATACAGGGGTGATATATGACACATGTGGTGGGTGAACACCTTTGACAGGGAAGGATGTTTGGAAATCGCAAGCCCATGAGCCCCCAGATGGAAACAGTGGGACTGAGGTCCCCACCCATGGGCAGTCACCACTGCACCTTCACGGCCCAGAAGGTGGCTGTGCTGGGGGCTGTGTAGGAGGGGTAGGCTGATCCAGGAGTTGCGCCACTCGGGCCTCAAGCTGCCGTAGAGGTTCTGCAACAGAATGTTCAGTCTCTCTATGCACCACAGCCTGGACCATATGAAGGGTGATAGGTGCCTCTCCGCCCACGCTTGCACAGGGGGGCTGAGCCCCATCCCCTGCAGTGCTTCCACCCAAAGGTGGCACAGGGGGAATGGAGGAGGAGGTCCCAGGCTGAGCACCAGTTCTGCTGGTGCCAGGTGCCATGGCCAGCTGAGATGGGACAGGTGGGTCCGCTGGGACCAGCCTTCCCATACGAAGTATGTTTTGGAGAGTTTAATAAAGATATGGGTTAGTAACAGTCAACAGCATTGCCAATTAGTTATAACAGCATGCAGAAGTATTCCCATTAACCCAATACACCAGATTTTCAACAGTTGAAAAGCAAGCATGACACATGCATATATAGAACAATAGTGGACATTACAGCAGCATGCAGGTTTAACTGATGGCAACAGGCCACCAATATTGTGGTATTTTAACAGGGCACATGCATAGAAATAAATGCAAATATTTATAAACCAATAGGACATATGTCCCAACAAAGTTTTTCAGATTAGACATACCAATTGAGGTGTGGAATTGCATTTTTTATGCACATACAGTAGGGTGGAAGAAGATAGTTCAATTAACAACTTATATATCCTTCTAGTTTTCACTACATTCCTATTAACTGCAGTTATATGTCCCTTACATGTATTATTACACTACCCAATGTCCTTATATTGTGCAATTGGATTTTGCTAGATCATTATATACATGAGCTGTATCTTACATACAAACTGTCCAAGATGCAGATGTTACTGCAACATATTTTGTGAATTGCTTACACACACTACTGCTAAGATGGTACACTGACAGCTCTACTTTCATATAATTATCTACATATGTTCAGGTGAAAGTATCAGTTATATGTTGACAGCTCCCTACATTTCTGGCAGCACACTAACATTTCTGGGGAACACTATGCCAAGCTACTCATTTGCCAGATTAACCTGTACATGCTGCGCATGAACCAACAGTTGAGGGCTGTACATATGCATACAAGCTACTGGCACTCCCTTCATCCACGTTATATGGGCCTACCCAAGTGTGGGTTAACACTGCTTAATACAACACTACTATTTGTAGAATGCAACAGTACAACAACATATCAAAGAAAATGACACAGACACACTCCATGAATCATACATTTATTAAAGGATTATTGCACCTTTATTTATTGGGTTAAAAGACTTTTTGAAGGCTTTGTCATTTATTTTATATAACAGTACATGCAGAATAATTACTAACCTGCCTCATGATGCAGCCTTTGCAGCCTATCTTTATGGGCTTGCAGGTTCATAGCCCGGTCACCTGCAGCTGTGAAGTAAATGCAGTGATATTGAGACATACCTATCCATAGTATAGACAAGCATAGCAATTCTTAACTACTTAATACAATGGCTACTTACTCAGTACTGGGGCAGAGGCACTGTATGGGATTCCTGGATCCACTGGTCTAGTTCATCCCCCCTATGCCACTTCAGGTCAGAATAATGGTGCCTGACCTGCTCACCAGTCCAAGGAACACCAGTGGCACTGGTGAGATCATGGGCAAGACTGTTCCAGGCCTTCGTTTTATATTGAGTTTGTGGAAGAGGAGCCAAACCATAATTTTGGACTCCTGGATGCCCCAGTGTTGTGCTCTAAATCAAATGCCTTCATCAACACCAGCCATGCTGACTGCAGAAGGAAGTTACAACCAGTTGTAGCAAGTATTTCTGCCTGTGGAGCTTAAATATGCTTCATTTCCCGCACTTATTTGTAATTTGCCAGTTTTGGAAAAGCTCAGCTGTGGGCACACCTGCTTAGCTGATGTTGGCAATGTTTAAAATTCCTTTGATAGATATGTGTCTGTTTAAAGTGTATTTTTGTGAATTGCTGTCATGGCTTAGTGGTTAAGTACTGTGACTATAGTGCACAGTATCCTGAGTTCAAGCCCTGTCACTGCTTTTTATTTTCCTGCTGGGCAAACCTAACCAATCAGGTTTGCCCTGTCACTGCTTTTTATTTTCCTGCTGGGCAAACATGACTGGTTAAGGAACAGTAAAGCAGGTGTTAGCATGTTTAATGACTTTGCTCAACTTTGCCTGACTTTGCCCGACGTTGCCCAACGTTGCTTGATGTTGCCCGATGTTGCAGTAGTTAGAGCGGTGCACAGCTGCGTGCAAAGACATTGTACTGGTTAACACGGTGCGCAGCTACGTGCAATTGGATTTAAATATGCTCAATACTGGTAAAATGTGCTTAGCAGTGCTTTATATTGCTTAAAATAGGCTACTCATGCCTCATAATGCATAAAAGTTCACCTTTATATATATATATATATATATATATATATATATATATATATATATATATATATATATATATATATATAAGTTGTGCACTACTACATTTAACATTTCAATGCTTTTTACAAAACGTATACATAACAAATGTCAGGAAATATTTTTGTATACAGATTTCCCATAAAAAATGGAATGTGCAGTAGTGGGACTCGAACCGGGAATGCCTTCTCTTTGTGCGAAGGCTCTAAACACTATGCTATTGCTATGTTGCTTAATTTGCATATATTTTTCTTATTATCCTCTTCTGGTGTCTAAACTGCTACCTGTAGCTAAGCAATGGGCAAACCCACACAAACCCACACAACTATGGGCAGCTATATCGGAAGAAAAAAAATAAATATTTTTTTATTTTGTAAGTTGTTTAGCATATGGGGGAGTGTAGTGTTACCTTGTACACATGTGAGCAGACTCGCTCATGTAAATGGAAGTTGCGGCATTTCTTCATTCAAGGGGCGTGGATTTTTGGACTGCTCGGCAGTCCGACATGCCCCCTAAACTCGTCCACGCTCCGTGTAAGCTTTAGAGTTGAGGCAGCGCGCCCTCATTAATATGCATGGCACTCTGTCATCATACATTTACACTGGTGCTTCCATATAAGACTAATCTAGTCTTACACGGAAGATTAGTGAATCCGGGGGATTATCTATGAACTATTTGCACTCTGTTTTGTCAGGAGATTAAGCTCAGGACTGCAGGTCCACTTAACTGTCAAAATGTAATTAGTAAAACAATATCTATTTTAAACTAGTACAAAAACATCTATATAAACTTACAATTTAATTTACAGTTTGTATAAGAATGCTAAAAGATAGCTTACAATAAACGTAGTCCAATTCCTGTTGCTAACTATAAGAAAGTGAAAAAATAGAGAAATCATATCACTGTCATAATTACATGTGCAGGCCATCCAAAGTGAAATACAAACAAAATAATCAATGCCTAAGTATAGAGGTAATTAAAATATGGTTCATATGCAAGCATGCCGCAGAGCTTACTTACATATGTATCCACTTCTGGATTGCAATAAGTATGGACAAATGAGAACATACTGACCTAAGGAATGTTCATATGCAACATCATGCCTCTCGATCTCATAACGCAAAAATCTGGACAAAGGCTAAAAATATAGGCAAATTGTAAATACTACTTTTATAAACTTAGAAAGTTGTTAGAATAATAGCTTTTGCATTGACATATACTTTCTGGAGAATAGGAATTCTAAAACTCAAATATCTGTCATTATTAATGACTTCAATCCACAATGATTTCCCAGAAAACCGCAAATTGTATGAGGAACAGACCAAAAATATGAAGCAAAAATGTGAACTTTCTGAGAAAATGTGGACAGTTTAGAAGTATAAGCAGCATTACACTACATAAGGGTATATTCAGAAACAATTATTGCATAGCACTATGTGAAACAGCACACTAAGTGGCAATACATATGGAGGGGCAATTCAGACACACATTCAAAGTGTCAAAGCTATTGGAGAAATATCACAATATTCTTGTCTTTCAAATGATAGGAAATTATATGTAAATAAGTGCCATCATACAAATGAGGCTCACTGTGTATGCAAATGATGAAATTAAATGTAATGGAATGATTAAGGGATGTATAAATAAAGAGCTGAGAGGCACATAGTTCATGTGTAGGATTTCATGGTGCAGAGACGCTTCACTCACATTACTATGTGGGGAATTGTAGCAACTGCCTTAGCTGAGTAACAGATGAAAATGGTCAGTCTAGAAGCCTGTAGCCTTGATGTTGTATATCATTGCCTCTACATCAAAGATGCGTGTTAGCAGTTGATATGCCATGAGTTCCATGACCAGTTAATAGTCAGCTTTTACTGTGTAGACAGAGAAACCATACAGTAGATAGTAGACATGAGCTGGAAACAAGAAAAATTTAAGTTGGATGCATGGGATGCCTATTATGGTGACTCCTGTGTAGCCTGGGTGAGACTTACCATGACAAGACATACAGAGTTATGTTAGGTAATGTGGCAAGTTTGAAATGATCCTTCACCATCACCTCACATGATGAGAGAGATATGTACATGCCCTCCAATGTTAGCATTACTGACGGTGCCACTATGTCATGGGACCATGACACGTGCACATTGCCATTATTATTAGACACAAGTGACCTGCTGACTTCAAGCAGCATTAAACATCTTTGCAACAGGAACTTGTCAGCATCAAAAAGGCCACTATGAGTTTCACAGGTATCAGCTTTTCAGATCTTATACTGTTCTTTGACATGTTTCAAAATGTGGAGGAGCATATAATACTTTCAAGGACAGCAGGGAGAAAACTGCCTCTCTATGGGCATTTTACAACACATTCCATTTCTCTGAGGTACTGGTGGAATTGACTGCATCTACAACACAATCAAAATTCTACTTTCTCTACATGGTTTTCAGTATATCAACTGAAAGGGTTTTCAATCAATTGACTGGAGCTGTTATGGTATTCTGTGCAATATGTCTGTGCACCATCCATCAGTGCCCACTATCTATGCATTTGTGTGGAGTAACTTCTCATAGGTTCACCTTGTTGGGAGGTGCACACATTGCTAAGTACGTAGGCCAAGATATATTCCAGTTGAAGGAGGCATCAAGCCACTCACTATTGTATCCACTGTTGCATGTTGCAGGAGATGCAGGATATACTTTGGAACCATGGATGATGTCTTCCATTCAAAATCCTCAAACCATAGCTGAAATGGCATTCAAGACCTTGCATTCTCAGGCCTGGAACTTTGTGGAATGTGTGTTCCAGCTCTAGAAGGAACACATCTGCTGATTGTAGACATGTAGTGGTGCAATGCAATATGCACATCAGTCCTGCTCCCAGTTATCCATGGTATATATTATTTTACACAGTATGATATTACAGAAACAGGTGAAAACTGTGAACATTGCAGAGCTGTCAGAAAGACTTGTTTCAACAGCAGAGGAAGACATGGGAACCGCAGCTGTATATCATGCTGTGCAGTGCTGCAAAGCTGAATATAAAATGTCGTGGTACAAGCCAAGAGATGATATCTGGTCCACAGCTGTGGAAAGCACATACTTAAACTGACGCATGCATTAATGTACCCAAGCTATGCATTATAGTGCATTGAATGACTTGCTATGCTGTGCGTCAGACATTCCCTTACTTTTGTGTACTACTTTTCATAGCATTTATTTGGACCACAATATGGCTTTCCGTGTTGGGACCCAAAAGATGGACAACATAGACAACCAAATGGATGGCCAAAGTTAGTTATGGCACTCTGATGACCAACAGAGTATAGTGACACTGTGGAATTGTGGAAACCAGAACAGCTGACCTTGTGAGTCATTAAAGCAGTGGAACCAGATGTGCATCATGGAACATGATCAACAGATTTGTTATGGCAAGGTGTGGTGGCTGTAATGGCAAATAGATAGTTAGCAGTCTCTGGAACAGTGTGTGCCATCTGAATAAACCTGATCTGTGACTGTCTCCCATGAATACTGACCCCTGCTCTGCAACAGCCAATATGGCTTGTAAAGACACAATAGAGGCCATTCGTTTCAAGTCTCGTGGATGCACCAATGGATGCCATGTGGCTTACCCATAACCACAGGAAGCATATTTGCTTCATGTCTTTATATGGAGTGTCACTATGCATGTACTCCTGGTCATCCTGCAATCCCCACTGTGGTTACACATCCTCACATGGGTCATACAACATGCTTACAATTCCTTCCATGGTGTGTGTAGTGCTGGCTGTGCCTGGATTGCTGACCTAAATAACTACTGAGTAATGTCAATTGAGGTACCCAGGTCAGAGAAAGACCTGGAATCATGGCAATGATGACCACTAAAATTTTTACCCTGTCTGGTGAGTGCACGCACATTAGAGGCACTGCATCAGGTGGATATCATCCATGATGCTGACTCTTGTGTAGCCTGGGTGGGTCTTACCATGACAAGACATACAGAGTTCTCTTAGGTAACGTGGCAAGTTTGAAATGCTCCTCCACCATCACCTTATATGATGGGAGAGATGTGTACATGCCCGCCAATGTTAGCATTACTGACAGTGCCATTATGTTATGGGAGCATGACACGTGCACATTGCCATTATTATTAGACACAAGTAATCAGCTGACTTCAAGTCTTGTTGTGCTGGACCCACTATTAGCAGGACCAGTTAATAAATAATGATAACATACTTATTGCAGTACTGGGGCATATGCCTCACTACCTCAACTCATGGTACACAGCCTGGAACAGACCATCTATGTGACTAGCAAATGGGCACATAGATGCTTTCTGGTGCAAGTTGCCACACTTGAAGCTTCAATGTACCCTGGCAACAGATATGCGTACATGTTCTTCTGAGTATCCCATTCTCACATGTAGGTCAGTGTTCAAAGAGAATTGTAGATGCTATTACTAACATGATGATCCCCAACAGATATGCAGGCAGTTATTGACAGAGCAGCTCACATATCCCAAGCCAACATGTGGTATGAGGTGGGTTTGCTCAGCTGTCCGAGGCTGGGTTATCAGCAACTATTCCATTTCTTTAGGATGCTCATATGTTGGTGGCCTATCTCTTGCATTGACTTTTCACTGGCAATGTCTTGTGCTGTGGAAAGCAGTATCATATCAGTGAGCCTGCAGTGCATCTCCTATTTTCCTAGTGTGGCCACCCACAGCACTGATGTTCTACACCACTCTCTGCCACACCCTGTACTAGAAAGCATTGTCATTTTTTCCTTGATGCACATGATATATGCATAGCAGCCTCAGGAACACCCCCACTCACTGAGTGGTAAACTTTTCCAGTTATTGCTGTTATCCTGGGCCCATGACAAGGCACTACACCTATGTGTTACACATCAATCATTTTTTTAGTGTGTGTGTGTGTGTGTGTGTGTGTGTGTGTGTGTGTGTGTGTGTGTGTGTGTGTGTGTGTGTGTGTGTGTGCGTGTGGTTTGGTGTGTGTAAGACTGCCCATAACTCACCTCATGTCTTAGCCCAGGCTGTTCTCCACACTTTGCTATTATGCTGCGACCATTCAAATTCTGTCCCATACTGACAGCAGCGGTGGACATGTTACCATTTCCTATCATCTCACAACACTGTGCTGGTGGCCATTAGTGACATGCATTTCTTATATCTGTCATCTCCCAGTTTATACATATATCTTGACTTGCAGTCTGTGCATAAAGGCCACAGTGTGGCCCCACAGAATATTCCCTTGTCCTGCCTTTATACAGAGCTGTCTGTCACAGTGATCTTAACAGGTGGGAAATGAACCTCTTTTCTCTTGTGCTATGTTTTTGTGAAGGTGAGCCCCTAACTGTACATTATCCTGTCATCCCCTTATGCTATGCTATGTCACTCAGTCTATCGTCTCCTGTCTATCTCAGTTGCTGCCATGAGTGCTCGTCACAGTGCAGTGATGCATTGTGAGTTTGCTTATTTTCTTACTCAATGTCTATATTGCAGTATAACGTCTTCTTTGCTAAAGTCATATTACTGGCTTGTTCATCATAGCATGGTGTTCTGCAATAAGGTAAATGTGCTTTTTATTGTACCACAATGGACCCTGTAGCATGGTGGTTATGATAATGAGTAATTTAGTGCAGCTGTCTGTTATTTGCTGCTATCAATCCCTGGTAGCACTATTGTGTTTGTTCCTGCCCATCCTTACACTCATAGGATATATGCACACTATGCTTATGGAGGGATCACATGACGCCTGTAATACCATTAATTTCTGCTGTTGACACTTTCACTAGTGCATCACTGCTACTTAATAATGTGTGTCACATGGTGTCCATAACATGGGGCAATGTGCATGTGGCTCATATTTTGCCCTTGAAGGCCTATAACATCAATATAGCCTCTTTAGGTGCTGTGTTCAGTAGAGCTTCTGCCTGTTGCAACCAGCAAACTAAACATTGTTGCATTTGTTGTATAAGGACAGTCAGATGCATCTGCTGGACCATTTAAAGATTGATGCCTGGCTCCAGCTTGTTAGGGCAGTGAGGGATATTACTGGCAAATTCCACCCTAGCAGTACAGGCATTGCCAAAGTAACTTGTACAGGTGCCAACTTGACCAGCACTGTCAGTGGGAGGCAGATAATTTGGAGGCACTAAGAACTGCAAATGCATTTTATCATGTTTATGACTATTGTCTGCTACTTTCCTTGCCTTCTGCTGACAGGATCACATCATACTGAATAAGCTGAGTTTTCCTTAACAGCAGTCAAGGAGATTCAGCAGTGTTGCTTGTCTATGGAGTTCTGAAAGATGGGCAGTAGAGTATACAGACTATGTTCATGTCTGTAGTGTGCAGCTGGAGATTTGTTTGTAATAAATATGTGCACTAATGTGCTGCAATGATGATCTTTTTGGCTTTGTTACCTTTTTCTAAACTTCCAGCTGTGGTACAATGATGGCTTGGAGAGTCACTGATACAGGAACATGCAACCACAATGGGTAAAATCTGGTCAACTAAGACTCAAAAACAGTAAAATAAGTGAAGACCAGCACAGCTAAGAAACAACAATAACGTTTACTAAATAAGTAAGGTAAGTGCTTTCACACCTCCAGGGTACTTCATCAGACCATGAACAGCCCTAAAAAATAAAACATTTAAATAGTAAATCAGTAAACAAGTGCACAAGTTTTCAATATAGTTCTTAAGGCGACAGTATCATTCAAACCTAGACCCTTCTCAGGCTGTAATTCTATAATCCATTTTATGTCAAGACATTCAGTATAATTACTTACATTACCACCCCTTAAACTAGCACTCAACTTTCAGATGATTTGTTTAAGTACTTATATAATACTACCTCTTTTTTGAAATTCAGTGTTAAATATTGCTTTAATTCAATTGAATTTTTAGAAGTATGTATTAGTAAGAATAATAACAGCTGTATCTCTACAACTTTGTATAAAAAAACTTGTAAGAAATATAATGCTTTACATTGAGATAGCATGCATCCACATTATATACATAAAATGTTCTTAAAGGCCAGTTTCTTAGAGTAGCAAGGTTAAATGATAATGATGCAGCATTATTAAATGTGTTTAAAGATATGCAGCAAGACTTTCTTTTTATGCATGGGAAACTTTGAGAATGAGATTAATCGCATGATTAAGGAAACCCTCTGACATAAAAGTGATTATGTCAGGCCATTTTTCTCAGAATTCACAGATCAAGGTATTACCGCTAATAAGAATATGGTTCCTAATAATAATACATTTAGGATGAATTGACATACTCTAATGATGTTAATCTTGTCTGTGATGTTATTAAGAAGAATTATCCAATATTAATGGTTGATGATAGATATAGTGAGCTATTGGGAGAAAAACCTAATTTTTGTGTTAAGAATGGATTGTCACTGAAACTCAGGTTGTGTTATAATTTTGCTGAACCCCCTCCCCTCCCTTTGTATTTGAGAGGATTGGTACTTTTGCATGCAGAACCTGCAATGTATGTTGATATAGTTATATGACATCTACATTTACTCATCCTTCTACTGGTCATTTTTATAAGTTTCATTTTTATGCCAACTGTAATAGTAGTAACTTGGTATATTTAGCTTCCTGTACAGTATGTAAATGTTTGGATTTTGTGAAAAATAATTGTACATTAAGAGAATGTATAAGTGAACCCTTGTATGATATCGAAAGAGGGAATTTACAGACTGGCTTAGCTAATCATATCCATACAGTTGTCAGTCATCATTCTTTTGTATTTCTAGTCCTAAAATTATTTCATGTTAGTTTAAGGTGAGGTTTTGTAAGTAATTAAACTGAATGTCTTGAGTTAAAATGGATACTAGACTAACAGGCTGATAAGACTCTAGATTTGAATGATGTTGCCCCTTAAGACCTATATCAAAATCTTGTTCATAGGTACATAGGTGTGTACTACACTAATGGCCCTGGGGCCTTTACAAGCCTACCCCATAGGATTACCCTGGCATCATGCCAACCTACCTTAGTTCCAAGTGTCTCTGTCGAGTAAAGAGAATGGAGTGATCCCTGGGGTGAATTTTCTATTTCCCATCCAGTCATCAAGATTTCTCTTGAAGAGGGCCAGTGAGGAGCTCTGCTTGACATGTATGGGAAGTCTATTGTATAGCATGGGCAGTCTCTGGGTCATACACCTGTCCCTCCAGCATGTTCTGTTGATTGTGGTAATGAGGTTGAGGACTCTGGAGCATGTGGTGTGGAGGAATTGGGATTTCTTTAGATGTAGAATTTCTAACAGAGCTGAGGCAGACATGGCTTTGTAAGTCAAGCAGAGATCGCCTCTAAGTAGGCGATATGAGACAGAGAATAGTTGGAGTTATTTTAGTCTGTCCATATAGGACAAGTGCTTAAGGCCTAGGATCCTCTTTGTGAGGTACTTTTGCATGCTCTCCAGTTGTTGCAGGTGTTTAGTGAGCTACATGCCAAATGGGGCATTGTACTCAATGACTGAACTAATGAGGGAAGAGTAGAGGGAGACAATGACCTCTTTCTTCCAGGATGCAAAACCCTTAGTAATGAGATGTGCCACATAAAGGACTTTCTGACCACAGTGGCAGTGTGGTGGTCAAAAGAGAGGTTGTTGTCAACCTGTGTTCAGTGGACTACCATCAATGTGGTAATTCATGGGAACTGGGCTTTTCCCAAAGGGGATGATGAAACATTTTTGGGCATTGAGCTTAAGGCCATGTTTCTGACACCAGTCATTGGTCTTAGTGAGGCCTTTCTGTAGGATGTCGACATCACTCGGGGAGTTAATAATAACTCCCAACTTGCAATCATCTGCGAAGTTTGTCAGCCAGAGTCCCTTCGTGTTGGCCTGGACTTTCATAGAAGTAGATACCAAACAGGAGAGGACCCAGGACCGAACCCTGTGGGACTCCACTCATGACTGGTCGGCAGTCTGACTTGGAGTCAGCTACTTTCCCTCTGAGGGTGAGCCAGTTTGCAACCCACCTAGTGATATAGGAGTTGATGCCTAACTTGGTGAGCTTTTCTATGATTCCTGAGTGGAGAATGGTATCAAAGGCCTTGGCCAGATCAAGGTAGGCTGTATGAACCACCTTGCCTTCATCCACAGCTCTAGTGACTGACTCAAAGAAGTTGACCAAGTTGAGCAGGCATGATCTACCCTTCACAAAACCAAACTGTGTGGGATCCAGAGTTTGGAGATTCCCTATATCTTTGTTTATTAGGTCCATGATGATGTGTTCCATAGCTTTGCATATCAGACTCATCAGGCTAATGGGGCGATAGTTCCCAGGGTCTATAGTCGCTCCTCCTTTGTGAAGAGGGATGACTGTAGCAGTTCACCATTTGGTAGGGACAAAGGCTGAAGTGAGGCTGTGATTGAAGAGGGCATACAGGTGAGGTGCCAATTCACTCTGTAGTTCATGTGGAACACATCCAAGGATATTGTCAGGTCCCATAGAAGCTGTATTCCTGACCTTGGACAGTGCTGTTTTGACCTGTGTAGCAGTAATATGAGGTGCCTGGCAATCTACTGGTATTATGACTGGTCCCTTAAAGGGGGGGAGAGGGTTAAAGTTGGCACTGAATCTGTCAGCCAGTATATTGGCAATATCTGTTGGCTCTGTATAGGAGGTACCATTGTACAGTAGCTCAGGACAAATCTGGGTATTGCTGTGGAGATTCTTTACATAACTATAGCAGGCCTTGTGGTTTTCTTTACTATCTACTGGAGTTCTGTTTTCATAACTAGCTTTAGAGGATATGATGAGGGATCTCAACTTTTTGTTGAGGCTGATAAGGGAGTTTTTCCAGCCTTGGGATTTCATCTTATTCTGCCTCAGTTTCCTTCTTCTGTTGTAGAGTTTGTTTATGGCAGGGGACCATCAGATTGGCTTCCTTTTTTTTGGAGGAGAGTGTCTTGGTTCTGTTGGGTATGGTGAGATCCATGCATTTGTGTATGTATTCGTACAGTGCATTGGTGTATGATTCAGCGGTCATGCAACTGATCTCCATTTGCATGGGTGCCGTGAAATTAGCCGACTCTGTTTTTAGGAGCCCAAAGTTAGCTTTGCAGAAGTCTTTCATGGTGGTTACCTTTGCGGGGGGTGGATTTCCAAGGTGATTAGTTTGTGGTCAGATCTAACCAGGGAGACGTTGACTATTGGTGTAGAGCAATGGTCACCCATGTTAGTAATATCCAGGTCAAGGATGTTGCTACATCTAGTGGGGATCAGAACAAGCTGGTCCAGAGCATTGGAATTAATGTATTCCAGGAAACGTTGGACAAGTGTATTGGTACATGAGTAGTTTTCCTAGATAATGGAGGGGTAGTTGAAGTCGCCCAGTATGAGAGTGTTAGGTTGGACCCTAATATTCTCCAGGGTGCTTAGGAACATGGAGTGTGAGTCTTGGGACATGGTTGGGGACCTATAGCAGGCTACGACCTGAATCACTGTCTTAACCATTGTTAGCTACATATGAAGTATCTCAGATGAGTTATGCTGTGCTACTACTCTGGAGGTGTGTGCATCCTTTATGAATATGGAAACACCACTGCCTTTGGAGCTTCGGTCCAGGTTCTGGGTCTGAAAGGTGTGGAATAAGTAATACCTGGTAGTGCAGGGATGCTTTCTGCTGCCTTGAACCAGGTCTCTGTTATGGCACAGATGTCAATGTTCTTCATTTTAAGGAGTGCTTCAAGCAAGTGCATTTTTAGATTTAGACTTCTAGTGTTGAGCAGCATTACCCTTCGATTGCATTTGTTTGTAGCTGTTATGGTGGTAATTTGGTCTTTGGAACACTGCCTAAAAAGGCACTATAGAGGTGGCAAGAGTCTTGGTCAGTTCTGGAAGCTCAGGAGTGACAGATGTAGGCCATCTGTGGCAAAGCATCAAGGTCAGTCAATCATGTCATCCCAGGCAGACAGATACTGGATACCCTTAGAATGACACCAGAAACTTAGCCAGTTGTTGAAATCAATTATTTTCTGCTTGTGCTATGGTATCATTCTAGGTGATGGTTGGATGCTGCTCAGGGCTAGGGTCATACCCGCCTGGTCTACATATTCCAAGAGCTCCTCCATGTCTCTTTTCATGTAGTCCAGGGTGGTACGTCTCAGGTCATTCACACCCACATGTACAATGACAGAGTCATGTTTGTACCTGTTGTTGAGGGACCTGAGTGTGTGCATTATGTGGCAGATCCTGGCACCTGACAGGCAGCTGAGTGTTACTTTCTCCTTATTCAACCTAGTGAGTGGGACATCAGTGTGCCTCACTATCGAGTCACCTATGAATAGTGTGTTGGGCATGCTGTTTTGCCTTAAGGCCTTTAGTTGAGTGGCATGCTGTTTAGGAGAGTTATGTGTCTCGTGATTAGTGTTGTGTTGTGGTGGTTGAGTGCGTTTCTGCCTTGGAGGTCTTTGCTGTTTGGGTAAATTTTTATTGACAGCCTCCATGAAGGTGGGTGTGTGGTGTTTTTATGTGAAGGCAGTACTGGTGTGTGTTCTAGAGGGCTTGTGTTCCATGTGGTGTGGTGCAAGTGTTGGCCTTCTCCTCTTGACCAGCTATTTCGGTCTTGGCTGGAGAGTGTGTAGCTTCCAATTTGGATATATAAGTGCATCTCTCGCAAGTCTGAGTGTTGGGAGGTAAGAGGAGAGGGTTGTCAGTGTACATGAGGCAGCTGCTACATTGCCTCAGGATGCCCAAGTTCACCAGGTTAATAGGAGAATGCACAGAGAACTGACCTTTAGACATGCCTGGAGGGGTGGGCATTAATAAGTACTAAAGCTGTTTCCTTGTAGAACGTTTAGTGCTGGTAGCACTTTTGTGTGCTACAAAAATTGCTACAAGAAGGCTGGTAAAGTAACATAGTAATCACACGAAGTGAGACCCAAAATCCAAAAAACTGGTGCAGTACTAAAAATGACGGCATAGCTCGAACTGAGGAGTTACTTTATTGTAAAAACACTCTTAAAATTAAAACTGGTTAAGTGCTTTCATCTGTTGTGATACAGACTTCATCAGAACCATAATGACAAAATAATCCATAGTTTAAATACTTAATTAGGCGCCAAAATGTTACATTCAATCACATTTAAAGACACACTTCATATGTGCAAAACTCTATGTAAATATAACATACTGTAAAATGTTAATATAAATATAAAAAATATTTTAATACTGAAAATGTAACTAAAACCATACAATACCTAATACTATCAAATATAAAACTAATCTAAATAAGAAATGGTTTAATACTAATGTATTCATTGATACCAGGGGAACTAGTGGCATCTGTTAAAATAAGCCATTTACTTTCTTTTGAGTCTAATAGGGCTTTCCAGTTCCCCCCTTGTACCAAACTATCCACTTGATCAATAATAGAAAACTTAAAATTGTGAAAGTCTCCTTTATCACTAATATGTTTATATAAAGCATTATTCTTGTCTTGAACCTGCATCTTATATAAATGTTTATATATGCGCTTCTTTAAATGTCTCTCAGTTTTTCCAATATAAAATGCAGGGCAGGCACAGCAAGTTGCAAGATAAACTACTTGTTTGGTGTTACAATTGCCTGCCCTGCATCTAACAATTGTTCTATTAATATCTTCTAATTTGATGTATGCCACTTCATTGATAGCTCTACATTGTTTACATGAGCCACATTTTCTAGTTCCTGTATATCTCTTTTTTGAATTATTGGTTGCTTGTTCAAGTAACCTTTTAATATTGGGTGCTGTTTTATATACAAAACAATTTTAAGTTTTCTATTATTGATCTTTCTTATTTTAGATTAGTTTTATATTTGATAGTATTAGGTATTGCATGGTTTTAGTTACATTTTCAGTATTAAAATATTTTTTATATTTATATTAACATTTTACAGTATGTTATATTTACATAGAGTTTTGCACATATGAAGTGTGTCTTTAAATGTGATTGAGTGTAACATTTTGGCACCTAATTAAGTATTTAAACTATGGATTATTTTGTCATTATGGTTCTGATGAAGTCTGTATCACAACAGATGAAAGCACTTAACCAATTTTACTTTTAAGAGTGTTTTTACAATAAAGTAACTCCTTAGTTCGAGCTGTGCAGTCATTTTTAGTACTGCACCAGTTTTTTGGAAGTCTGGTAAAGTGCTAGACTAATAAGCTAGTAAAGGTGTAGGAGAGGAGAGAACTAGTAGATCTAAGGGAAAAATTGAAGAGCAGACTTTGGCACCACTCAGAAGCTTACAAACAGTCCTGGCTACAGCAAATTTGCATTTGGACTAGGCTAGTTACAGGGAAGGAGGGAAACAAGCGCACATGTGGGCTTTTAAACCAGAAAGTTGAAAGAGATGAAAAAAACTGCCCAAACGGCCAATAAACTACAATTTCTGGGTCAGAAACCACTCCTCTTGTGGTAGATAGGCTACCTAGTGCTTACAACTCCCACTGATAAGCTAGAAGGCTTCCCTCCAACACAAAAAGGCTTGGTGGGCTCAAAAGCTTACATACAGTCCTGGATGCATCAAATCTGTATCTGGACTTGTCTAGTTACAAGAAAGGTGGGAAAAGCGCAAATATGGGATTTTAAACCAGAAAGTTGAAAGAGATGGAGAAACTGCCAAAACAGCCAATATACTACAATTTCTAGGCCAGAAACCACTCCTCTTGTGGTAAATAGGCTACCTAGTGCTTACCGCTCCCACTGATAAGCTAGAAGGCTTCCCTCCAACACAGAAAGGCTTGGGGGGGGGGCTCAGAAGCTTATAAACAGTCATGGATACAGTAAATCTGTAACTGGACTAGACTAGTTACAGGAAAGGCAGGAAACAAGCTTAGATTTTTTTTTGTTAGTAAAGTGGAAAGGGAGAAAGGATAAGTAGAAGATAATTCAATGTTAAGAAACTAAGTGGAGCTTGGCCTTCTCAAATATTCTCTCCGTATTAGGTAGAATGAGCTAATAACACTAGACTGGGAGGAGTGTCCCAGATAAAATTTACAGTAGGGGCAGACAACTGCAAAGCCACCAAGTATAAGAACAGGATACCAATAGGGAGGGTGGGTTGGAAACTAAATCAGTTATGATACACCTCTTTGTAGGAAATCAGAATAAACAAACCCAGACAGATGTTTAACCAATGGAGAAAATTTCCAGTTAATTCCTCACACACAGTGAAACTAGCTGGAAAAGATTTACACAGTGTGACAGTAAAAACCTTATTTATCAAACCCTGTGAGGCAGACAATTTTAATACAAGTGTACTGATTACTTTATAGCTACAAAATACAGTAAAAAGTATGCAACAGACAATAAAAGTGCTATAAATAAATAGCAAAAATAAGCAAAAAACTGGATACTTGTATATCAAAGATCAGAGTTTTGCTCAGTGCCTTCCTCCGATTAGCTCTGTGTGAAATGTCAGAAACACTCACAAGGTCACTTCATAAGTAATAGAAAGTTGAAAACTGAAACAACTTTAAAAAAAGCTCAAAAGAACCAATGAGGTGTTTACTACAAGCCATAGTCCAAGTAACCCCAATCAGCCAATGTCCATAAACACTTCACTCACACTGAAAATGCAAAATGGCTTTTGCTAAACTGATATGGCCTGGAATATGTGCTCAGACACACAGCCTCTGCAAACAAGCAGTTATATGATACACTCCTTGGCAGGAAATCAGAACAAACAAACACAAACAGATGTTTAACAAATGGAGAAAATTTCCAGTTAATACCTCACACACAGTGAAACTAGCTAGAAAAGATTTACAAACAGTGTGACAGTAAAAACCTTATTTATCAGGCCCTGTGAGGCAGATCATTTTAATACAAGTGTGCAGATTAGTTTATAGCTATAAAGTACAGTAAAAAGTATGCCACAGACCATAAAAGTGCTATAAATAACTAGAAAAAATAAGCAAAAAACAGGATACTTAAATAACACAGATCAGAGTTTTGCTCAGTGCCCTTCCTCCGATTAACTCTGTATGAAATGGCAGAAACACTCACAAGGTAACTTTTTAAGTACACTTTTTTACTGATTTACTATTGAAATGTTTTGTTTTTGATGGTGTTCACGGTCTGATGAATTGCCTTGGAGGTGTGAAAGCACTTACCTTACTTATTTAATAACATTTATTGTTGTTTCTTAACTGTATCAGCTGGTCTTCGTTTATTTTACTGTTAGGATCACTGACACCCTCTGTGATTACTGATTTCCTCTCAAGAGGAGGAGGAAAAAGTTGCTTTTATTATAGTGAACTAGAGGGCTACTGTTGACCACTCAGCATCATTTGCTGTGGTTGTTTGGACAAGTATGAGGTGTGCTAGCAGCCTGACTACCATGTTATGATCATGGGACATCTCCTGCTCCTGGCGCATTTGAAAGAGTCTGCATCTCTCCATAGTTGCCCTCCCCTTTTATGTCTATGAAATGGTTATCTGTTTCACTGTATTTTATGTTTGTCTACACCAGCTGCCTTCCATATTCATACTTTGCTCCCCAAACAAACTCTTTCTTATCTTCCCTACCTATCCATCATAAGATAATTAGAATGGGTACATGAACAAAAATGATATCCTCTCTTCCCCTACTTATTTTTCCTTAAGGTTAGCCCTGTGTAGGTTTATATGCTTGCCCCTACCAACACACCTTTTCTGCCTTTCCTATCAGCACATTTAATCACCAATTAAATAACAGAATGAGGTGAGATTTTGCTGTGCTGTCTACCTGTATCTGGCTCACAGTGTTCAAGATGCAGCTATGAGGTACTTCATTGCACATGTGTACACAGTGTACACACAGAGCCAAGAGAATGCTAATTAATTGTTCATGCCACACTGGTCACATGATATGCCAAACAATTTTACAGTTTATTAACATGGCTGCTACCAGTAAAGTAGCAGCTCTGTTTCACTAAGCAGTTATGCTTGTCCTGCTACACTGCTAAGCAGCATCAGTCTACATGACCCTACAAGATCTTTGATATTTGGTCCTATGCCATGGAGGTCAAAAGTTTTTGACCTGGTAGTTTTGAAATTTACACTATAAAACAATGATGCCTTGTGAGTAGTTCTGATTATTTGATACATCCATTTTCATTTCCAAATATGGCAATTAAAAGTAAAAGCAAAACATATTATAAAATTACACTTCTGATTTGTCAGAGTCTTCTGCTATAGGTTCCAGTATTAAAAGTCTATGAAAAATAAAAGCATAGTTATCTCAATATAATATAACTTGAACATTTACTTGTCCTGTTCCACTACAATAAAGAAAACCACATGCCAAATTGATATTTGTTGACCTTTATTAAGTTCATAAAATATCATACCTTTATTGCATCATTTCAATTTATTAATTACAAAACATCCTTTTAACCATTCATTAGGGCAGCATATCCCTGCTCACCCTGCCCAAATAAGCAGCATCCTCACCTCTGCACACTTATTTTTATTATTCAAGCAATGTCCGACTGATCATTTTCACCCTCAAAATTCCTTAGAATTAGAAATTCCTTAGACCAACCCCAACATCAGAGGAGGAATAGAAGAGGGACAAGCCTGCCCCAGGCTGTACCCCCTCATCTATTGCAGGATTTTCACTAAACCCTCCATAAATAAACCTAAGTATAGATTAAATAGATCTAAATCAAATTCATTCAGGTACACCCCATCCTCTCTGAGCCACACTGGATCCCTGTTATCAAAATCCATATGCTCTATCCTCTGCATATCCAAAGCAACCAGTTGCCTCACCAACCTGCAATTAACAAATTGCCTTGCCCATTCAAATGCCATAAAACTAGTAGCATGCTTCCAAAATAAATGAGGTGTTATCTCAGACCATACAATGAACATATCCAGATATAACTTCTTCAAAATAACCAAATACTCCCTAATCCAATCTACCAATTGATACTTTGGCATTATACCCAAGGCATTACTTGCCAGATGTACCACCAATACTTCAGGAAGTCCCATCTGTGATTGTATATCTCCTCCATGAGCTGATTCCACCTTAGGCCTCTAATACCATGCCATCTGACTCTTCACCCGAAGAGATGCAAACCTAATTCAGTGTCATTGGTCCTAACTGCAGCCCCCTTCACTGCCCAATGAATATATGAATGACCTGAAAAAAACAATTAATAAAAATTAATAATAACCAACAACATTACCCAATTATCTAATATAAGACAAAAAGGCATTTGAAGACCAGTGCCCCACCCTCTTAATGACCTCAACCGACCTACCATCCCTCGCTAAATCTGAAGCACTACCCATGCAAAAGTAATGGGTGGAAAACCTCTGTCCCACAAAACCCATACAGTGAAATACCCTCCTCATTACATATTATACCTTACCCCCCCCCTCTTGACCAGAAAACCAAATCTTGAGGGCTCTCTGTATGGGATGCTAGCAATTTCCTAGCCCAAGCTATCCAATCGTACCTATCTTGCCCCAGAATTATCTGTGTGACTTTTCCTACCTTATTCATTTTAAATCAAAGCAACCAAATATGCACTGCTGCAGACAATATCATAACATCCCCCCACACCAAGGATCTTAGCAATTCTGACACTCTAAATCCTCCATAATACCAACATAAACTCAAGGTCATTTATAAAACATAATCTACTGAGTCCCCAGTCACCATAGTTAAACCCCACAATAAAAGTTTCAAAATCTGTCTTGTCACCAGTCAATGACTATCAATATTCATGCCATTGACTCTACCTCAACCTTTTAACATACGTCCATCCATCCAGAGCTTAGTGAAATCATATAATCCTACCACCCAAGCAAATATACAGATCATGGCCAAGTCTACCTTAACCAAATGCATTGCCTTATTGTGTCCCCAAGCCTGTGCCATATATTGCAATAATAATTTTCCTGACCAGACTCCCTCATTCTCTGGCAGCTGTAAAATAAATATATCAAAATCATGCAATGACCTACCATATGCCCTTATGGTAGACACTGCCCATGACTATTCCACCAACTGTCTGGTCACTTCAGCCCAATTCGCTATTCTTCGTTTAGAACTGGCTTCGGTTCCTCTGCTGCTCTTGGAACTAACTGCTGATACCTGGAAAACTGATGATGAGATAAACTGTCAGCAATCTCATTTCTAGCACCTGCTACATGCACACCTCTAAAAGAAATATTAATCAGCAAACTCTGCAAAATCAGCTTATGTGAAACTAACAGTAATCATTCAGATGTAGCCATCTTCACATTCAAAACCCGAACAACAGCAATATTCTCCAAATGAAAAATATCCGTCTTTCCCCTCAACCACTCCTGCCAAACCATGGATGCAGCCCAAATCCTTCTTCCAATCCTCCTTTCACTCTGCCAGTAAGTGAGCCACAAACAACTCACCCCCCAAAAATGCCTCTATTCCAATAACCCCTGCTGTGTCTGTAAACAATTACAAATCCCCTTTACCAACCCAATCTGACTTCCAAAAGGAAACTCCATTAAACTGCTCCAAAAAGGACAACCATAGAATTAAATCTGCCCAAGCCAGTTTCCCAATTCTTTTTCAGTGATGTTTGCTTCCCCCCAAATCAACAAAATGGCCATACAAAAAGTACAACTCGGAAGGACTACCTGACATGCAAAATTCAAAAGCCTTAAAGCTCCATGGCATCCTTAACCACACTTTATTCTTAGACTTCACCCATCCAATATTTTCCTTCAAACAGGTTATCCTCACCCATGGTAAACAAAACAATCCACATTCCGCATATACCAGCAAACCCAAAAAGTCTAATGACTTACAAGTAGCTGGACCTTCCCAATTCTGCCTCACCAACAGGACCTTCTGTTCTTCACACATCCCCAAAAACTCTTGTGTACTTTCCAGTGCACCCCATACCACTCACCAGGTATTAGGAAAGCATCTAGGTAATGAATTATCTTTTGGTGCCCACCTGCTGCTGCCAAATCAAATGTAATGCTGTGGTAAACTTCTCTAAAGTAGCACAAGCTACCAAGCATCCCATTGGCATAGCCTTGTCAAAATAGGACTTGTTACCAACCACCATGCCCATAATGGCCCCTCTTTCTCCAGTACTGGCAGAAGTCAAAACGCAGATTCAATATCCACCTTCTCCAGCCACGGATATTTAAACTTCAGAATAACTCACACCATGTCATCCAAAGACACATATCTCACCTTAACATCCTCTACTGAAATAAAATCATTAACGGAGTTCCCCCTCCAGTAAGATAAATGGTGAATCATTTGAAATTCACCAGCTGCCTTCTTAGGAACCAGACCCAATGGTGAGACCTAAAAACTGCCAAAGTGGGGGGAGCTGCCAAAAGGGCCCAATAGCTTACCCACCTACCACTCCTTCTCCACCAAAACCTCCAAAATATCTTCCTCACCCCGCACTGATCACATGTTCTTACAGACTGCTCCATCCCCACCCACCTTTGATTTAATAGAAAATCCCCAAGAAAATTCATCAATGAATTCCTCCACCACTCCCCCATCAGGAAATTGCTAGAGCATGAGCAAGAATACCTGTACCTTACCAGGAGAATGTGTCCCCAGGTCTTCCTCTTGTTCACCAAAAGGACACCCCCTTCTCTGCCCATAAAAATTGCCTCTACCTTGCATACTTTTAAATCCCTGAAAGGACAATGGTAACCCACTCAAATCAGCCAAAAATGAAGTTTGACTGGCCACATTACCTTCCCATCAGCCACACTGCACCACTGAATGTATACCTGCACATTTTGAATAACTCTCAGCATTAAAGACCCAACACCCCCACCTCTTCTACTCCTACCTTACCCCCTCTTTTAGCCACACTAAAACCCTCCATCATAGTGTCCAGCCATATGTCAATGTGCCTCACCTCCCAATGCAGGGACTGGTTGACAGCTTTCCATCTGCAAAACCTCCAATCGTACCAGAACCAAGCATTACCAGCCTGTAATTATTGCACCTCTTGAATCCAAAGGAAATACATTAAGAGCAGAAGGGCCGAAGCACTGTCTTTCTCCACCCAAAATGCCATATAGCACATGAAGCCCAACATCCAATTTTCCCAAGTTCTCGGTCACAATCTACTCACTCTCCTATGTCCCAGGGCCAGTAAACCTGCCAAAAGATCTTTGCTATTTGCATTTTCCAACTCTAACAAATGCTGAACCGATTCTGTATCATTTAAATCAAAGACATCAACATAGTCCCTCTTCCAGATCTTTTTTTTTTAACTGAGGAAGGTGTCTGAGGGGTTAAAAATACCATCACGCTTCCTTGCCCCAGGGCCTGTGAGCTAACCAATCACCAGGGAAAACCCCAAAATCTGAACCCACCTTCAGCAGATGTGAATCCAGCCCCAATGCAAAACTCCCTATGGAAGAAGCTAAGCAACCCCCCCCAATGACAGCCTCACCTAGAGCCTGGCTTCTTCCCAAAACCTATGTCAGCCCACTAAGCCACTTGCCGGTTCACCAGCCTCCTGCTATGACATGTCACCACCTATACTCCAACTATTCCCTACTCTCCCTAAGTCTGACATGCCTCCAGGACCTCTCAATGACATATCATTACCTACTAGTGCACCCCACACCAGTCCAAAGGTTGGAGCCTCTGCTGGGACTGATTCTCTCGACTTATTTGCTCTCGTCCCTCAGGCCACCTGTTTGCTTTTTCCACTTGCTTTCTTCTCTTCTGAGTGGTGTCACCATGTTCTAACACCAGAGTCCTAATGCTAGGCAAATCTCAGAAAAGCTCTTCCACCTGCAAAACAATGTTTGCCCTCTCTGTCGCAATGTCTGCACCTCTGCCATTTGCTCCTGAAGCATCCACTAGTCATCTTGAGCAAATTATGTGACCTATGAAAGAGAAATAGCTGTAATCAGACATCTGCAAAAAGATCTATGAGAAAAGGAGGTCTTCACCTCTACCCCCTTGGCCTGCTCACCTCCCTATTTTTTACCCCATCTATTTTATCATTACTGCATAATCTTTCTTATTATAGAATTTTTTTTCTCACTTACTTGGAATGCCTTAGGTCCCCAGCCCTCATGTCTCACCTTTTCTTCTTTTTGTTTCTTTTTTTTTTTTAATTTATTCCCCTTGACTGATCCCTGGGAAATAGCACAGATTCATATCTCTCAACTCTTACAGCAAGAAGCAAGAAACCTGGCCATGTCACAATCACTTTGTGGGTGAAGACCCAAAATAAGGACACTTTTTTTTTTAACTCACACTTACAAACTTAGAAAGTTGACAGAATAACAGGTTTTGCAAAAAAAAAAAAAAAAATTGGGACAGGTTCTCAGTATTGTTCTACAAATTTATGAAGTCCAAATTCCACTGCCTGCAGTCATCTACATCCTCCATCCTTAATGAATTAACTGAGCATCCTTATTCCTAAAAGAAAGATAAGCTCCTTCACATGATTCACTTAGTTTTTTCCTTTTTTTGATTTCATGACAGCTTCTGAAGTCTTACCTCAAATTTATAAAGGCTATGGGTTCCAAGGTGAACTGAGTGTTCTCGTATCAGCACTATGTCCCCCTGCCCTCTCCCCTTAACAGCTAACACCTCATCACACATGCATGGTGAGTAACCATCATTTGCAGGTGCCTCAAAGCCCATGCAACACCCAAACTGTCACTCATGACTCACTTGGCAGCAAACCAGCTCCAGAAAGCTGTGAGTTACTAAATCATCACCACCAAAGACTATCATAGGGGAAAATGGACCACTGTCAGTTGATTGAGTTTTCAGAAACTTGAAATTCATATGGTCAAGACCATATGATCGTGTTTTTGACAACTCAAGCCTTTTGAATGGAGATCGCAGTACAGCGAGGATAGGTTCATAGGTTCATAGGTTGGTACTAGGCTATCAGCCCTAGGGCTTTACAAGCCTAGCCATAACAATTCCTAAGCCAGGATGGGGATGGGGAAATTTACCTTTTTCTTCACTGTAGTGTGATCTCAGAGTCGGTATATATAATGTGTAGGTGTGGAGGTCACAGGTTTCTTTCCCACCTGCATAACCATAAAAAAGTAGATTTTTGTGGTTTTTTTTTTGATGTTCGAGTTTTCATAAACTCAGTCATATGGTCTCCTCATCATGAATTTTGACTTTCTGAATACTTGATCATCTGACATAGATCCAGAAAAACACTCCAAATAACAACACTATCAGCAATGCAACTAATTTAAAACCTTCCAACATGCTGCAACAATGGACTGCCAGCCAGTTGAATCCTAGAAGACCGCAAAAACCAGAAAGATGCTAGTTACTAAACTACTACCACCAGTGAGTATAATAATGGAAAATCACCTCCAAACCACAGTACTGTT
Source organism: Protopterus annectens (assembly GCF_019279795.1). Classification (NCBI taxonomy): domain Eukaryota; kingdom Metazoa; phylum Chordata; order Ceratodontiformes; family Protopteridae; genus Protopterus; species Protopterus annectens. The sequence continues at coordinate 1,218,924,656 of NC_056746.1, forward strand.
GCCATATAAATAATTTAAAACATTGCAGCAATGAATTACCAGCCTGCAGAATCACAGCTGGCTGTGAAAACCAGCTAAGCCACCACCACCAAGAACATTATTTTAGCCATATAAGCAAATTTAAAACATTTTAGCATGCTGCAGCAAGAAAAATGCTCCAAACAGCATTACTTTAGACCCATAATGAAAATCTAAAGCATTTCAACCTCCTGCAACAAAATGGTCTATGAGTTATACATTTTAGATACTCCTGAGGGGGAAAGAAAAAAAAATATCCAACCATTACCCATCTTCTGCATGCATACTCCTACTAACCCAAAAGCTTACCTTAATAATAATATTACTTTTCATAGCTTTCCTCCCTTATGGAAGTATTCTTTCAATGTCACAGAATTTAAAAACAACAAAGAATATGGAATTGTCTAGTTAAGATAAGGCAGTTTCTTAACCTAATGACATTACATCTGTTAACATAATGATATAAGGAGGCAATAATCACATCTAGATTGCCCTTTAAAAACCCTTAGCATTCTACACTTCTGTTTTACCCCCCATCTTGTGTCAACTTGAAGGAAGCTCTGTAAATTCAGCCCCAGCCGCCCATTTCATTAGTCCATTTGTCCACAATCCAATCTACTTTTGGTGAGACAAATAATAGAATGCCCTTAAAATCTGCTGCTTCTGCTGCACCCTTGCGGTCTGTCCTTCATGTTCAGAATTACCCCTTCATACCTCATGACATGGTTTTGTGCACCAATACTTCCCTTCTGGCTTCTTGTGAGTAGAACTCTAGTTCATCTAACCTATGGTCATATTTTCCATATATACCATATTTTTTTCTGGCACCTTTACTTTGAATAACTTACAGCAGCCTGGTGACATTTTACTTATATGATCTCCATAACTGCATGCAGTACTAAGGGCTTGGTTCAAGCAATGCTGTGTTGAGTGAAAGCATTACCTCTTTGTCATTAGAATCTATTTGCTGCTGCCTCTGCCCTCTCAATCTGCTTGAAATGGTCCAATCTAGGTGAAAACAATCCTCCCAAATATTTTTTTCTGCTCTACTCTTATCAGTTCCTTCCACCTACATGACATTTCACTCCAGTGAAAGAAAAGAGTACTGAACCCATTACAGACCCAATGTGGCTTTCCACCGATCAATTTCCTAATTCCTGCAATAGCCCAGCTCACCTCAGCTTTCTCTGCCAAACAATTTGCACATGCAAGTATCATGTACTTAGTCTTATTTCTACCCCAGCCTCTCCAGCTTATCTGTTTGGGAGAGACAAAGGTTTCAGAAGTGCAGGTAGACTAATACCTATCATAACTCACTACTCGAGTTCACCTGTAATCTACCTACAAAACTGGATAAGGCTTGACTGTCAATACATTCTTCCAATGAACTCAGCTTTGTCTGATAATGGTTTTATATGTTGACGTAGTTTTTTAGATAATATAAATCTGTACCACTGAAAAAAACTTGTTAAATAAATAATAAATATAATTAACGATATGAGTATTGACTGAGCATTCAAAACATAACAAAATTGAAAAAAGTCAAGGTATTCACTTAGCAGATAAAATAATAATAGTAATACACTTATTACTTATGTTATTTGATAACTTAATACACACACACACACACACACACATATATATATATATATATATATATATATATATATATATATATAAGAAGTAAAGTATTTTAACCTAGTATAAAACTATTATTATAATTGTTTTGATTATATATAATTAAAACTTATTTTGTATTGTTGATGACAAAGTGACATTTGTTCCATTTAATTTACCTAGCAAGATCATGTTTCCATTTTTGAAGATATTCATAAGAAAATTTTATTATACATTTTTTTTACTGTCTGTACATATTGTCTTAAATATTACCAACTATGATAATAAATTTCGGATATGCAACATGAATTAAATGCAGACTGGGAGCCCATATGTTGTGATTCATGTTATGTAGCAAATCCTGGAATGATATTCAAAAACTTAAGCAGACTATCTGACCAAGCATATGGTTTTGTTCAATGTTTTACTTCCTTCAAGTCTTGCAAATGATCAGTTATCTGTATTTTAGCGTATCGTTGAGTTATCAAAGAAATAGTTTCATAGTTAGTTTCATAGGTAGTTACTAGGCCTGCAGTCCATGAGGCCATTCAGAAGCCTACTCAAAATGTGCAACTGCTCCAAAACATTGCCTGCTTAAATGATTTGCTCAAGGTCACACAGTAAGCAAATTGAGGCTAAGGGAATCAAACCCTATACAACAGAAAACAGCTCATTGACAGCTAACAGTCTTAACCATCTGCTCTAGCTGCCAGACTCATTAGACCTTAACTATGAGTTAGAGAAAGCCTGTTCTTCCCTTTAAGTTTGATTTAATATATTTAATTGCCAGTGTCTGTCTCAATGAACTTAGAAAAATAGGCAAGATATCTAGTATTAACACTATTTGTTATACATTTTTGGTGTAAATAGCTATGTGAAAATGACACACTGCAAGAGCGATATTGCTTATTTGCTTTTATGTTTCTGTGTATAATTTTTACAGGAATCTGTATCCTACTTGCTTTGTTTATGTAATATATGGTTATCATTGCTGACATGTTTTTCTTCATATAATTAAAAGAAGAAAAAATAAAATTATTCATTAAACAATAATTGCATTTCCATGTATTCTGTTTACAGGTTATATCCAAGTCATACTGACACTTCAAGAACTTTAATGCATTTAAAACTAAAATAATTAAGTAGCCAGCTTTAAAATGTGGTGGACAGCTTTTATAATATACAGTTTTCTGATGTAAGTGTTTAAATTAATTTAATCCACAGATATGTTTGAAGACAGGTTGTGGCTAAAAACTATCCATCACAAATAAATTAATCTAAAGATCACTTATTATGTTAACTTGTGAGTTTCATGTTTGTGCAAATTAAGCAAAATTGCACATTTACACATAGATGTAAAATGCAACAGATTTTATCCATGTACTTTCTAAATGCATGTCTATTAAATCCAACAGACAAGCTGGGCTTTGAAGGAACATAATGCATAGTGCCACATAAGTGGATGCAATTTTGTTAACTTTCACTTGTAAGAAAAAAGGCTGTAAGTAAGAATATGAATTAATTACAATAATTCTTCCTTGCATCTGGCAGTATGAAAATGAAGACAAAATTGGGCAATCTCTTTTTTCCTTGCAAAAATAAAGGTAAAACCTTGTCAGTATTAGAAGCCATAGTGTTTTGAATTACTCTGCCATAACCAACTCTATCATTCGCACACACCTCATCTCTAGGCCAACCAAACCACACAAAAGAGCAACATAGAACTGTGAAATAAAAACTTAAACACTGTAATACTGGAATGACAGTCCAAGACCAGAGATGTTATTTTAGTGCAAGACAAAGATATAACTGTAATTCCTGTGGAGTGGTTTATTTGGAATGTTGTTCCATATATTCCAGTTTTACATAGGAAAAAACTGTCAGGAAGTTACCACAGAGAATCTACAAACATGCATCGGCTATTGGGAAAAAGGATGACAACAATGCCTTCGCCAAGCATTCTATGGTATAAGAGGATTTTAGAAAGTTTGAAATCTTTGCTCTTGATAGTGTAAACTTGAATACTCTAAACTGAAATTACAACATGCTTTTAGAATGCCAAGAAGCTGAGTGGCAAATTCGGCTAACAGTAGGCAAAAAAATAAAGCAAGATTTAATGAGTTTATAAACTTAAAATGCTTTCTGCTGGCACTGAGATTGTTAGATTTTCTCACAGAATTTCAACACTTTGTTTTATGTTATTATATATTTATATATTTGTAAGCTTTTATGGAAAGTAGGCAGAAAAAAATGTTAATGTTTTTTAAAAATGTGTGTGACTTTAATTGAATAGCATAATGACGTCTTTCCATTGAAAAATGTTTAAATTTTCATTGGGTTACATGAGAACACATGATCACCATTATTTTCATTCACAATTTAACTCTTAAATTTGATTTGACAAATAATGTCACATGATTTTTAGATGCACTTCTTTTTAAAAATCGCTGAAAATGGTTTTACTTTATCACAAGTATTTGTTTCTGAGGAAGTTCTATTAAAAATGAAAGGAAGAAAGCACTAAAATATTATCTCTGGTCTCGGACTGTTATTCCTGTATTGCAGTATTTAAATTTTTATTATGGCCTTGTCATTTTCAAGCGATCAATATTTTGTGTATGTAATGTTAAATGAAAGCCATATTGTTAATTCACAGCAAAATACAACATCCAAACATCTGTCTCTCTGTGTCACCTGAACATCTTCACCAGAGCAGATAATATATTTAAAATGTGATTTTGGCTATGTGGGATCCATGACTGGTAAATATTTAATTTGACAGAAGAGTCCCAATACTTGCAATGAATTTTATTTGTAGAGACTTTCAAAACATTTGAAGATAATAAATATTTTAAATATTCACTGTACTGCTGTATTACAGTAAGATTCTAAGACTTATAGTTGGAATATCCATTTCACTTGTTTCTATGAGCCTATGTTTCAGTGTACCTTTCCTAATCAGCATGTTGCATTAGATAAAATATGAGCATAGTTATTTTTCATGCAAGCTGCGGATATGTCAGAAAACCTGCAAACGGTTAATGGCCGATAAGTAATGAGGTCATGTTTCATCTTTTGCAATTAACGTGGATGTGTGCACTTCATGTTTCCATATCCGTGTCTGCAAAATTTGAAAATTTTCTCATTTTATTCATATATAATGAAGCTTGGGACTAGATATATTCCAGAATTTATTTATGGTATATTAGCTGAATGTTATGCTTGCAATAAACATTAACAGATAATAAGAACAAGAATCTGACTAATTAAATGTCGATGATGACTGTAGAAATGAAACATGGTTACACAGAAAACATGCAGTCACTGTAGGCTGTCCAGACTAACTGTTGAAATGCCTTTCTTCTCCTATTTGTCTGTATAGTATTATACTCTCATGCACCATTGACATTGGGTATTCAGTGCTTGTAGACCCCTTCTGGTGTTTCTCTATGATGACTGTGCAAGAGATTAACTCACTTGACCCCCTCTGACTATCGCTAGGCACATTCTCTCAACATCTTTATACATAGCCCTAGCCATCAGTCCATAGGGACCAATCCTACTGCAGTAAAAACGTTAACAGTTTGAATGAGAGAGACTGTTGCCCATTTTCTTTATTCCAAGAAGTCTTTAGCATTTCATTTATCTAACTCCCCACTGGCTTTATCTTGCATAGGCATTATTTGTTTGATTCTGTTGATTGTCTTAATAATCAAACTACTTTCTTTTGGTCTGGGTTAAATCATGAACTGTGAAACCATACACAAAGCTATGAATGTGGCAGATGCAAATGTCATGCACATTTTACTTCTAGCCCACAAACAATCCCTTGTTTACACCCACAAACTCACTTTATTTGCATTATCTTCAATGTTATGTTTTCATCACTACAGCTAAGATTCTTTGGTGACACTAGCTATTATAACCTACTTTAACTGGTTACACTTTAACCCACTTTTTAACCCACTTTAACTGTTTAGGTTCCTGATACTTATATGTAGTGCATTACCTTGTATGTCTTCATCTAAGACTTATTGCAACAGTAATCATTCCTTAATATTTTTTGCATCATTCTTAATAATGATATCTCTCTTTGAGTTCGCACTTGCAAAGACTTAACTGAACCTGAAATAATTACATTTATTGCCCTGTCTACCATGAATGGTAATGGATACTACCTGGTAACTAGAACTGGAATAGACCACATTTTAATGAAAACACCTATGTGGCAAGTGGATCATCTTCCTGTCTTAGTCTGTGTATAATAAAATCAACTTTGGTTTATGGTTAGACATAATTGCTCAAGAATATGATCCTCACTAATTCTTCTGCAGAATTAAAATATGTCTGTTGTTTCGCACTTGAACTCTTGCTGTCTATTTTCCTGATGATTAATTATGCCCCAGTATCAAGTATGTTGCCATTGCATACAGGCAGTCTCCCAATCAATGACATTTGCGTGTGAGTGCCTTGAAGACTTCATAAAGCTTCTACATATTATAAGGAATATATAAGTAATGCCAATCCTACTGAAAATGTTTTTCTTCTTGGTCAGGTACCATGCTCTGTATTCAAGCTTGTCCCATCTCAGTTCACTGTTCTTAGCTTATCACATACATCTACACTCAGGTTTCCAGTCTCCTTTTTGCTATCTGTTGTCTGTTGCTATAGCATCACTTTTATCCTAGATAAGAATTTTTTGATACGTTCTAAACAATGAGCTAAATTATTGACATAGAAATGTATTCATTACTACTGTTGGAAATTGCTGATGTTTATAAATTAGCTGTGTTGCTTATTGCACTCTGTCCTGTTGCCCAGTTCATAATTAGTGCACTTAATGGCTTAATACAAAATACAGAAAGCAGAGAAACAGAAATATAAAGAAAACAGAAGTCTCAAATGAATTACATTATTTTTCAACTCCTGACAGTTAAATAGTGCAGTTCCATTTGCCATTTATTAAATAATAGCCAGCAGCATGTAAAATTTCCTGGGATAGGGAATTTCAGTCATGAATAAAAAACAGATAATGCTTAATGAGCACAAAATAATCTAAGTAAAATCTTCATATGATCCATCAATAAACTATTTAGGGGAAATAAAATGCTCTGACTCACTTTACTACCCAGAGCAATGTGCAAATTCTGAGAACGTGCTCAGGATTATTTCTGGCAGTGTTTTCCATGAGTATTTTGTAATAGTACCCAAACCAGTAAATAATAAGAAATAAAACAGTTATATAAAGTTCCCTATGCATTGGTAGGGACATGTGTATTTCATCAATGCAGCTGTAAATGCTGCTAACATGTTTAATATATGAGATTCAACATTTAACTAAAATGTAATGTATTCCAATACCAGTGATTTTAAAATATGCAGATGAATCATTTTGTGTTTTATTTTCATGCTAAACTACTTTGTAATACAAATTAACTGCAAAAAGCCATTATTGTATATTGTTGTGCCCCTGGATCCATTAGCTGCACAACATACTAATTCATTCATTTTTCTTTTATTGCTAACATCAACTCTGAATCACATACCATTTCAAGTGTAGCTACTTTAAACTTGACTTACATATTTTTATTATTTAATTAATTACACTTTCTGAAACATGAGAGCACGTAAAGAAATAAAATGGGAAGTCCTGCTGTTCACTAACTGGCAACAATCAAGATGACTAAAAAAGAGTTAATCTATTTAAAGATAAATGCAGGATGTGTATGAGACTGGGCTTGGGATATACTGAATGATACTTCGGTGATGTCTGGAATGAAATATTGTGTGGGAATTGCACCTGAGATGAATGATTGTATAGTGGGATGCATGTGTGAGGTAATGAAGAATACAACTAATGCTAGTAAAGCAAGGAGAAAGAATAATGCTCTGTGGTTCATAGGCTCATAGGTTCATAGGTAGGTACTTGGCTATCATCCCTAGGGCTTATACAAGCCTAGCCATAATGATTCCTTGGCTATTGCTTCCCACAAATATTTACTTTCCTGGACCCCTGTCTAGCAGGGCTACTAATGTGATCCCCAGGGTGAATTGCCTATCTCCCATCCAATTGTCAAGGTTCCTCTTGAAGAGTTCTATTGAGGCGCTCAGCCTGATATATATGGACAGCCTATTCCAGAGTATGGAGAGTCTCTGGGTCAGGAACCTATCCCTCCAGGATGTTCTATTCATCGTGATGACAAGGTTAAGATCCCTGGATCATGTTGTTCAGAGGGATTGTGATTTCTTTAATTGTAGCATGTCTAACAACTCTGGGTTTGACATGGCCTTATATGTTAGGCAGAGATCGCCTCTGAGTAGGCGATATGTGACAGAGTATAGCTGGAGTTTCTTTAGACGGTCAGTATAAGACATCTGTTTTAGACCTCTGATTCTTTTTGTGAGGTATTTCTGTGTAAGATTGTATATGAATTGCAGAATGGCAATACTTATACAAACTTGTCAGTTAGCAAATATTATGAGCAATAGTGGCTAAGAAGCATTATTCATTTTTCTGGTCTGTAATATAAGAACATCAGAATTGGTAATAGGTGAAACAATAAGAGGTACTGTCCCCAGCAACACCTACTCCTGGATTCTCTATGCCTTGCACGGCATGCAAGATCAGTGCAGGAGCTCTAGCAGGCAATATGTCTGCTGTGCAATCCAGGAACAGCCTGCAGGAGCGTGCATGAGCGCTCCTGCACTAACCCTGCACGTACTAAGCCCCTGTATGCAAATCACCTCATTTGCAGGAGAAATCTATGCAAATTAGGTGATTTTGCAATCCAGGAAGCTTGCAACCGGCCATGCAGGACTAGTGCAATCTACAGAAATGTACACGGTTAGTAACCAAGTACATTTCTGCAAAATCCAAAATGGAGCTGTGACCGCTCCAAATAAAGGCTGCATATCATCTAGTAAGCATGCCAATGACCAAGTATAAGGCCATTGGCATTGCAAACAGTGAAAAAAGTACAAAAATCAACTTTTTTTTTTTTTAGCCGATCTCACCTGTTTAAGCATAGGGCAGTGGTGCACAAATGGGATTGGGGGGAAAATAAGAAAATAAACCTAAATTAAGCATTCTAACTAAAGTCACTATTCTGCCATGCAAGCCAATGGCAGGCAGAAGACAACATGGCCAGTAAGTAGTGGTTGCTAAGGGTGGAGGCTCAGTGTGAGACATTTAACTATGCATTAGCAGACAGTGCAAATGAGAGGAATGATAGTGAATCCCAATTTTAACCAGAGTGCTAGTCAGGTTCCAACAGTGTAAGAGTAGGAATAGCTTGGTGCAAACCTAGGAGTTAGGTGACATCATGGGAGGGGGTGTCAGGCATACTGTAAGCAGATTGGAGCCCTGTGGCTCGGGTTTGCTCCAAGCTTAGCACAGTTAAGCTAGGGGGTGTGTCTGAATCTGCCTAGCACTCTTTACATTGAGAAACCAAACAATGTTCCATGCTGAAGCCAAAGTCAACCAGTCCAAAGAAACAAAATACTAAGCAAGAAAAAGACTGGCTCGACACCGCTATGTAAAACTGTTTAATACAAAAGTATTCCAACAATGTAAGCGCTTTCGGGTTCTCCAACCCTTCATCAGACAATGAAACACATAAAAATTCCCATTTAAAAACAAACATCAACCAATCAACTGTTAGTATTTAACCCGCCTATTTTGTAGTGCAGGTTTTAAAGGTATCATTTCATTTAAACCTGGATACCTATGTGAAGTGAGGGTGATTATCCATTTAGACTCTAAAGTTTCTGTAAGCAACTTGATATCACCCCCCCTGGCTCCCAACCTAACATTAACAATGGCTTTGAACATAAAAGTTTGTGTGGGATTACTCTCCACATGCCTATACAAAGCATTTTGTTCAACCTTGTTCCTAATACAGGAAAGATGTTGTAGTATTCTAACCTTCAACATGTTGGTGGTCATGCCTACGTAGTAAGCCATACAATGTTGGCATTCCGCTATATAGACCACATGTTTTGTCCTGCCGTTCTAGCTTTAAAATTAAAATCCGTCCATCTACTGGATGCAGAAAAGCTGGATCTTTATTAATACTAATACAAGCTTTGCAATTGCCACATGGCAATGTTCCAGCTTTACTCATCAGAAATTTATTGCCAAAACCACCCTTCTCTTTGCATAGTAAATCCTTCAAGTTGGTATTACGTCTATATCCAAAACAGGGTGTAGGTCCTACTATCTCACATAACCTAGCATCTCCCCTTAATATATTCCAATTCCTTTGAACAATGGCCTGAATATCTGTGATGTTGCTACTATAAGTAAAAAACATCTTAGCTCCATTTGTTTTTCTAAGCTTAGGTAAAGGGCATATCTCATCCTGATTCCTCCTTAACCAGGGTTTATACTTCTTGGTTCTTTCCAGATCACTATGATTTATCTTAGTCTGTACCATACTATCATCAGATCCTCTGTTATTGAAACATGCCTTTAAATTATTCACTTCAGTCTCGTAGTTATTGTCATCCAAACACAACCTGGATGCCCTGCAAAGTTGTCCTTGAACTATGTTTGGAAAAGATATAGGATGCATACTGTCGATCCACAATAAATGATTCGTCCAACAATCTTTTTTATATAAACTGGAAGAATAACCTCCTGAATCATGTGTGATCCTGGTATCTAAAAAATCTATCTGTTCTGTGGAGTGAGTCATGGTAAACCTTAAAAACGAAGTGGTGGAATGCAAGTACTCAAGAAAATTATACAACATTTCCTCACTTCCTTGCCAAAACATAAAAACATCATCTACAAAACGTGCATAGGCTCCTACATATTTTGCCCAACTATCATTATTGATGATGATCTCATTCTCCCAATAATGTAGGACCAAATTGGCATATGTATTGGCACAGGGGGTGCCCATGGCCACCCCCTGTGCCTGTCTATAAGCCTGTTGTCCACCAATGAATACATTATTCTCCAATACTAGAGACAATAGGGTACAAATTAGAGTTGCCTTGTGCTGTTCCTCACCCATACTGCATAAAACATGTTTTATAGCTTTAATGCCATAACTATTGCCTATGACGGTGAAGAGATTTTGTACATCCAAAGTGACCATTATTGTACTGCCATGGAACCCTTTTAACTCATACGCCCTTACCATCTGCAAAAAATGTTTGGTATCCTTCAAAATATTGTGTATCTTATCCACATAGGGTCTCAATGTGTGTTCCAACCAGATGGATATGTTTTCTGTGACCCACCCCCGACCCGAAACTATTGGTCTAAGTGGGTCATAAAGATTTATGAATCTTAGGCAAAGCTTTGAACACTGGAGTTGTTGGTTTAAGAATCAACAAAAAGTTTAACAAATCATCATCAATTAACATGTCAAAATTCAACTTCCGTAGGGTGGAATGCACACCTTCTATCACCCTGTGAACAATGGTTGGATTAATGGGTATATATGTGGTACAGTCAGATAGCAACGCCCTGATCTTGGAATGATAAAACTCACTATCTAACACCACCACTGCCCCTCCTTTGTCAGCTGTCTTAATCACAATATCAGTGTTATTGGACAAGCCATATAAAGCTACCTGTTGCTGTTTGGTAAGGTTAAAGTACCTATTTTGCTCTTGTTTTCCAAAATAATGTATCAAGTCACTTTCACAGCTTTTGATAAACAGGTTCATTGTTGGTGTAAAAGGTGGTACATATGTGCTGGGCTGTTTTAAAGCTGTGCCTAAGCTCGCTTGTTCCAGGGAAGGCTAGTGTTTTTAATGAAGTTGTTATAGATATTATTCTGTTTTGTAGGAATTTGGCGCTCAAATGTGCTTTTAATGATAATACAGAAAATAACATAGATACTGCGAGCTTAGGCACAGCTTTAAAACAGCCCAGCACATATGTCCAATAACACTGATATTGTGATTGACAGCTGACAAAGGAGGGGCAGTGGTGGTGTTAGATAGTGAGTTTTATCATTCCAAGATCAGGGTGTTGCTATCTGACTGTACCACATATATACCCATTAATCCAACCATTGTTCACAGGGTGATAGAAGGTGTGCATTCCACCCTACGGAAGTTGAATTTTGACATGTTAATTGATGATGATTTGTTAAACTTTTTGTTGATTCTTAAACCAACAACTCCAGTGTTCAAAGCTTTGCCTAAGATTCATAAATCTTTGTATGACCCACCCCTTAGACCTATAGTTTCGGGTCGGGGGTGGGTCACAGAAAACATATCCATCTGGTTGGAACACACATTGAGACCCTATGTGGATAAGATACACAATATTTTGAAGGATACCAAACATTTTTTGCAGATGGTAAGGGCGTATGAGTTAAAAGGGTTCCATGGCAGTACTATAATGGTCACTTTGGATGTACAAAGTCTCTTCACCGTCATAGGCAATAGTTATGGCATTAAAGCTATAAAACATGTTTTATGCAGTATGGGTGAGGAACAGCACAAGGCAACTCTAATTTGTACCCTATTGTCTCTAGTATTGGAGAATAATGTATTCATTGGTGGACAACAGGCTTATAGACAGGCACAGGGGGTGGCCATGGGCACCCCCTGTGCCAATACATATGCCAATTTGGTCCTACATTATTGGGAGAATGAGATCATCATCAATAATGTTAGTTGGGCAAAATATGTAGGAGCCTATGCACGTTTTGTAGATGATGATTTTATGTTTTGGCAAGGAAGTGAGGAAATGTTGTATAATTTTCTTGAGTACTTGCATTCCACCACTTCGTTTTTAAGGTTTACCATGACTCACTCCACAGAACAGATAGATTTTTTAGATACCAGGATCACACATGATTCAGGAGGTTATTCTTCCAGTTTATATAAAAAAGATTGTTGGACGAATCATTTATTGTCGTTCGACAGTATGCATCCTCGATATCTTTTTCCAAACATAGTTCAAGGACAACTTTGCAGGGCATCCAGGTTGTGTTTGGATGACAATAACTACGAGACTGAAGTGAATAATTTAAAGGCATGTTTCAATAACAGAGGATACAATGATAGTATGGTACAGACTAAGATAAATCATAGTGATCTGGAAAGAACCAAGAAGTATAAACCCTGGTTAAGGAGGAATCAGGATGAGATATGCCCTTTACCTAAGCTTAGAAAAACAAATGGAGCTAATATGTTTTTTACTTATAGTAGCAACATCACAGATATTCAGGCCATTGTTCAAAGGAATTGGAATATATTAAGGGGAGATGCTAGGTTATGTGAGATAGTAGGACCTACACCCTGTTTTGGATATAGACGTAATACCAACTTGAAGGATTTACTATGCAAAGAGAAGGGTGGTTTTGGCAATAAATTTCTGATGAGTAAAGCTGGAACATTGCCATGTGGCAATTGCAAAGCTTGTATTAGTATTAATAAAGATCCAGCTTTTCTGCATCCAGTAGATGGACGGATTTTTAATTTTAAAGCTAGGGCAACGTGCAGGACAAAACATGTGGTCTATATAGCGGAATGCCAACATTGTATGGCTTACTACGTAGGCATGACCACCAACATGTTGAAGGTTAGAATACTACAACATCTTTCCTGTATTAGGAACAAGGTTGAACAAAATGCTTTGTATAGGCATGTGGAGTAATGCACACATACTTTTATGTTCAAAGCCATTGTTAATGTTAGGTTGGGAGCCAGGGGGGGTGATATCAAGTTGCTTACAGAAACTTTAGAGTCTAAATGGATAATCACCTTCACTTCACATAGGTATCCAGGTTTAAATGAAATGATACCTTTAAAACCTGCACTACAAAATAGTGGTTAAATACTAACAGTTGATTGGTTGATGTTTGTTTTTAAATGGGAATTTTTATGTGTTTCATTGTCTGATGAAGGGTTGGAGAACCCGAAAGCGCTTACATTGTTGGAATACTTTTGTATTAAACAGTTTTACATAGCGGTGTCGAGCCAGTCTTTTTCTTGCTTAGTATTTTGTTTCTTTGGACTGGTTGACTTTGGCTTCAGCACGGAACATTGTTTGGTTTCTCTTTATATACTTTGTGTGTGTTCCATTGTGCTCAGCAAGCTATGGATGTAGCAGAACATGGTGAGATCGTTTTGGAGGAAGTTTTTTCAGATAGTATATATTCTACCAAGAGGAATCCGCTTTTGGACTAGGGTTTCTTGGTTAATAGGACTGAATCAGGAACTATTCGTGTTCCGGTCACCACAGACAAAAGGTTTTATGATTTGCTGCGTGAGCTGCAGTTTAAAGCCGGTAGACTGCAAAGACTGAAGTGGCAAAGCTTTCACTTTGAGGCTTGCCAACAGTATGGTATTGTACCTCGTGGCATGCGCATTTTGTGCATGCCAACACAGGGTGACAAATACCCTGAATTGTTAGCACAGTGGCAAACCTTAAATATTGAAACCAGCTTCATGTACATGGACTTGTTAAACAATTTCTTTGCTCCGGAGATACTGGAGCTGCAAAAGGAGGTGGACACTTTACATGTTAAATTGAAAGAAGGCTTTAAAGGAACCACCTTTTCCAACAAATTGACAAATTTGCAAAAAGATTTGGTCGCCAGTGGTGAGAGGTTAAGGGTGCAGAAGACCAACAAGCTTAAACGAGATCATGAAGATTTTTCCACAGGCAATATATTTTCGTCTGGCCAAGGCATAATGGGTCCTCAGCGAATGCCTCAGTCAGCAATGTTCATCGTACGTCAAGACGCCAGCAGGGTGAGCTCGGATATGGAGGACAAACGAGGAAAGAGCCCGATGCATCTGTTACCGCGGATGCTATTCCGCAAACAGCAGGAGAGTTTTCTTTTACAGGTTTGGACATAGATCGTTCCACTTCTAGTACGACTGTGGATCCTCTCGTAAGACACGTGGATATTAGAGAGGATTTGTTAGAGAATTTTACTACCGAAGGACTAGCTCCATCAGAAGGCACCACACTTTCGGTAACACAGACTTTACCCAAGGGCGATGGGAACCTTAACAATAGGGATTCCACAGTAATGAGTGAGCAAGGAGCACGCCCCAAGACCACACAGGGGCAACAACGTTTTTTCGAGAAACTTCCAGCACCCGTGAAAAAACGAGGAGCATTGAAGCGATCATTAAGCGAGGGGAGAGACCCCAACAAAAAGAGAAGGACTCAAGAATGACTTTTAGTGATTCTAATGGTATGGTTTTTAATTTATCCTCTTATCGGTTGAATGAGGATGAGTTGAGTGTGTTGAACAAGGGTCTAACTTCTGTTCCAGGGAAGGCTAGTATTTTTAATGAAGTTGTTATAGATATTATTCTGTTTTGTAGGAATTTGGCGCTCAAATGTGCTTTTAATGATAATACAGAAAATAACATAGATACTGCGAGCTTAGGCACAGCTTTAAAACAGCCCAGCACATATGTACCACCTTTTACACCAACAATGAACCTGTTTATCAAAAGTTGTGAAAGTGACTTGATACATTATTTTGGAAAACAAGAGCAAAATAGGTACTTTAACCTTACCAAACAGCAACAGGTAGCTTTATATGGCTTGTCCAATAACACTGATATTGTGATTAAGACAGCTGACAAAGGAGGGGCAGTGGTGGTGTTAGATAGTGAGTTTTATCATTCCAAGATCAGGGCATTGCTATCTGACTGTACCACATATATACCCATTAATCCAACCATTGTTCACAGGGTGATAGAAGGTGTGCATTCCACCCTACGGAAGTTGAATTTTGACATGTTAATTGATGATGATTTGTTAAACTTTTTGTTGATTCTTAAACCAACAACTCCAGTGTTCAAAGCTTTGCCTAAGATTCATAAATCTTTGTATGACCCACCCCTTAGACCTATAGTTTCGGGTCGGGGGTGGGTCACAGAAAACATATCCATCTGGTTGGAACACACATTGAGACCCTATGTGGATAAGATACACAATATTTTGAAGGATACCAAACATTTTTTGCAGATGGTAAGGGCGTATGAGTTAAAAGGGTTCCATGGCAGTACTATAATGGTCACTTTGGATGTACAAAGTCTCTTCACCGTCATAGGCAATAGTTATGGCATTAAAGCTATAAAACATATTTTATGAAGTATGGGTGAGGAACAGCACAAGGCAACTCTAATTTGTACCCTATTGTCTCTAGTATTGGAGAATAATGTATTCATTGGTGGACAACAGGCTTATAGACAGGCACAGGGGGTGGCCATGGGCACCCCCTGTGCCAATACATATGCCAATTTGGTCCTACATTATTGGGAGAATGAGATCATCATCAATAATGTTAGCTGGGCAAAATATGTAGGAGCCTATGCACGTTTTGTAGATGATGTTTTTATGTTTTGGCAAGGAAGTGAGGAAATGTTGTATAATTTTCTTGAGTACTTGCATTCCACCACTTCGTTTTTAAGGTTTACCATGACTCACTCCACAGAACAGATAGATTTTTTAGATACCAGGATCACACATGATTCAGGAGGTTATTCTTCCAGTTTATATAAAAAAGATTGTTGGACGAATCATTTATTGTCGTTCGACAGTATGCATCCTCGATATCTTTTTCCAAACATAGTTCAAGGACAACTTTGCAGGGCATCCAGGTTGTGTTTGGATGACAATAATTACGAGACTGAAGTGAATAATTTAGAGGCATGTTTCAATAACAGAGGATACAATGATAGTATGGTACAGACTAAGATAAATCATAGTGATCTGGAAAGAACCAAGAAGTATAAACCCTGGTTAAGGAGGAATCAGGATGAGATATGCCCTTTACCTAAGCTTAGAAAAACAAATGGAGCTAAGATGTTTTTTACTTATAGTAGCAACATCACAGATATTCAGGCCATTATTCAAAGGAATTGGAATATATTAAGGGGAGATGCTAGGTTATGTGAGATAGTAGGACCTACACCCTGTTTTGGATATAGACATAATACCAACTTGAAGGATTTACTATGCAAAGAGAAGGGTGGTTTTGGCAATAAATTTCTGATGAGTAAAGCTGGAACATTGCCATGTGGCAATTGCAAAGCTTGTATTAGTATTAATAAAGATCCAGCTTTTCTGCATCCAGTAGATGGACGGATTTTTAATTTTAAAGCTAGGGCAACGTGCAGGACAAAACATGTGGTCTATATAGCGGAATGCCAACATTGTATGGCTTACTACGTAGGCATGACCACCAACATGTTGAAGGTTAGAATACTACAACATCTTTCCTGTATTAGGAACAAGGTTGAACAAAATGCTTTGTATAGGCATGTGGAGAGTAATCGCACACATACTTTTATGTTCAAAGCCATTGTTAATGTTAGGTTGGGAGCCAGGGGGGGTGATATCAAGTTGCTTACAGAAACTTTAGAGTCTAAATGGATAATCACCCTCACTTCACATAGGTATCCAGGTTTAAATGAAATGATACCTTTAAAACTTGCACTACAAAATAGGCGGGTTAAATACTAACAGTTGATTGGTTGATGTTTGTTTTTAAATGGGAATTTTTATGTGTTTCATTGTCTGATGAAGGGTTGGAGAACCCGAAAGCGCTTACATTGTTGGAATACTTTTGTATTAAACAGTTTTACATAGCGGTGTCGAGCCAGTCTTTTTCTTGCTTACTCTTTACATTGACTAAGTGGGTGTACGCACTGCGCACCAGGTTTTAAAGGAAGAAAAAAAAGTTAAACCAGGAAATAGCCGTACTGTGCCTATTTGAGCACTCTGTTTGCGCGGTGCACTCCTGGGCTTAAACAGGAAGGCAATGGGAAGGGAAAACAGCAGTAGGAAGGTAATCGAGGAAAACTAGCATAGCTGGCAGGGGAACTGTTTCAGAATCAGCCAATTACACAGGCAGCAGTCCAGCCCCACCCAGAACACTACTATAAACTATGCAAACACCTATCCCTCTGTTTTTTCCCCACACTGTACACTGCCTGTGTAAACAAGCGGGGAACTTTTAACACTCACAACAGCAAAATGATAGGGGCTGCAATAGCTATCATACAACAACTTGTGGAAGAGGCTGAGGGTGGAGAGCATGTGAATGCTGTCCACCAACCCACAGTGAGGAAATGGACAGGACTATAGCAAAGTGCCTGTGTAAAAATGGAACTGTTTTCAAAAGTGTTGTAAATCAAGCAAGCTTCATTCTGTTATTGAGAGAGGTCACTCAAAAAAGTAAGTCGATCATGTCAAAATCTGAGCCCTATTTTCTATGTAAATGGTGTATCAGTGGTCAGTGAAAAGGTTAATGCACTAGATTTGTTGTCAGTGAACAAAGTGTTTTGTACTGTCCTGATCAATGGTAAACCCACAAAGCTTGAGGTAGACACTGGTTCAAAGTGTAATGTAATGTCAGCAGAAACATTTGGTAGATTAAGAGCTAGTGAGCAACTTAATTTGGCTAATTTTGTGAAGCTTGTTGCTTAAGGAGGTGAATAGATTTAAATCAAAGGCTAAGTAGTGCTTTCATGCTATTCGACTGGGAACAGCTACAGCTTACAATATTTATATAGCCAGAAGACCTCTGTAGTCTTTAGGTCGCAGAGACAGTTTAAGAATAAAACTGCTTTCTTTTACCAAAAAAGTCCATCATGTAAGCACATGTCCCAGTTCAAGCTTCAGTGATCCTATTTTCTCAGAGTATGTTGATGTTTTTGATCACAAGCTAGGCAAACTTCTAGTTGTGTACTCCATGAAATTAGACCCAGAGGTCAGTTCAGTGGTCAGACCAGTGAGAAGAGTTTCAAAAGCTATGCAGGGCAAAGTCAAGTTCCAGTTAAATAAGATGGTACATCACAGGTGTGATTTGTCCAGTCACAGAACCAACAGAGTGCATGTCTTCCATGGTAGTTGCTCATATGAAAAGCTTGGATGAAATCAGAAAATGCATTGACCCAAGAGACTTGAAAAAGGTATTAAAGAAACCTCATCATCCTATGTATACGGCCAAGGAAGTTGCCACCATCATGCCAAGTGCCACTGTTTTTTCTGTCCTGGATGAAATGAGTTCATTTTTGCAAGTAATTCTTGATTGCAAATCTTCAGCACTGACTACATTCAGTACTCCATTTGGTAGATACAGATTTCTCAGAATGCCTTTTGGAATAAATTCTGCCAGTGAAGTCTTTCAGCGTGCAATGGAGAATATTTTGTCAGGTTATCTGTGTGCTATAATAGTGGATGATTTACTGGTTGGAGGTAATGGAGAAGCAACATGATAGAAGCCTCAGGAAAGTTCCTGACAGAGCACATAAAATTAACTTGAAGCTGAATCCCCTGAAATGTAGATTCAGGCTTCCAGAAGTTTCTTGTGCAGGTCATTTATTTACCAGTGCAGGTTTATGACCAAACCCTTCCAAACAAGCAGCCATTCTCAAGATGCCAGCTCTAGACAATACCCAAGGTCTACAGTGTTTCCTTGGTATTGTTAAGTATTTTGGCAATTTTATCCCTGACTTTTGTGAGTTATCAGCACATTTAAGAGAACAGACACACAAAAATGTTTTCTGGTCATGTTTGGAACAATGCCATAGAGCATTTGATAACCTCAAACAGCAAATTGCCAACCCTTTTACATTGAAATACAATGATGTTCACAAACCAGCAGTTCTTTCCTGTGATGCTTCAGAGTTCGGTCTTGGTGCAGTTATTCTTCAAGAGGACTGACCAGTTGCCTATGCATCTAGAACTCTTACTCAAACCGAGATGCAGTATGTTCAAATTGAGAAGGAACTCTGGCAATTGTGTTTGCATGTTTGAAGTTCCATGATTATATTTATGGCTGAGCTATCCAAGTCAAAACTGATCATCAAATTCTAGTCAGCATTTTAAAGAAGCCTATGCATACAGCTCCAGCAAGACTACAAAGAATGATGCTCAGGTTACAAAAATAAATTTTCAAAATTGGTCTATACGAAAGGCAGACTTCTTTATCTGTCTGATACCTTATCCAGATTGCCCAGAAATACCACAGAACAGCTTGATGCAGAGAACTTTGACTATATTGTCATGGAAGTGCGTAATTTTTCTACCAAAAGACTTGATGAGCTGAGAAATTATAAAAATTACTGATCCAGTTTTGCAGAAGCTCAACCACATCATAACTGTTGGATGGCCTTCAAAGTAATCTTGGGTACTGGCAGAAGTACAATCTTATTTTCCATACAGAGATGAGATGCTGAAGGAAGATGGTATAATTTTCAAAGGTCCCAAAGTTATTGTTCCTACTTCCTTACAACATGAATACATTTAGATTTTGCCATGTGGCCACCCAGGTTCTGAAGCTGCCAAAAGAAGGGTGAGTGGACCAGTGTTTTGGCCTTCTCTGTCAAAGGGCATTGGTAAAGTGCTTTCATCTTGTTCAGTATGCAATAGTACTAAACCACATTTCCAGAAAGAACCACTTCAGTTAAGCCAGATTCCTGAACTACCTTGGTCAACAGTAGCCACTGACATATTTGAGTGGAACAATCAACATTACTTAGTGTTGGTAGACTCTTATTTGAACTAGTTTGAGATCGATTTACTACCTACATAACAGCCAGTGCTGTTATTACTAAGTTGAAACATAATTTCTCAGGCTATGGTAGTCCCCCAAAGTTATTTCTGACAGCGGTTCTCAGTTTACCAGTCAATATTTTCAGACATTTGCTAAAGACTAGGACTTTATCCATGTTACTAGCAGCCCTGAATATCCTCAGCCAGATGGCCTTGCTGAACATGCAGTACAGAGTGCAAAGCAATTAATGGAGAGGTCAAAGCATGACAATACTGATATCTACTTGAATTTACTTAATCTCAGAAACATACCCCGTGACAACCTACTTGGCTTGCCTGCTCAGAGACTTCTATCTAGGCAAACCAGACAACCTTGCCTATCAGTTCTAGTTTATTGGTGCCTAATGCTAAAAACAGCAGAGCAATCAAAGCCCAAGTCTTTAAGAAGCGTTCCTTTCAGAAGTCCAGCTATGATGAAATGAGCAGATTTCTTTGTCCATTAAAAGAAGGAGAGACAGTGAGGCTTCAAACGGTGAAAGGCTTTGATTGAATTCGTCAAGTGAGAGTTATATGTGCGAAGCCGAGATCCTACTTAGTGGAATCTGAGGGTATAGAATACAGGAGAAGCCAGATGCATCTTCTTCCAGTGTCTGAATCGACATTGCAGCATCGTACCTGTGATACAGACTCTAGATGTTAGAGCAACCCTGACAATGTTCATAATGAAGAACATATCTCAATATCTATTCCCATTCCTGATGATGTGTCCCAGATGTCCCCAAAATTGAACAATCCCTGAAGACAGTCCCCGTTGCTAGATCCAATTCTGATTTTCATGTTATACGATCAGGTCATATTTCTAGACCTAGTGTAAAATACACAGCGACCTAGACATGATTGTTTTATTTGTATTTAATTTTGTATGATTGCATGCCATATAATTAGTTCTGTATAATTGCATGTCAAAGGATAATTTCTGTGTAAATGCATGTCAGTGAATACTGTCATTTAGTGTATGATCTATTTCTCAAAGAGGGAGGCTGAAGAATGGAGTGTGTGTTGTAACTTTAAGAGGCATTTCCAAGTGTAGGCATGAGCATATAAATAGTGAGCACGGGCAGGCAGCAGTGCCATTTTGAGAGAACAGCCAGAGTGTTAAGATGTATGAGTGCAGTAGTCAGTCTGCTTATAAGTTTATTTAAGTTTAATTTACTAAGCCTCAATCCAGATGTGTTTGTGTGTAATAAAGCTGCTTGAACCGAACCCACAACTGTTTGTCTGTTTTATCCTGATTGGACGAGCAGCACTCAACAAGAGTTTTAAAGGTATATGCTCATTTAATCCTTTCCCTTTATCTGATTATAAAATTAGCATCCATTTAACTCCTAAGCATTCATTTTTTTTCTTAATATCACCTCTTCTAGCTCCTACATTCAATCATCCCAAAATTAAGAATTTAAAGGTGTATTCAATACCAGTGTTACAAATATGCCTATACAAGGCATTCTTATTATTACATCTGCTTATTTCATACAAATGTTCCCTGATAGGATTCTTCAACATTCAGTTCATCTTCCCAACATTGTAGCACCCACACTGATCACAAACAGCCACGTAGACCAGGTTGCTACTAGTACAGGCGGCATAAAAATTGAATTTAAAGGTACGTCCAGTAACAGGATATACAAAGGTATCTTCACTTTTAATGTATTTAGACATGGTACATAGTATGCATGGATGTGCCCCTTTCCTAACAGAAATACAGGGTCTATTACTAACCAGAGGTTTATAGCAAAGCAGTTTCTTAACTGAACTATTATTTCTATAACAAAAGCATGGAGTTTCAACAAGAAAGCCCCTGCATCTGACATTAGTAGCAAAAATATGCCAGAGCTTCCTAATGATATCCCAGATAGGTTGAATGTCATTTGAATAAGTGCCACGCATTCTAAAGTCATTTCCATTATTGTTCTGTCTTACCACATTGTCAACACAAAAGTTAGAAAAATATGGTCTAGCCGGATCATTTCCGTGTGATAGAACCTCATGATGCGCCATCCCTATTTTATGTTCAGAGTACCCCCTAGAGCAAAAGTCCTTACTCAAGTTATCGAAGGAGGAAAGCATATTGTGGTAATTTCTATTCAGTCTTGCATGTCTATAAAATTACCCATTCAGCACATAATGCTTTACATACTTTGGATGCATTCTATGACAGTGCGGTGTGTTGAGTTTTTTTACATGATTTACTATAAAGCTGAGTGTCAAAACCATTTGGGGTACTCAAGACACAAACATCAAGAAAATCTATCAGGGTTCAGGAATGCTTAAATGTGAACTTTAAAAAATCAGTAGTCTGATGTAAATAGTCCACAAACTCATTCAGGGTCTCAGCTGAACCAGTCCACACAAAGAACACATCATCCACAAAATGTACATAATGTGAGATGTAATGCAAAAATAAATTATTTCTGTC
The DNA here is from genome assembly GCF_019279795.1 of Protopterus annectens. Classification (NCBI taxonomy): domain Eukaryota; kingdom Metazoa; phylum Chordata; order Ceratodontiformes; family Protopteridae; genus Protopterus; species Protopterus annectens. The sequence goes on from NC_056746.1 coordinate 1,218,947,266, forward strand.
TAGAATATACAGAGACTCCCAATACGTGAGCAGCATGTTGGCAAAGGTGTTTGTACATATGGTGCCCATGGCTGCCCCAGCCGTCTGATGGTAATAGCTGTCAAGAAACATAAAGACATTATTACTAAGTATGATGTCAAGCTATGAACATATCAAGTGTATCTGGCTTGTGGAATAGTCAGAATTATTAGACAGAGACAGCCTAACAAAGTCTATTCTAACATCATTAGGAATTATGGTAAAAAGGGACACTACATCAATGATAACCAGTGTAAAATCATTCCTACTGTTTCTGCAGGACCATTCAAACAGTTGCATCAAAAAATGCTTGGTGCCTCTAAGTGCAGTATTTGTCTTATTGATAGTAGGATGCAACTGCTTTTAAATGTAAATTGACAAAGGTTTAGGCATTCACCCATGACCCGAGACAGTGAGTCTCATGGGTGGGTTATTCAAACATTTGTGAATCTTAGGAAGGCCATAGAGTATAGGAATAATAGGAAATTCAACCATAAAATAAACATACAAATCTCTGCTTATTACACCTTCCATTGACAGGTAATGAATTATACTATTCACATTCTAAATAACCTTAGACATGTCACTTTTATGGCATTCAGCATAAGTATAAACATAATTTACCATTAAAAGCATACTTTCAAGATATTTGTTAATATCCATAAGCACAATGGTACCACCTTTATCTGCAGGGTGTACATAAACATGTTCATTTTAAATCAACTTAAAAAACATTTTAAACTGAATGTCCATAAGGTTATGAAAAATCTTGTAATGTTTCTGTCTCATGAACTCAGAAATGTCATGTTCACAAAGAATGCCTCAGTCAAAGGACTGTTTGTCAGAACAAACTGGCTAGGCTTCCTAAAGCCAATACGCCCATAACCGTTATTGCCATATAGATTCCTAAGCAATATCTTACGAACAAAGCATCTTAAAGTCAATGAGGACCTCATGTAAGGATGAGCTTCTAGGAGGAATGAAAGAAAGACTTTTATTGAGTACCCCATGTTGTTCATTACTCAGAGTCAGAGAACATATACTGACCACTAGGCTCATGAAATCTTGCTCCTTACAGCTGGCCTTATTTCTAGTTGCCCTGACACCTGTGGTCTCTTTTGACTAAATCTGTTCTGACTGTGTGAGTGCCCTGTCCCCTCTTGTCTGTTCATTTTCACCAGTTCAGTTAGTTGTAACTGTAAAAAAAAAAGGGGGGGGGGACTGTCTGTAAATCTGAGCTAGCAAAACCAGGTTCTCTGGCTTGGAGTGTGTTTTGGGTGTCATGACACCAGATTGTCTTAGATATTGCAATCTCACTTGCTCGAATAGAAATCGTCTGATGCGGTGGCTTATTATCAAGATACGATATAGAATCAGTCGCACTGTCAGAGTTGGTGGAAGGAATAGTTTCTTTCCATTAAAACGTTCACTATCAGGCCCTATATCATCAACACTTATACTCACTTATACTCACTTTCCTCAGTTGTCTAGAGGAAAGTAGTTTTTTATTCAGGCATGTCCAAGGGTTAGCTCCCAGTGTTCTCTCCTGTCTATCTGATGAATCTGGGCATCTTGGGGCAATGCAGCAATTGCCTCATGTACACAGACAACCCACTCTTCCTACCACCCAACACCACAACCTGTGAGAGATGCACTTATCTAGCCAAACTGGAGGTAAAGCTCTCTCCAACCAAAACTGAACTTGACAGTCAAGAGGAGAAGGTAAACACTTGCACCACACCACACTCATCACATAGTCCCACTAAACCTACACCACCAAAATCCACATATAGTAACACAAAAGCATTCACAGAGGCTCTCAATAATAACCTGCTCAAGCAACAGAGACTTCCAAAGCAGAAATGCAAGCGACCTCCACACCCCAACACAACCCAAATGACACATAGCCCACAGACTCAGTATGCCAATAAACAACAGACCATAAGGCAAAACAATGTACCCAATATACTAGTCATAGGTGACTCTATAGTCAGGCACACTGATGTCCCATTCACCAGGCTAAACAAGGAGAAGGTTACTGTCAGCTGCCTGTCAGGTGCCAGGATCTGCCACATAACCCATGCACTCAGGTCACTCCACAACAAGTACAAATATGACTCTGTCATTATCCATGTTGGTGTGAATGACCTGAGATGTACCTCCCTGGACTACATGAAAAGAGACATGGAAAAGCTCTCCAATTTTATAGCCCAGGCAGGTATGACCCTAGCCCTGAGTAGCATCCTGCCATTGCCCTGAATAATTCCGCAAAATGATTGACTTCAACAATCAGCTAAGCTTCTGGTGTCATTCTAAGGGGATCCAGTATCTGTCTGCATGGGATGACATGGTCGACAGACCATGATGCTTTGCCAGAGGTGGCCTGCACCTGTCACCCCTGGGATTCCGGATACTGGCTAAGGGTCTTGCCGCCCCTATAGTGCCTTTTTTAGGCAAGGTTCAAATGACAAATTCATCACAATAACAGGAACAGGCAAGCAAAAACTGAGGGTAATGCTACTCAATGCTAGAAGTCTAAATCTCAAAATGCACTCACTCAAGGCACTCCTTAAAATGGAGAACATCGATATCTGTGCAGTGACTGAGACCTGGTTCAAGGCTGTAGAGAGCACCACTGCATTACCAGGCTATAACGCATACCACAATTTTCAGCCATCTAACCTGGACCAGAACATCAAAGGCGGAAGTGTGTCCATAGTCATTAAGGATATCCACACCTCCAGGCTAGTTGTGCAGCATAATGCATCTGATGTTATCTAAGTGAAACTAATGCTGGGTAAAACTGCAATCCAAATTGTAGCTTGCTACAGATCCCCCACCATGCCCCAGGATTCCCACTTTTTTTCTTGATATACTGGAAAATATTACGGTTCAACTAACCCTAATAATGGGCGATTTCAACTACTCTGCCATTAACTGGGAAAACTACTCATGTACCAACTCCTTTGCTCAACACTTTCTGGAATTCATAAATTCCAATGCCCTGGATCAACTTATCCACACCCCCCAGGTGCAACAATATCCTAGACCTAGTCATTACCAACATGAGTGATCAGTGTTCCATACCTGAAGTCAATTCCTTGTTGGTCAGATCCGACCATAAGCTAATCACCCTAGAGATCCACATCCCACCCCACCCACTATTAAGGAAACCACACTAAAAAATTTCTCCAAAGCCAACTTCATGCTTCTTAAGACAGAAGTGGTGAACTTCATGACACCCATGCAGATGGACAATACAGTTACGATGGCTGAATCCTACAAAAATGAACTGTATAAGCACATACATGAGTGTATGGATTGTGCTATCCCAAACAGAACCAAGACACTATCCTCCAAAAAAAGGAAGCCAATCTGGTGGTCCCCTGCCATAAACAAACTCTACAACAGAAGGAAGAAACTGTTGCAAAAGAAAGTAAAATCCCATGAGTGGAGGAGCTCCCTTGTCAGCCTCAGTAAGAAGCTGAGATCCCTTATAAGATCCTCCAAAGCTAACTACAAAAACAAAATCACCACTGATTCTAAGGGCAGCCACAAAGCATTCTATAGCTATGTCAAGAAACACCCAGATCTGCTCTGAGTTACAGTACAATGGCACAAAAATTACACAACCAACTGATATTGCCAACATCCTGGCAAATAGGTTCAGTGTCAACTTTAACCCCCTCTCACCCCCTAAATGGCCAATATCTATACAGGAAGAATGCAGAATCCCTGTAATCACATCTATGCAGATAAAAGCTACACTCTCTAAAACCAAAAAAATCAGCATCCATGGGACCGGACAACATCCCCGGCTGCATTTTACATGAACTTCAGAACAAACTTGCTCCCCACCTAAGCACCATGTTCAGTCATAGTCTCATGTCAGCCCTCATGCCCACTGAATGGCACACAGCAACAGTTATCCCACTCCACAAAGGGGGAGCCACCACTGATCCTGGGAACTATCACCCTATTAGCCTGACAAGCCTGGTCTGCAAGGCCATGGAACATATCATCATGGAACTCATAAACAAAGACACTGGTAACCTCCAATACTCTGCACCCCACCCAGTTCAGGTATGTGAAAGGCAGATCATGCCTTCTGAACCTGATCGACTACCTAGAGGCAGTCGCCAAAGCCGTAGACGAGGGTAAGGTGGTTCACACAGCCTATCTTGACCTCGCCAAGGCTTTCAACACCATCCCCCATTCTGGAATTATAGTTAAACTCAATAAACTAGGTATAAGTCTCTACATCACAAGATGGGTTGCCAACTAGCTCACTGACATAACCCACACTGTAAAAGTTGCAGACTCCAAATCTGACTTCAAACCAGTGACAAGTGGAGTACCACAGGGTTCAGTTCTGGGACCTCTCCTGTCTGGTATCTACTCCTCTGAAGTACAGGCTAACACAGAAGGCCTCTGGCTAATGATGTTCACAGATGACTGCAAACTAAGAGCCATAGTTGAGTCCCCAAATGATGTAGACATCCTACAGAAGGGAGTCACTGAGACAGATACCTGGTGTCAGAGGCATGGCCTCAAGTTCTATGCCAGAAAGTGCATTGTCATCCCCTTTGGTAAAAACTCTGTACCCATGAACTACCACATAAACGGCAGAGTCTACTTAATGCTGAATGTGTGATAAGAGACCTTGGGACCCAGGTGGACAGTACTCTCTCCTTTGATAATCACATCGCCACAGTAGTCAGGAAATCCTTCTATGTGGCACACCTCATCACAAAAGGGTTCTCATCCAGGAAAAAAAAAGGTAATTGTTCCCTCTACTCAGCACTCATTAGACCATTTATAGAGTACATCGCCCCTTTTGGAATGTACCTCAGAAGACATCTGCAGCAGCTGGAAAGGCCACAGAAGTACCTCACAAAGAGGATTACTGACCTTAAACAGATGCCCTACACTGACCGTCTCAAAAAACTCCAGCTTTACTCTATAGCATATCACCTACTTCGAGGAGATCTCTGCCTAATATATAAAGTTATGTTAAACCCAGAGCTGTTGGACATGGTACAACTAAAGAAATCCCAATCCCTCCAAGCTACATGCTCTAGGGACCTAAACCTTGTCACCACAATAAACAGGACATGCTGGAGAGATAGATTCCTGTCCCAGAGACTTCCTATACTCTGGAACAAGCTACCCATCTATGTCAAGCAAAGTTCCTCATTAGCACTCTTCAAGAAAAATCTTGATAAGTGGATGGGAAATAGGAAATACACCCTGGTGATCACTTCTGTGGCTCGGCTAGACAGGGGCACAGAAAATTAACTTCCTTGGGGGGGCGTAAGCCAGGGAACCTTCTTGGCTAGGCTTACTTAGGCACTTGGGTCAATAGCCTAGTACTTACCTATGAACCTATGAACCTATGAACACATAACACTTCATCAACTCTATTAGTCAAGTGACCAAAATTAGAATCCTTACCATTCATAACACCTCCTGATAAGATGTAAAGCAGGTGTCTAACACATATTTGTTTTGGAAACAAAAAAACATGATCATCCCAAAAATCTGCCATATTCCTGGCCATTTTCTTCCCTTTGACTTCTTGCAGATGTTTCTCATATGAACTAATATCAACAAATAGGTCATCAACCTTATGCCAGCAAGATGCTGAGATATAAATGTCATTAATCCTATCAATTCCTGTTCTAATATCACCAAGAACAGAAGCTTCGATTGGTTCAACTTCAAACCATTTAAATGGAGATCACCGTACAGCACAAAATGGTATATTTACCATTTTCCATACTGTAGTGCTATCTCAGAAGTGGTATATTGAATTAGCAGAAGATGTGGGGGTGCAGGGGGGAATTGTCCCCCCCTGCAAAAACATAAAAAAAGGATTTTTTTTTGTTTTTATTTTTTTATTTACATTTCAAAATTTCAAAACTTTGATCTTATAGTCTTACTCAAACTTTTGAAACTTTGAAATGTAGACACACACACACACACACACACACACACACACACACACACACACACACACACACACACACACACACACTTATAAAAATAAAGTTTGTCAGCTTATTCCAAGTAAAACATTAACTCTTGACCCAGCAACACTGAGGAATGGGCTTAACATGTTTCTTCCTGTATTGCAAGTTCTACACTTCTCTGGTCCATTCCTAAAATTGGGGTTTATCTTGGGTCCAAAGAAAGCTGAGCTCTCCCCTCACCTATTTGTGAAAATCGATGATTAGGGAGTTATGTAAAGGAAATTTTAACAAAGGCCCTTGCTCACATCTTGTTCTGGATGGAAGATATATTCCAAGGTAAAGATGTTCTAACCTTTAAGAGTCATGTATTGCTATGAAGATCTTATACAAGCTTTTGCTTATAAGACTATACTTAACAGAGAACAAGGACAGCACCATTAATCTCTCTTTGTATTTTAAGCCTCTAACACTAAGTAGTGACCTCTGTATCTATGCAAGTTGTGATTCATGGCATATAGTATGGTGACAAGAACCATCAGTGTACTCTTTGATAATGCTTACTATAGGCTTATATTAGGAAGCACATTTTCAGGGTTTTCTTAAAGTTAATATCTTCAGCAATATATGGAAACAGCATAAGTGTTTCTAATAGCAATTGCTGTTTATGTCTGAAACTGAGTTTTTTTTTCTTTTCACAATTATACCAAAGTAGTTGAAATATTTTATTATGGCTAAAAGTTTGCTCATGCAAGATGATTCAAAATGCACGTATGTTAACTCATCCGTATCTAATGATTGTTTTTGAATTTATACCAGCTATTCACTACAACCAAATCAGGGTATGATTAATCATTGATTCATAGGAAGTAATGATGTGATTCACTTTTATTCATCAGTAAATGTATAAAACCAACACTGCTCAGCATTCAAGCCTGAGAATAATACATTGAGAAGACCAATTTGGGTGTTTTTTTAGATGATAATGTCCATTAATAAAACACAATAGTTTTAGTCAATGGAGTACATATTTACCTAATTAAACAAGTAAACATTATCTTAAATCATATTTACTAATGTTTTTGTGCAGAATACAGTAAAATACCTTCAGTAAGGCAATATGTCTTACTGAGGTTTCCTACTTCAATCACAGCCTTCATGAATAAATTCAGAAAAATCAGTCAAGTTCAAGTTTATGAAATATGACCTAGTGGAAATGATATCATGCTGATAAAGGTTGTTGCTATCTAACTTCATAGTATGCCCAGGCAGATATGCATTCTACACATTATGCCTTGTACGCTACCTTTCTGGATGACAGTTCATACCCATATTCGGTGACACTCCCCTCCAGTTAAGCAGCTGCTGTGCTGTGCTACTTTGCATGATAAAATTGTACAGCACAACAGAGAACATCTATGCACTAAAATCATGCATTGAATACTGCAATTCATAAAGACTAACAAGAATGTAATAAAATAACACTGCTATCCCAAAGTGTCCCACCAGCAAAAACAAGGCAAACGTAGTGATAAACGAAACTGTAGGACACACCACGAGAACTTGTTTGCAGTCAAATCACGAATCCAGCAGTAGTAAAATAAACTTACTTTATTCCATGAACAACACAAAACAAAAAACGGAGATGAGCGCTTTCGCGTGTCTTAAGCACGCTTCTTCAGATCTAACTAAATCATTCAAACATATCCTTTATATACTATGAGACAGCTCTTTCAATTGCATCAATTGATAGTTATTCAATTAAATAGTTACAAAGTGCATCAGTGCTTTCAAACTAAAAAACTGCTATTGTGAGCGTTCACATTTCCAAATCTATAACTCAGCCCTCAAACTCAACAACATATAAAAGTAATAACAACCAGTCTGTGTTATTATAGTATGAAACATATCATTAAAATATCATTAAAATATATATTTAAAATGTCTGCAAACTAAGGTTTCTATCTTAATTTCATAGTCAGTGCAGAATTCATATTCATTCTGAGAAACCCATAATTTTACATAATAAGTAAATGAAACGAACATATCGTTCCATATAAATAAACCATTCTTTTTATCTCTCTACACTTCTGCAACATGTATATGTTAGGATGAATCACAAAATATTTGCAACAGTAAGTATTATTTGCAAACATGGGGTGTTGCCATGGGCACCCCATGTGCAAATACTTACGCGAATTTAGTCCTATATCATTGGGAACAAGAGCATTTATTTAATAGTAGTTGGATGAATAAAATACTGTTATACAGGAGGTTTGTTGATGATTTGGTCCTGTTATGGGTGGGTACAAAAACTGAATTAAAAGAATTTGTAAAATATTTAGAATCAACCACTGAGTTTTTCAGATTCACTCTTGAATATTCACATACCAATATTAATTTTCTAGATGTTAACCTTTATTTTGATGATGAAGGGCATTTAAATTCTAAACTTTACAGAAAGAAGTGCTGGAGAAATACAATGATATAATATAGCAGCATGCATCCCAGGCATGTGTTTGCAGGAGTAGTAAAAGGACAATTCACTAGACTGGTGAGAATATGCAAAGATCCAACAATACTGAGAGAAGAAACATGCTTTATGGAAAAACTTTTTAAAAAAAGAGGCTATGCTTCCAAGTTAATAGAAAGGGCAAAGAATGACATTTTTCATACTCCATCCAAAAAAGGTTATAGTGATGTTACTACACATGAGATTGAAAAAATAGAGAATGTTTAATAAGTGGAACACACCAGGACAGGACCTATGGGACCAATAGGATTAGATATATAATGAAATATTCTAATGATAATGCAGGCATTAGGAACATTATCTATAAGAATTGGAATGCACTGACCATGGTGGAGGATATCCAAGCCCTGGTTGGTAGCAAACCCAGTTTTATATTTCGTACATGTGATAATTTGAAAATGATTTTTTCTGTAGATGTTAATAACATGAGCATAAGAACTGATAACGCTCATGTGAAAAATGGGACGTTTCCATGCATGAAATGTAATGTGTCCGTACATTACTTCTACACAATACTTTAAACACCCAGATGGATTATCTGAATTTAGACCTAAGGAATACACAGATTGCAATACTAAGAATTTAATTTACATGGCCAATTGTACAATTTTTGAAGCATGCTACATTGGTCTTACGAAAAGAAGAATTAAGGAACGTATATATAACCATGTGTATGACATTCGCAAAAGGAATGAGTTGAATGCCCTGGCGAGACATGTTATTTTACATCCTACACATGAGTTTAAATTTAGGGTTCTTCAGACAGTCAAAAGTAATTTGAGAATGAGAGATAATGAGAACTATCTAGCAAAGTTAGAATTGGATTGGATTTTTAGGTTTGGGGCGCATATGACACCTGGTATTAATAATTATATTTCATTAAAACCTATCTTAGAAAGAAGATGAGCCTGTTACAGTATTCCATCTGGGATTTCTTATTGATAGTGATATCAATGAAGAGAATTTAGAAATGGCTTTATTTCTGTGGAATTAACACCTCAGGGATGGTTAATATGATACTATAGATATAATATAAGTAAATTTATAAAGACGTCAGTAATAATTTTTATTTCAAACAGACCTCTTTTTAACTTACTACATTTGTTAATCAGTTTTTAATAATAAAACAGAATAAAATATTCATATGAAATATATATATGTAATACGTGTATTTCAGAGGTTTTAGACATAAAAGTAATATTAGATTTCAGACTGGTATTATAAAATAGAGTGTATTTATGAGTTCATATCCAATATTTAACAATTCATATTTTTATAACTTAGGTATTAATTGGTACATATATTCTAATAATGCACTCATAGGCATCAAGAACATTATTTTGTGAATAAGTTCTAGGGATGATTTCAAGAGTTGCATATTGGTTTACGGAGGTATTAATTGCATTTTGAGTGTATTATAAATGCAGTCATTGTGATTACAATGATTATGATAATTATAATAATTAATAATATTATTAATAATATTAGTATTATTATTATTATAATTGCCAAAATATTTTAATAATATTTTAATAATATTTAAACATGGTTATATAATGAATAGGAATAACAACATTTATATAAATGAATATAGATAATGAAAAATATATCCATAATAAAATTTCATAATGAGGTCTGTTAACGATTATTAATGAATGTCTAAAAAATTTTTACTTATGCAAAAATACTTCGTTTTGAAGTTTTCCCAAAGTCTGCGTTAATGAAGGACACCATTGCATGACATGCAATGGGTAAAATCTCTGACTGGATTTGTTATGTGTATGGTTATAATATCTGGTTGCAAATATTTTGTGATTCATCCTAACATATACATGTTGCAGAAGCGTAGAGAGATAAAAAGAATGGTTTATTTATATGGAACGATATGTTCGTTTCATTTACTTATTATGTAAAATTATGGGTTTCTCAGAATGAATACGAATTCTGCACTGACTATGAAATTAAGATAGAAACCTTAGTTTGCAGACATTTTAAATATATATTTTAATGATATTTTAATGATATGTTTCATACTATAATAACACAGACTGGTTGTTATTACTTTTATATGTTGTTGAGTTTGAGGGCTGAGTTATAGAATTGGAAATGTGAACGCTCACAATAGCAGTTTTTTAGTTTGAAAGCACTGATGCACTTTGTAACTATTTAATTGAATAACTATCAATTGATGCAATTGAAAGAGCTGTCTCATAGTATATAAAGGATATGTTTGAATGATTTAGTTAGATCTGAAGAAGCGTGCTTAAGACACGCGAAAGCGCTCATCTCCGTTTTTTGTTTTGTGTTGTTCATGGAATAAAGTAAGTTTATTTTACTATTGCTGGATTTGTGATTTGACTGCAAACAAGTTCTCGTGGTGTGTCCTACAGTTTCGTTTATCACTACGTTTGCCTTGTTTTTGCTGGTGGGACACTTTGGGATAGCAGTGTTATTTTATTACATACTTGTTATCCTTTCTGTTTTGTGACACTGCATCCACGCTATGGAGAACGAAAATGTGGAATTGGACTACAATCCTGAGACCAGGTTAAACTTATCGAATCTAGATTCGTTTTTACCACAAAGGAATAATCCTCTATTGATGCTCAACTTATTCGATTCTGGATATTCCAGGACTGTGACTAATGGTAATGATGAAAATATGAATGAGTTTGTTAATATGACAAGGGAGCTAGAAAATAACCTTTACAAATTACAAAGATTTGCATGGCAAAGGAAGCATTTACAAGCCTGTGTACATTTTAAAGTCATACCCAGGGGCATGCGAGTTTTATGCATGCCCACATATGGTCAGTCGTATCCGGATTTATTAATGAAGTGGCAAAATTTGAACTTAGAACTGGGATTCAAATATATAAATCTACTACTTGAATATTTTGAGCCCTTAGAATTAGAACTGCAAAACAAAACTGATGCTCTGTACAAAACCATTACGGAGCGCTTTAATTCCGAGGCTTGTATTAGAAAATTAAACAACATATCTACGCAGATTAACATCTACAGTGAGAGATTAAAACTCACTAAACAGCGTAAATTAATAAGGGACAATAATGACTTTAGAATGGGCAACATCTTTGTTTGGCCCAGAGACAATGTGAACAATGTTACCTATACTGAACAACGCAATTCACAACGAACGGCAGAACCGGAAATCAACGATGGTTTGAATTTGGCGCCCTCAACAACGGCAACAGTTACTACTGACGAGTCGGATGCACACAGTAGTAGTAACGTTATAGGAGGGACAGATTTCAACACACCCCCTCCTAATCAGCAAGCACTTCAAAATACTGAAGATTCTTTAAGAATGGGGGCCATTCAACGAACAAATGCTAACTTTAACAGAACAACAAATGCTTCAGCTCCTTTTCCAATAAGGATGGACAAGTTTACCAGAGGCAGATCGGCGAGCAGGGGACCAAGGAAACGGAAGTATTCCCAGGACAGACAGGGACAGCAGAAGAAGACGTGGAATTGACTCACCTGGTGTATAATTGCTCTGATTTTGTACTTTCTAACTCTGACTTCTCACTTTTGAATCGTGGTTTAAATTTTATTCCTTCTCAATCCAGTGCATTGGCTGAAACTTTTATTGACTTGAGACTGTTTGCCAGGAAGATAGCATTGAAATTGTTCTTTAAAAACAAGGGTGAACTGGATTTAAATGAAGGTAACAATCATGTTTTTACTAATGTATTTAAAAAGAAAAGCACTTTCTCCCCACAATTACCTGCTCCAGTAGAATGCTTTGTCAGGTTATGTGAAAAAGATTTGTACAAGTTCTACTCTGACAAACATGTTAAGAATAAGTTTTGTAATTTGAACAAATCAGAATTTGAATCACTTAAGAAACTAAGGATGAATAAGAATATCATAATAACTACAGCAGATAAAGGGGGTGGGGTAGTGGTACTCAATAGAGTAGACTATATTCATACTGTTGAAACCATGCTGGAAGATAATAGCACATATGAAGAAGTTAATATTGAAGTGATTAAGGTTATAATCAAGAATATACATGAAAATATTTATGACCTACTTATGTGCCGACAGATAAGTAAAGAAATGCATGATTTCCTATACATCCAAGAACCACTTGTGCCTTCCTTTAAAGGATTACCTAAAATACACAAAGAAGTTGAACCCATACCTATGCGGCCCATAGTGGCTGGTAGGAATTGGGCCACATATAATATTTCTGTCTTTTTGGAAAAGATGCTTAGACCTTTAGTAAATAAAATAGAGACAATTTTGAGAGATACTGTACATTTGTTAGAAGATATAGAAAAAATTCAAAAAGATGAGGCTCATACTGATACTCCCATATTGGCGACATTAGATGTATGTAATTTATTCACCTGTATACCTAACGAATATGGACTACAGGCCATTAGAGAATTAATGGTGGGTGTGAGTGGGTTCTCCTCAGATAGACAAATTTTGATTAACCAACTGATGGAAACTGTATTATCAAACAATGTCTTCACATTCAACAGTAAGTATTATTTGCAAACATGGGGTGTTGCTATGGGCACCCCATGTGCAAATACTTACGCGAATTTAGTCCTATATCATTGGGAACAAGAGTATTTATTTAATAGTAGTTGGATGAATAAAATACTGTTATACAGGAGGTTTGTTGATGATTTGGTCCTGTTATGGGTGGGTACAAAAACTGAATTAAAAGAATTTGTAAAATATTTAGAATCAACCACTGAGTTTTTCAGATTCACTCTTGAATATTCACATACCAATATTAATTTTCTAGATGTTAACTTTTATTTTGATGATGAAGGGCATTTAAATTCTAAACTTTACAGAAAGAAGTGCTGGAGAAATACAATGATAGAATATCGCAGCATGCATCCCAGGCATGTGTTTGCAGGAGTAGTAAAAGGACAATTCACTAGACTGGTGAGAATATGCAAAGATCCAACAATACTGAGAGAAGAAACATGCTTTATGGAAAAACTTTTTAAAAAAAGAGGCTATGCTTCCAAGTTAATAGAAAGGGCAAAGAATGACATTTTTCATACTCCATCCAAAAAAGGTTATAGTGATGTTACTACACATGAGATCGAAAAAAATAGAGAATGTTTAATAAGTGGAACACACCAGGACAGGACCTATGGGACCAATAGGATTAGATATATAATGAAATATACTAATGATAATGCAGGCATTAGGAACATTATCTATAAGAATTGGAATGCACTGACCATGGTGGAGGATATCCAAGCCCTGGTTGGTAGCAAACCCAGTTTTATATTTCGTACATGTGATAATTTGAAAATGATTTTTTCTGTAGATGTTAATAACATGAGCATAAGAATTGATAACGCTCATGTGAAAAATGGGACGTTTCCATGCATGAAATGTAATATGTGTCCGTACATTACTTCTACACAATACTTTAACCACCCAGATGGATTATCAGAATTTAGACCTAAGGAATACACAGATTGCAATACTAAGAATTTAATTTACATGGCCAATTGTACAATTTGTGAAGCATTCTACATTGGTCTTACGAAAAGAAGAATTAAGGAACGTATATATAACCATGTGTATGACATTCGCAAAAGGAATGAGTTGAATGCCCTGGCGAGACATGTTATTTTACATCCTACACATGAGTTTAAATTTAGGGTCCTACAGACAGTCAAAAGTAATTCGAGAATGGGAGATAATGAGAACTATCTAGCAAAGTTAGAATTGGATTGGATTTTTAGGTTTGGGGCGCATATGACACCTGGTATTAATAATTATATTTCATTAAAACCTATCTTAGAAAGAAGATGAGCCTGTTACAGTATTCCATCTGGGATTTCTTATTGATAGTGATATCAATGAAGATAATTTAGAAATGGCTTTATTTCTGTGGAATTAACACCTCAGGGATGGTTAATATGATACTATAGATATAATATAAGTAAATTTATAAAGACGTCAGTAATAATTTTTATTTCAAACAGACCTCTTTTTAACTTACTACATTTGTTAATCAGTTTTTAATAATAAAACAGAATAAAATATTCATATGAAATATATATATGTAATACGTGTATTTCAGAGGTTTTAGACATAAAAGTAATATTAGATTTCAGACTGGTATTATAAAATAGAGTGTATTTATGAGTTCATATCCAATATTTAACAATTCATATTTTATAACTTAGGTATTAATTGGTACATATATTCTAATAATGCACTCATAGGCATCAAGAACATTATTTTGTGAATAAGTTCTAGGGATGATTTCAAGAGTTGCATATTGGTTTACGGAGGTATTAATTGCATTTTGAGTGTATTATAAATGCAGTCATTGTGATTACAATGATTATGATAATTATAATAATTAATAATATTATTAATAATATTAGTATTATTATTATTATAATTGTCAAAATATTTTAATAATATTTTAATAATATTTAAACATGGTTATATAATGAATAGGAATAACAACATTTATATAAATGAATATAGATAATGAAAAATATATACATAATAAAATTTCATAATGAGGTCTGTTAACGATTATTAATGAATGTTTAAAAAATTTTTACTTATGCAAAAATACTTCGTTTTGAAGTTTTCCCAAAGTCTGCGTTAATGAAGGACACCATTGCATGACATGCAATGGGTAAAATCTCTGACTGGATTTGTTATGTGTATGGTTATAATATCTGGTTGCAAATATTTTGTGATTCATCCTAACATATACATGTTGCAGAAGTGTAGAGAGATAAAAAGAATGGTTTATTTATATGGAACGATATGTTCGTTTCATTTACTTATTATGTAAAATTATGGGTTTCTCAGAATGAATACGAATTCTGCACTGACTATGAAATTAAGATAGAAACCTTAGTTTGCAGACATTTTAAATATATATTTTAATGATATTTTAATGATATGTTTCATACTATAATAACACAGACTGGTTGTTATTACTTTTATATGTTGTTGAGTTTGAGGGCTGAGTTATAGATTTGGAAATGTGAACGCTCACAATAGCAGTTTTTTAGTTTGAAAGCACTGGTGCACTTTGTAACTATTTAATTGAATAACTATCAATTGATGCAATTGAAAGAGCTGTCTCATAGTATATAAAGGATATGTTTGAATGATTTAGTTAGATCTGAAGAAGCGTGCTTAAGACACGCGAAAGCGCTCATCTCCGTTTTTTGCTTTGTGTTGTTCATGGAATAAAGTAAGTTTATTTTACTACTGCTGGATTCGTGATTTGACTGCAAACAAGTTCTTGTGGTTTGTCCTACAGTTTCATTCATCACTACAATTCATAAAGACTGTGATTCCTAAAGAAATCACAATTGCTGGATGTGATAGTAGAGCAATGAGGGAGTCAAGTACTGTGCGATCCCTCATTGGAAATAGCGTATCTCCATCATCATCACCATCATCATCATCATAATCACTATACAGTTGTGGGACAGTTTTGTATACGGTCACTCTTTTGCGTTTGATAGTGCTGAAATGTTGCTCAGTGCTGCATGCTGACAAACATATTAGTAGGGAGATGGTCACTGTGCTGACAAGAACAGCACCATTTTATAGCTCTCGGTTTCTGCCCCAGAGGTCCTCCATTGGAACCAGCCATTACTCCTGTGATGCTGTTTGTTGAATCACATAGGATTGGAAGGGGTTTGGTTTGCATATTTACTCCCCGTACCATACTTATACAGTGGGGCAAGACAATCTATGTGGTCTTGCCTCCTTGGGAAACTCTTCATGAATTGTTAAGGGCTTTGGTACCCAGGCTTACTGATTAATCAACACTGCTCCACTGTACACATAGCTTTTATGAGTAAGTGTCTAAAATTTTCAGGTATCACTTATCCTACTCAAACTTATTTTTTTCAAAACATTTCCTCAAAAGTCATGTAAAACTTAAGGGTCTGTATCGAATTGGATCATTTCTCGCTCCATCTTAGCATATTGGGGTAACATCTGCCTTCTTCTACATACAACAGTGGGATGAATCAATATTGGAAAAAAATGGCTGAATATATAAAACAGTATCATATTTAACTTTCACTTCAGAGTGAAGATCAATATCCCACAAATATAACTGGTGCTAATACAAGCATTTATCCTAACATTTGTTAAGGTTAACAAACTATAATTAGAGTAAACTTTGAGTAGAAATGTTTTAAACAAACTACAAGGGATAATTTAGTAGGATGATTAATAGGACATGCCTGAAAATTATCGGCTAATAACTCAAGAACATCAAGCATTTTCATTAAACATGTTATCATTATGTTAGAAGGTATTTGTTACACAAATAATGTTTATTTAATTTGCATAGCAAAAGCAGTTGTAATTACTTACTTTGTAAGCTAGATGTAATTCAAAGTTAGCTTTAACTTCATCAGTTGTGAGTCTGAATTGTTTTGAAATCATATGATGACGAATATTATTTAAATTTAAGAGATAGTTCTTAGGATTCAGAAAGGACTGCCACAAATGATAATCCCTAACATTATCATCTAACTTTCTTGGACACCCTTCTATGTGGCACATCTCATTACTAAGTGTGTGTGTGTGTGTGTGTGTGTGTGTGTGTGTGTGTGTGTGTGTGTGTGTGTGTGTGTGTGTGTGTGTCCATGAGTGTGATCCAGTTGTGTGTGTGTGTGTGTGGGGGGCATTTTTCATTTCTGTGAGTTTGAGCATGTGTGTGTATAAATGTCTACTTGTGTGTGTGTGGTGGGGTGGTGACTATACCAATGTGATGCATAGTTCAGAAGTGGTAATTACCACTGAAAAGTGCTGTTTAACACTGGCAGTAGTTGCACCCAGTTCAGAGACATGCAAAGTATCTGGTAATGAAGTCTTTCTCATTACAGCTTGACTTGTCTCTGAATTGCATTTTATGTGGTCATGTAAACTTTAGGTTTTGACTGCTGCAGTTTATGCTGGTGGAGGACTGAAATAATGGTTAAGGTCATAACCTCACAGATGCAAGGTCCAGAGTTTGATTCTGACATCTAGTTATTGGCTAAGCAGGTAGCATTTGGGTTGGGGGTTGGTGTAATGGTTAAGGGTTTTTATCTCGCAGTCACAAGGTACAAGGTTTGATTCTCACCTTTGAAACGGGAATTGGCAAGCCTCAAAATGCCCCACAAAGGCAGTTCTCCTAGTATTTACATATGAACCTATGCTCATGTAAAGGTTATTTACAAAAAGTTTCTCAATGCCACAACTAAAACTACACTTATCTCATTCCCTCACTTCTTCATGATACTCCCATCCCCACTAACCTCCAGGCTTCACTAAAATTAAAACTTGAACAATGCTATAAGAAAGTTGCTAAATTTGCAGCAAACACCCCTTTTCAGAACACACCACTGTATAACACTAAAAAGCCTAAACTGGTTAGAACTGCCTCATCCACTAACATATACACAACTTCTTGTCACCTATAAAATTATTTAGCATCTACCTGTCTGTCCAGCACTAAAACCATTCTACACACTATGTTCCCAGTCAGTCATTGCGATCTTGTAACCAAAAACTCCTGTCTACCTACAAACCAATCAAATCTGCTGGGCATTGTTTGTACTTGTACAAGGTTGCTAAGGCCTGGAATGCCTTACCTGTATGCATCAGGTCAAACTCTCTCTTCCTTGCTTCAAAACCACTCTGAAAGACTTCCTAGATAAAATCTGTCTCTGAAAAACTTCCTAAATAAAATCTGGTTCTGGTCTTGCTCAAAACCAGCATAAACGATATCCTTAAATGTGAACACATGGATTTTCATTCTTTATACTGTCGTATTCTCATTTCTTCCCAGACTTTCTCCCTAAATATTGCATAAGATTATTTTTCTTTCACTTCATATTGCAATTTCTGTTTGTAGTAGACTAACTTACCTTTAAATTCTCTACAAACTGTCTAAAATTTCTCTAAATATTAAATCATTGTCATATAACTTGTATCGATTGTTAACCAATGTTTTTATAATATGCCTAAACTGTTATAATTATATAAAGAGCAGATGTTTTTGTTTCATTTTTGAAGAGTGTAAAATTATTGTTCTTAAAATGTTTTGTAATAATTTGGAAATTTTTTCCCCGGGCCTCTGCTGAAAATGAGCTTCTACCAAATCCAACTTTCCCAGAAATCAAATGTCAACAAATAAATAAAAATTTCCAAATCCTAGAACCTGCCTTAATGTACCATGCAGATGTTTTTTCTTACTGCAAAGTTTATAAGAATGTTCCACCATTCAGATTTCTGAGAATATTTTAAGGTCATCACTTACCTAGCTTTGAGTACATAACAATCTGTAATTTTGTGCGTCTTGATAGAAAAATAAATCTCCACATTTATCTGCTGAAGTACTCTTTTCCATTTTAGAAATGACTCATTATGAAAATAAGAGCTGCAGAATTTCTATATGCCTTTTCATACTGTGAATATGTATGACAGCACTGCCATTTTAAGATGAAAGTATACCGTTGCCATTTTAAGAAGTAGTGCATCCCGTAATGAACTGAGTTTAGTGCCATTTAGAAAGTATCTCTGATAAATGAACTGTTAACATTGTAAATTATGTGCTGCCTCTTTGCTGTCATTATTGACACTGACTTTCAGCAAGACTGGTGTGCATTGTGACATGGTGTAACAACAGGTGTCTTCTTCAGAAAATAAAACTGAAAATGCCATTCCTATAAACATTGGCTGCATAGTCTTCATCAGGCTTACTATAAACTTTTTTTACTGAAAGCAATTAGCATTTCCTCATGAAATGGAAATTTTACCAGTTTTAAGTCATGCATTCCTCAAAAAAAAAAAAAAAAAAGAATTAACATTGAATATAAGAAAGTTTAACCTCCAAGAGCCATTTGACTTCAAAAAGCCATTGATAATCCAAAATTAGGCACCGGAGACCAGCAGTTCCAACACACAAGTAATTTAAAGTTCAAACACAGCAAAAGGAACACACTTCCACATATAACATTATATGTGGATGTGTGTTCCTTTTGTTGTGTTTTAACATTAAATTACTTGTGTGTTAGAACCACTGGTCTCCGGTGCCCAATTTTGGATTATTAGTTGAGTGTTGGGCACTTTTACCACATCTTTGCTGTTCAAAAAGCCATTGTCTGGCCAGCACAGAGGCAGGTTCACATATTTTAGAACAGCAACTAAGACAAAGGAAGCAAAGAAATCTAGGTAAACACTTTGTTATTTAAGGGATTAAGGAAGTGGAGGCTATACACAGTGCATTTTCTTTCTTAGATGGACAGAGTGCTACATCTGAATCCGAATTTAATAAGTTCAAGGAACCTTTAGTGCCAAAAAGAAATATAAATGGAAAGGCATGCTTCATAGATATGTATCAGCTAAAGTTGAATATGTGGAAATATTTATAGAAGATTCTGTGAACTGGTTGGAATTCTATGACATGCAAGATGAATCCATTAAAAACCTATAACTGGCATGGCTGATGTTCAAATGTCTCAAATGGTACAGTGAATTTAACTTTGAAAAAACAATGCAAAGCACTAGAGAAGTTGAACTTTAAAGACACAAAATACTAACCTAAATACACAGACTGATATATCTGATGTAAAGCAAATAGAAATTTTAAAGTTAAAAATATGATACTGGTCAAAGTAAGCATAAGCACAGAACTCAGGATTGTATAAGTGCACAGAACTCAGGATTATATAAGTGCACAGAACTCAGGATTGTATAAGTGCACAGAACTCAGGATTGTATAAGTGCACAGAACTCAGGATTGTATAAGTGCACAGAACTCAGGATTGTATAAGTGCACAGAACTCAGGATTGTATAAGTGCACAGAACTCAGGATTGTATAAGTGCACAGAACTCAGGATTGTATAAATGCACAGAACTCAGGATTGTATAAGTGCACAGATCTCAGGATTGTATAAGTGCACAGAACTCAGGATTGTATAAGTGCACAGAACTCAGGATTGTATAAGTGCACAGAACTCAGGATTGTATAAGTGCACAGAACTCAGGATTGTATAAGTGCACAGAACTCAGGATTGTATAAGTGCACAGAACTCAGGATTGTATAAGTGCACAGAACTCAGGATTGTATAAGTGCACAGAACTCAGGATTGTATAAGTGCACAGAACTCAGGATTGTATAAGTGCACAGAACTCAGGATTGTATAAGTGCACAGAACTCAGGATTGTATAAGTGCACAGAACTCAGGATTGTATAAGTGCACAGAACTCAGGATTGCATAAGTGCATGGTCCATTATCATGCTAAGTCAGTGGAACGTGCATTATTAGGCAGAACATGTTGGGGATGTAAAAGGCTGGGTGCATTTAATGTTCAGGAAAGGTTTTTTCTTGGGTTTTGTTACTACTGTGCCTAATAATGAATCAGAGGGGCAAGTAAAACTTTCCATTTTCAGAACTCAAGTGAGCTGCAAGACAGATACAGAGGCCATTGTTACAATGATATGACACATGGCCTATAGTAATATCTCAAAGTGTGCCAAGATGGATGAAGCAGAGACAGAATTAAGTAGCCCTGCAGGCAAACTTGAGTAGATTGGTAACTTTTTATCCATGTCTCATCAGAAGGGCTACAAGTCCGAGTTGTCAGTTTATGTGTCCAGTGGTGTGATCAGCAGAGCTGTGGCATGTGAGATACTCTGTGGCTGAGTGCCAGAGTAAACAAAGTCAGTGTGAATGTGTTTGTTGAAGTTGGTCTGCTAAACTCAGAATGAGTAAAGGTAAAATTAAGCCCAAATGCCATACTATATGTCTTGACTATACACAGAAAAGTGAAATTTCCTATGTTGTCTAAAGCACAGGCAGAGCTAAAAAGAATGCAAAAGCATGGTGTAACAGGGGGTGTAAATGAACTGACTGAATGATGTGTGCCAATGGAAACTATTGTGAAAAAGAATGGCAATGTTTGAGTACATGTTGTTTTGAAAGGGCGTAATGATGCAGTTATTTGTGAAACATTTATTTTACTGACACTAAAAGACAAAGCAGCTAAACTGGTTAGTGCTATATATATATATATATATATATATATATATATATATATATATATATATCTATATGTATATATGGATCTAGGACATTTCACCGAAAGCACATTTCACCTAAACTCAAATGATCGAGCACAATTCACCAAAAGCACAATTCACCGAAAACACAATTCACCGAAACCATTTACCGAAAGTTGTATATGGCCTTGTCCCCACTGTAGTGCAACCCTGGAGTTAGTATATACAGTAGGGGGTGTGGGGGGCACCACCCCCACATATTTTAAGGATATATCATGTTTGGATAAGAGTAATATATTGCATTTGCAAGTATGCATGTATATAGTTCAAAACATTTAAAATATGTGTGGGGTTATGCCCCCCGCACCCCCCAATGTGGGGCTGGTCACCCCCACACCCACCCTACTATATATACTAACTCCAGGGTCACACTATAGTGGGGACAAGGCCATATACAACTTCCGGTGAAATGTGTTTCAGTGAATTGTGTTTTCGGTGAATTGAGCTTTCGGTGAAAAGTGCACACTAATTTGAGTTTCGGTGAAATGTCCTAGATCCATATATATATATATATATATATATATATATATATATATATATATATATATATATATAGATATATATATATAGATATATATATAGATGGGTCTACCTGATAACACCGACATGCCAAAACACCGACAAAGAAATAACTGACACAAAAAAAATGAAAAAAAAAGAAATTTCAAAAACACGAAACTTCACATGCCCGACAAACCAAAATCCTGACAATCAACAAAACAAATACCTTTCCTGAAAAACACACACACAACACAAGCACACCAAAAACCTTACAAACCTACACTAAACCTTACATACACAACTATCTATGCACTAACCTTAACCCAAACCCTAACCCTAAAGTCCGTCACTATCACACACTTACCTTACCCGCACCTTAACCCTAACTCACTTAATCTGCCCCTAACCCTTAACTCTGTCACTGTTGCCCACTTACCTTACCCACACCCTAACCCTAACTCACTTAATCCACCCCTAACCCTCAAGTCTGACACTATCGCACACTTAACTTACCCACACCCTAACCCTAATTCACTTAACCCGCCCCTAAACCTAAAGTCCATCACTATCGCACACTTACCTGACCCGCACCCTACCCTAACGTCTGTCACTATCACACACTGATCTTACCCACACCCTGCTCCTAACGTCTGTCCCTATCACACACTTACCTTAACATGTCAGTGTTCTCAGCATTGGGATTCCCAACTCTCGGTCTTCTCCATTGTCGATCTTCCGGTGTCAGTGTTCTCGTCATTGGCATTTAGAACTTTCAGTGTTTTCAGGTAGACCCATATAGATAAATACATAGATATAGATATAGACACACACACACACACACACACACACACACACACACACACACACACACGCACATGCATACACACACACACACACACATGCTTTTTTATGTCTGATTTAATTTTTCACTCTCAGATTTTGTTTTTGACTCAGTCTTCCTTACACAGATGGGCAGAACATATAGACGTATTTTAAGTACAGTTATGGTCTGGACAGAAGTGTATGTGTGTTTTTTGTTTCTTAAATATTTGTCAAGTGGCTCGTATCCTAGCTTAGAATACATATGGGAGTGCTGCATTCATGTACTGCCCAGTTCTTACAGCTTATCAAGTAATAAAATTCCAGTGCAAAAAAACAAATATTTCTTTCACAGTGTACTGATGAAAGTTTGATTACACATACTGGAGTGGTGTTGCATCTCTCTTCAGCTATGCATGTTGATGAAAAGTACATGCACAACAAATCAGTGCTATAATGTGGGATGGAGTATTTAAAGGCAGATAAAAAAATTAGGAAGCTTCCAAAATTATATAAAAACAATTTTGACAAAAACTCCGAAGTTTATCACTTCATTTGTGAAATATAAAACTTTTTGAACCTTTTTGAAGTACTTTGGCTGTTTTGTGCATACATACCCTCCCACACACTGTTTTCAGTGTGGGGAAACAGATATAAAAAGCACTAGGATTGGTACTACAGCATATACTGTATAATTAGTGTCATATAGCTTGTTAGTTCTCTGATGGCAACATAGTGAAAGGTACTCTGAAGCACACCTGCAGATTAGAAGACATCATTAGCAAACTAGTGAGTGGCAGCGACAAGCACTATATTTAAACAGCTAGAAAACTGTGAGGACAATGAAATGTTCAGATAAACCTTGATGCAAGACAAGAAAACATAAGTACAAACAGCATCTCTATGTTTATAGCACGCATGAGTGACCTATCAACAAGTACAAAAGGCACTTCACATTAATTTGCAATGGATGAATTGTTTAGGGCTAATTAAATCACTAGCATTCTCCTTATTTTTGTCAGGACAGGCAAGTGTGTTGACTTCAGCAGTGAATCGACCATTTACCCTATATGACAGGATGGCATGACCCTATGAAAGTAAAACCTGAGCGAGTTAAAAGCTGGAGCAGTGCATTAATATACACCTAGGAATCAAAGGTGCAAAGGAAAAACCTGTTTGTACAATAAAATGTAAACAGCTCAAATATTCCTGACTTTCAAGGACTTGCTGAAGTTCTCTTCAGAAGTAAATCTTTTCTATTCCTCACAAAATATGTATTTTTATGAAAAAAGTATGAAATACAATAAGTAAGTTTCACTCCCCAGGAAAACAGATTTAATACTATTACGTCTGACAAGTTTCTAAGTGAATAATATTAACATTAAAAAAAAAAAGCCTTTGACATTTCCTCTTTGTCCATAATTAATTTAAGCTTTGTCCTTGATTCAACTAAGAGACTGAGAAATGGGTTTCACATCTTAAAAATATTAACCCACTCACTGATGTAGGACAAAAACGTGGTTTAGTTGTTTATTAAAAGTAGCAAAAGTCGCACTCTGCATCTAACCAAGGTGACACCATCCTCCATAATTTTTAAGAGCAAAGTTGGTACTTAATACCACTGAGGGTTCTATTTATGCCTTTGTTGAACAGGCAGGTCTGCAGGTCATGACTGACAAAGTCCTGCTTCAATCAGGTCTACATACTACTTCTGAAGTAAAAATATAATGAGTTTTAAACCACATGCTTGTTATAAAATGCATGCATGCGCCCTATTTCAGTCTGAGTTTTTGACAGGCTGCAGGTTATAAGATGAAGGATATGTTTACTTTAATTAGATGATCTTTTCTTGACCTAGTTTTCATCTACTATATTAGACAACTAAATATTGTGTAAATAACATGTAGTCATCTTTCTCATAGCAAGAAACACTTCCAGTCCTTCACCATGCTTTTTCCAGTTTTTTTTTTCTCAAAGACCACATTTGCTCAGCACTACATATAATAAACATAAGCCAACACCAAATAGAATCAAAATCAAAATAAACTAGCTGAACTGTCTTTCACTAAATAAGTGTGCATGACTCATATTAACATAATATGTACCCCCTGCTGGGAACTGTGCATTATTTAAATATATCTTGTATATTATAACATACATCTTGTATTGATCATTCAGAGGTATAAATACATGGTTTTATTGTTTACTGTGATAACAGATTTATAGGTATGCACAGTGCACCTACCTTAACAGCAAATATTTAAAATAAAATAAATAAGGCTTTGAAATCAATTGTAGGGGGCCAGTCACTAAAATAGAAATACCTTCTGCATTTTTCTTAATACTTAGCATCTGCGAATGAAAGAAAGTAAAGCTGTCATCACATGCCAGTCATCTTGCCTGGTTATTCTAGACTATTCACCATCCTATCTGCTTTGATATGTCACTTAACTACAATCTGATGCTGAATGGATACTTCCCAAAACAAGATATCTAACTGATTCTGCTACATGTTGTTAACAGCAAGGAATTTCTTATCAACTAATACCAGAAGCTTTACATGGTTTCCCATTTTCCACAAAGTAGCTAAATATTTTTGTGTCTCAGGCAGAATGAAATGCTTTACTAGGTAAATACTTAACTCAGTAACCTCATTTGTCTATTGAAGGTCAGTCACACAGCTTTATTAAAAAGATTTGTCAGACCAACTGAATGAGTCTTTATGCTTTCTATTAAAAGAGATATTAAATATCAGAAACACTTTAGTAATAATTTCATTTACCAACAATATACATACATAAAAATACTCACAGTAAAAGAAACAAAAACAATTGCATAAACAGGGTGACTGCATTCAGAATTATGCAAATAGTCTAATTGCAGTCAAAAAGACATCTAATGTCTCAAACAGAAAAAACAAAGTTGGAATTTGATTTCTATAAACTATTTCCAGTTCTATACATGAACATGCCATGCATACAAAACATTCTGCTTCACTGCACTAAAGTTGCTGTGTAACATACTGCTACGCCGGAGTTACTCCACAACACTCTGATAAGCTGCACTGAAGTTTCTGCACTTCATCCAGCTAAACTGTACTGACGTTATTGCACAGCACTCTGCTACACTTCATTGAAGTTGCTGCACCGTACTTTGCTATGGTCAGTTGAAACTGCTACATAGCATTTTGTTACTCTGCACTGAAGTTTCTGTATAACATTCTGCTATGCTGCACTGAGCTTGCTTCACAACATTCTGCTACAGTGCACTGTATTTGTGCACTACATTTCTAAATGGACAGATACAAAAAATATTTCTCATTCTGCTATTACCTCATAAAACACTTACAGCTTGTATTATTATTTGATTCTTACAACCTCTGACTTAGTACATGGCTTTCATAGAGTATCAGTAAAAAGTATATTTTTGAGACACAGACTCTTCCTTTCTGCCTTATACTGTCTTAAATCACATAAACATTAACAGACATAATTTATCAGCAATATAGAAGATTAGGATTAGGCCTCTGATCATAGCCAGTTCAGCATATGGTCATGTGAAGGATGTCAACTCAACCTAATGCTGCAGCATAATTTCCTTGCAATTGCTCACATAGAACTTCTTCCTTATCTTGGCTATAGCTAAGAGCAAGTCCTTGACTCTATAATTAAGCAGCCGAAAGCAAGGCTCAAAAGACAAACCCAGCTCCATAGGTATCACAAGGGATAAGAAACTAAGAGTAATGCTACTCAACACCAGAAGTCTAAACCTCAAGATGCACGCACTCAAAACTCTCCTTAGCATGGAGAACATCGATATCTGTGCAGTAACAGAAACCTGGCTCAAGGCTCCCGAGAGCACCCCAGCACTACCAGGTTATACCTCATACCATGCTTTTCGGCCCCAAAACTTGGACCGAACCATAAAAGGAGGGGGATTATCAATATTTGTCAAAGATACCCACACCTCCAGGTTGGTGGCACAGCACGAAGCATCAGAGACTATCCATGTGCAACTAACAGTGGGTAAAACTGCCTTCCAGTTTATAGCCTGCTACAGACCACCCTCCCAAACCCAGGAACCCCACTCGGCCTTCTTGAGAACACTGGAAAATATGAAGGTCTCTCCAAACACCATTATATTGGGCAACTTCAGCTACCCAAACATAGACTGGGAGCATTACTCTAGCTCTAACACCCTAGCCCAAAGTTTCCTAGAATTTATAAACTCAAATGTTATGGAACAACTTGTTACCACTCCCACAAGAGGGGAAAACATACTGGACCTGATCATCACCAACATGGGGGCTCTATGCTCCAGACCAGAAGTCTATCCCTCACTGGTAAGATCAGACCATAAACTAATCTCACTGGATATTCACATCCCAACCCCACCAGCTGCCCAGAAAACCACAGTGAAAAACTTCTCTAAAGCAAATTTCACACTCCTCAAAACTGAGGTGGAATCCTTCAAAGCCCCCGGGCCTGTGGAAAATACAGCCCAGACAGCAGAATCCTTTATAAACGCATTCTATGAACACCTTCAGGAATGCATGGATCATGCAATCCCAAATAAAACCAAGACCCAATCCTCCAAAGGCAGG
Source organism: Protopterus annectens (assembly GCF_019279795.1). Classification (NCBI taxonomy): domain Eukaryota; kingdom Metazoa; phylum Chordata; order Ceratodontiformes; family Protopteridae; genus Protopterus; species Protopterus annectens. The sequence continues at coordinate 1,218,974,827 of NC_056746.1, forward strand.
CGTCCTGTCTGGTGGACCCCAGCCATAAACAAACTATACAATAGAAGGAAGAAGCTACTACATGATAAAGCAAAATCCCAAAAAGGGAAGGCATCTCTGATCAGTATTAGCAAAAAACTACGGGCACTCATAAAATCGTCTAAGGCCAGCTTCAAGAGAAAAATTGCACAGGACACTAAGGATAATCACAAGGCTTTCTTTAGTTATGTTAGGAACCTGGGTGGGAATTCCCAGATATGCTCAGAATTAGTCTAAAATGACAAAAAATACACTGAACCCAAAGACATTGCCAACATCTTAGCTGACAGGTTCAGCGCAAACTTTTCCCCCCCTTCCCACCAAAAGGGCATATATCTATCCCAGCAGAGTGCTGCCCCCCTGACATCTCAGATGCTCAGGTAAGAGCCGCCCTCTCCAAAGCAAAAAACAGCATCAATGGGACCAGACGGTGTCCCAGGCTGTGTCCTACATGAACTCCAAAAAGAGCTAAACCCAAACATAAAACTACTGTTAAATCTCAGCCTTACTACAGGATATGTACCCAAAGAGTGGCGTACAGCAACAGTGGTCCCTCTCCACAAAGGTGGTGCCTCAACGGATCCTGGAAACTATCGCCCCATAAGCCTGACTAGCTTGGTCTGCAAAGCTATGGAAAGGATCATCATGGACCTCATAAATAAAGATATTGGGGACCTACAGACACTGGATCCTACCCAGTTCGGCTTTGTTAAGGGGAGATCCTGCCTCTTAAACCTGATCGATTTTTTTGAAACAGTCACCAAGGCCATTGACGAAGGGAAGGTGGTCTATACAGCCTACCTGGACCACGCAAAAGCCTTCGATACAATACCCCACTCAGGCATTATAGATAAGCTCACCAGCTTAAATATAAACCCCTATGTCACTAGATGGGTTGCAAACTGGCTCAAGGACAGAACCCACATGGTTAGAATTGCTGGAGCCATGTCAGACTCCAAACCAGTTACAAGTGGCATCCCACAAGGCTCAGTCCTGGGACCTCTCTTGTTCAGTATATATTTCTCGGAGGTACAGGCCAACATGGAAGGACTGTGGCTGACCAAGTTCGCAGATGAATGCAAACTAGGTGCCATAATCGACTCTCCAGCCGACACAAGCATCCTAAAAAAGAGCCTCATAGAAACAGACAACTGGTGCCAGAGCCATGGCCTCAAGCTAAATGCCAAAAAGTGTATAGTCATCCCCTTTGGCAAAAACAAAGTGCCCACAAATTACCACATAGGTGGTAATCCATTAAGTATAGAAGAAGTAATTAGGGACCTGGGGACCCAAGTTGATAGCAATCTCTCATTTGGAAATCACATGGCCAAAGTGTTTAGAAAAACATTTTATATAGCCCACCTAATCATGAAGGGATTCACATCTAGATCAGGGGAGGTCATCGTGCCTCTTTACTCATCCCTCATCAGGCCCATAATTGAGTACAATGCCCCTTTTGGGATGTACCTTACCAGACACCTGCAGCAACTGGAAAGACCCCAAAAGTACCTCACCAAGAGGCTCAAATGGTTCAAACAGATGCCATATGCTGCCCGGTTAAAGAAACTCCAGCTCAACTCAGTGGCATACCGCCTGCTCAGAGGCGATCTGTGCCTGACCTATAAAGCCATGTCCAACCCGGAATTAATGCACATGCTGCACCTCAGAAAATCCAAATCCCATCGAGCTACGCGCTCGAGAGACTTGAACCTCAGCACTGAAATAAATAGGACATGCTGGAGGGACAGATTCATAACCCAGAGGCTGATTTCACTCTGGAATAAAATCCCAGTCCAGGTTAGACAGGGTCCCTCATTGACTCTCTTCAAGAGGAATCTTGATGAGTGGATGGGAGATCGTAGGTTTACCCCGGGTATCACTTCTGTGTCACTGTTAGACAGAGGCACAGTATACTAACCTCGAAAAAGGGCATAGCAAAATTCATTTAAAATGGGTGGCAAAAGCCAAACACACTCTGGCTAGGCTTATAAATGCCCTAGGGCAGATAGCCTAGTATGAACCTATGAACCTATGAACCTATAATCTGCTGGATGCAGTTAGCAATCTGTACACTATCTGTGCAACAATGTCCACTGTAGATGTACAGATGATTTTATTTTTGTTTGCAGGTAGATAACATCATCAGATCCTTCAAGTCCTTTGCATACCCCCACTATTTTTAAGTTGTTCCTGCAAGATCAGTTTTCAAGATCCTCCCCTCTGTCATGTAGGAACTCGGTAGCAGCAGACATAAACTTGTGGCTTTTGCAAGGGGCTAGCATGCATAATGACTGCAGATAACAGTAGGGTAGTTCTAGCTGCCAAGGCCTCTCTTTACTCTGCATTTTTGTAGTTGTTAGCTTGAACAATGTTGAGCCTTCTAGTGCTTGATTAATCATGAGAAAAGAGCTGTTCTAATTTATCATCCAGGGGAGTGCAAACAGGTGCATTAGGCAGGCCTGCCTCGTGGCCTTCATGTTCATGACATCCTGTTTTGGAATCTACCTCCTCTTGAATAATCTGCAGGTAAAGGAGTGTCATAGTTGACAAACCTTATCAAATAATTTTCCAATAACACTCTAGTATGAGAAAGAAACAGAAAAAGGGACATGTCATAGTTTATATTTTACTATTTTTCCTTTGACCATTGGAGCTAAGCTGCTATATCAGACAAAACACAGTATTTTGACTACAAGCACAAGATTCTGCTTTTCATATTTCTCACATTGTGAGCTATTTATTTAGGAAGTAGGCAAGACTACCATTAGCTATTTAAAAAAAAGACTTTGCAAGACTGGTTTAATTCATACACCTCCATCACCCACCAACCAGCCTAAGATTGCCAGTGTGTACCCTAAGCAGTGTGGCTTGGAGAATCATATGCAGATATGATACTTTATGGGATGTATCTATCAAAAACAACTTTACTGGCATACTGCTCATTTGCTTAGTTTGAACTGCATAGACATAGAGAGCAAGGCAGGGCAGGGTGCCAAAGGCCTTAAATGTATATATATATTTTATTTATGCGAACATATGCCTTTCATTGGTTGAAATCTGCACTTGGTAAATCAAAGCCATGTCACCCTGTACAGATAACCATTGCAGGTATGCAGTGCTATGAAGAAATGAGAGTGTATGCATTTGTGTGAGTATTGTGAATGTGTGTGAGATAGTTATTGAATGTTTGTGCATTAAAGGTTACTGAGACTGCTGGCATGTGTATTTTTGTGTGTGTGTGTGTGTGTGTGTGTCTGTGTCTGTGTGCATATGTGCCTGTATGTATGTGTGTGTGTGTGTGTGTGTGTGTGTGTGTGTGTGTGTGTGTGTGTGTGTGTGTGTGTACCTGTGTGTGTCTGTGTGTGTTTGTGTGCATGTGTGTGCAGATGCGCATATGTACACATGTATGTATCTGTTTGTATGTGGGTGTGTGTGTGTGTGTGTGTGCATGTGTGTGTGTGTGTGTGTGTGTGTGTGTGTGTGTGTGTGTGTGTGTGTGTGTGTGTGTGTGTGTGTGTGTGTGTGCACGCATGTGTGTATGTATACATGTGAATGGGTGCATGTGTTTACATGCAAGTGCGTATGTGAAATTCTATATATGTGTTTGTGTGTATGTGAATGGGTGCATGTGTTTACGAGCATATGTGTGTGTGTGAAATTCCACATGCATGTGTTTGTATACATGTGAATGGGTGCATGTGTTTACATGCATTTGCGTGTGTGAAATTCTATATATATGTGTGTGTGTATGTGTGTGTGTGTGTGTGTGTGTGTGTGTGTGTGTGTGTGTGTGTGTGTGTATGAATGGGTGCATGCGGTTATGTGCATGTGTGTGTGTGAAATTCTACATGTATGTGGGTGTGTGGGTGTCTGTGTGCGTGAGTGCATGTGGATGTGTGTTTGCATGTGTGTATACATGTGTGTGTGTCTATGTGTATATATGCACATGCATTTAAATGTGTGTGTATATGTAGGCAGGCATAAGTGAGTATGTATGCTGTGCATGTGCACATGTGTGTCCATGCATATGTGTGTGGGCATGTGCATGTGTGCATATGTATACATGCATGCATGTGTGTGTGCGTGTGCATGAATGTGTTTGTATGTGTACATGTGTGTGTTTGTACATGCATGTGTGAGTGTAAGTATGTGTATGTGAGTGTGCGTGCATGTGTGTGTGTGTGTGTGTGTGTGTGTGTGTGTGTGTGTGTGTGTGTGTGTGTGTGTGTGTGTGTGTGTGGGTGTGTGAGTGTCTACATATGTGTGTGTGTGTGTGTGTGTGTCCCTGTTTCTCTGTGTGTCTGTATGTGTGTATGTCTCTCTGCCTGTCTTGATGCAGGGACCAGTGCATGTGTACACACACACACACACACACACACACACACACACACACACACACACACACACACACACACACACTTGCTTTCTCGTCACCATTAACATTTTAGAGAAGGATTTTACATCTGTATAATGTAATATTTCTGGCATTTGACCTTCATACTTCTTAATTGCTATGCAGTTTTTTGTTTCTGTTTTACTTTTGAGCATTTTCTGTGATACCATTCTCATAATTCATGGAATGCCTTTACAATTTTCTTTCTGTGACACTTTTTTATGAGAAACTAAAGCTTTAATGATGTTTTGTCTTCTCTTGCCATGCTCTTTACTAATTAGCTCATTAGTTTCAAATCTGTGCCCAAAATGTTAGTAATCTACTAGTTTATTTCCATAATAATAATAAAAAAAACTGTGCTTCATAAACTCAGCTTTTTTCTCTTTAAAATATTGTTTGGGCCAATTAAATATACTGTTTACTATTTATCTTTTCTTTAAGACAGATCATTTAAGAGAACTCCTTGCACTTGCCGATCTGTGTTTAACTGAATTGAGATTTCTTTATATTAATGAGCACTGGTGAATGTTTCCTGATTTTCTTGTGCAGGTTCTTTATCTTTGTGGATAGATAAAAATATTTTACTCTCAAATAACAGTGTTCAAATACCTCTGCCTTTAAAACGGATGACTCTGTGTCTTCAAATAAGATCATAACTTGTAAATTGGTTCAGTGTATATCCAAAGATCAGTAGTGACAGTATACGGAGTATCTACTTACGTAATTCAGAGCCATGCTACAAAGTGTTGCACACTCTTAGCTTGTTAGACTATGGAAACAACATAACTACATACTATCAAGCATATTCAGAGAAGCTGTTTTTTTTCATATTTCAATTGGTCAACTGATTTATTGCAAGTTTTTTGACATCAGTAAATAATATCTGGAGCTGGGTTATTTATTGCCACATAACATAACCTGTTAGTCAAGGATATTTTATAATGCATAAGTAACCTGCTGGTCAGATATTAAGTTGATGCTTCAAATAGCCCAGACAAGTACACTCAAACACACACGCATGCACACACACGTACTCAAACACATGCGCACAAACACGCGCACGCACAGGCATGGACATGCATACACACTCGTATACTGATGTTTGTAATAAGAATATCTTCATATCAGCCTTCTTAAACTGAAAAAAAAGATAAAGGTTAGTGCCATTAACATTCCTGCCCCTGAAGGCAAGACAACCAGTACTTCTGATGTATTTATGGTATAAAAACAAAATGTTAGTGTAAGTAATAATTCTATAAGTAAACATTTTGATTTATAGTAATACTTCTATAAGTAAACTTTTTGATTTATACAACTAGCCACGGTTTGTACATTATACAAATGTTAATACAGAAGTATACTATTTAATATATCAGTAATATTGTGGAATATCAATAATGTGCATTAGCAAATAGGCACTAGAATAATATTAACTATGTTCTGTACTGTGGTTCAAGGAATTAGCATTTAGTATAAACAATTTCTCAGAAAACGTATTTTACTGGTGCATAAACTAGCGAGCATTCTTAGCTATACTCTGCATTGAGCTGAATTTGAAGATGCAGGGTGTGTTGTTAACTTCTACATCTCTATGTGGCAGTATTATGATAGATAAAGTATCTTGTGACTGACAGGATCCCATATCTAAAATAGCAGACTAAATATTCTCTGTTGTGCAAAGACTACTTCCCATCCTCACTCAACCCTACTTACTCATACTGACCTTTTTCTAGAAACTTCTTGCAAACCCATTGTTACACACATGAGATATATCCTGTACACCTGATTTATTTTCCACTTAGTTTCTTTGCTGACAATTACTTGCCCTAAGTTATGTTTGAGATTTGATGGAGGCTTGCACTAAAGTCAGTTTATTAATTATAGCAGACATGATTTTGAAAAATTTCAATGGTGGTCATAGGTGTCGAGAATGTAAAGGTCTGTACTCTGAAACAAGTTGTCTGCATCAGCAAATGCATGTAACATCATTCTAGCTTCCCTCTTTTTTATGCTTCTTATTTTTCTCCCTTACTTTTGATTAGGAGAATTTTCATCAAACATATGTTATTTCTATGAGGCATATAATAGTAACATTATCATTTTTGAGCATACTCTTCAGGGCAAACTTAAACTCAGTATAATTTGAAAAACTGTACTCTGAGTGTTAAAATATGTCTAGCTGATTTGCATGCTGCTGCATGAAGTTCCACAGTATAATGATGATACTCTTGATTATTTTTTTGCCAAAATGCAATTTTACATCCAGAGCAGATAAAACAAATTATAATGGTTTCAAGTTGTTGGGAGAATTTGGGTTCTCTGTATGTTCAGAATCAAAGTTACTCATGCTGTGAAACAATTTAGTAACACATTGCATCATCCTTTAAGATACTACTGTTTACTAGGAACTGTGCATTCACTTAGAGCTGACTGCAATCCATCAGAAATCAATATCTCCATCCACTGTTTCATGTTATTGCACTGGGAGTTATTTTCTTTTATATCACAGTTGGTGTCTCTGTATCTGAAGCAACCATGAAATAAAATGCCTTAAGGTTTTCACAGCAGGTGTCTTCTGCAAAGAATTGCAGCTATGATGAGGGATTAATGCATATTCTCAGAAGTTAGAAAACAGTGGTAACCACTTGTTAGAATAAATACTGCTGCACCCTTCCTGAATACCAAGGATTGTGTTTTACTGATCAGTTTGACTTCTTAGCATGGACACTGAGTATTTCTCAGCAGGGTGCTGCTATTTCCAAAGCTGTTACAAAATAAATTGCAGTGAGCTAACAACCAAAGCTACAATGACATGAAAATCCTGAAATTATTATGTCCACTGCTGTCTTGGACTACTCCCACAGCATGCACTGTAAGTTAGCTTTTGCATGTTGAAAGTGAGTAGTAACATGGCAATGAACTCTCCAAATAGGCAGGCAAGCCTTAACAGATTCTAATTCATTGTACACAAATCAATAGTGCGATGAGAATTGTTAAGGCTACAGATCAGTTCAGTACTGGTATATAAAAGGCATAAATAGGATTAAGCGAAATCAGAATACTGTCTCTGAGAGAATAACTTAGTCTTGGAGATCAGTTAATCAACTGGAGAATAAAGAAAATTCCATTCTTCCAGGATGAAGAATTACATTTCTTTAAGATCAAATAGAGTGCAATGGTGCCCTGCATTATGCATTTAACTCAGAGTTTTAACTTAATGGATTAAAAGGCAATAATCGAGACATTGGAATAGGTACATGGAATTACCAAATAAAATTAATACAAAGACACTAGCTCTGTGGTCCAGAAGGACAATGTTCAGCTACCAGCAGCATAGATTAACTAATCCTTCAGGACTGGTGGCTTGTTCAGTAGGGTGACTGTGTCTCCTAAGAAACAGTAAATATTTATCCATAAATTCAGAAGACTGTGATCTAAAAATTGTGGATAAACACTTATCAAAATTAGTGTTTTGCACAAGTGGAAATGCCCACTTAAACACCACACCATCTAGTACCATTTCATCCTTAAATTCACCGTTACTTGAAAAAAAAAAAGGAAATGTTCCTATTTTGCATAAAATAATTAAGTATTTGTTTCTTTCCTTTCAATAAATTAAAAAAAAAACAGTATTTTGAAATAAAATGATTACATAGTATTCATATAATTTAATTACTAATTTAATTTAATTAGTATTTTTTCTATGAAATGGGATAAAATTAATCGGCCACAGCATGAAGTTATGAGAAAGAGTAGTGGAAGCTAGGTTAAGAAGGGAGGTGACGATTAATGAGTAGCAGTATGGTTTCATGCCAGGAAAGAGCACTACAGATGTGATGTTTGCTCTGAGGGTATTGATGGAGAAGCATAGAGAAGGTCAAAAAGAGTTGCATTGTGTCTTTGTGGCCTTAGAGAAAGCATATAACAGGGTGCCTAGAGAGGAGTTGTGGTATTGTATGAGGAAGTCGCAAGTGGCAGAGAAGTATGTAAAAGTGTACAGGATATGCATGAGGGTAGTGTGACAGTGGTGAGGTCTGCAGTAGGAGTGATGGATGCATTTAAGGTGGAGGTGAGATTACATTAAGGATCAGTTCTGAGCCCGTTCTTGTTTGCAATCGTGATGGACAGGTTGACAGGTGAGATCAGACAGGAGTCCTCGTGGACTATGATGTTTGCTGATGACATTGTGATCTGTAGGGGACAGGTTGAGGAGACCCTGGAGAGGCAGAGGAATGCACTAGAGAGGACAGGAATGAAGATCAGCAGAAGTAAGACAGAATATATGTGGGTGAATGAGAAAGAGGATAGAGGAATGATGATGATGCAGGGAGTAGAGTTGGTGAAGGTAGATGAATTTAAATACTTGGGATCATGTAATGGTGAGTGTGGAAGAGAGATGAAGAAGAGAGTACAGGCAGGGTGGAGTGGGTAGAGAAGAGTGTCAGGAGTGATTTTTGACAGACGGGTACCAGTAAGAGTAAAAGGGAAGGCCTACAGGAAGGTAATGAGACCAACTATGTTATATGGGTTGGAGACAGTGGCATAGACAAAAAGGCAGGAGTCAGAGCTGGATGTGGCAGAGTTAAAGATGTTAAGATTTGCATTGGGTGTGATGAGGATGGACAGGATTAGGAATCATTATATTAGGGGGTCAGCTCGGGTTGGACAGTTTGGAGACAAAGTCATAGAGGTGAGATTGCATTGGTTTGGACATGCGCTAAGGAAGGATGCTGGCTATATTGGAAAAAGGATGCTAAGGATTAAGCTGCCAGGTAAGAGGAAAAGAGGAAGGCCTAAGATAAGGTTTATGGATGTAGTGAGAGAAGACATGCAGGTGGTCGGTGTGACAGAGCAAGAAACAGAGGACAGGAAGAAATGGAAGCAGATGATCTGCTGTGGCAACCCCTAATAATGGGAACAGCCAAAAGAAGAAGAAGAAGTTACTTTTGTATGAGCTTATTCCATTGAATGGGCTCAAATCATAAAAATGATAATTTACTCTAAAGCTGTGTATGCTTGGAATTGTTTATTTTAACTGCGGAAGAACATGGCATTTCACCTTCTCCCGTGTTGAAAATGTTAATAAACTAAACCCATTAAATGGAACAGGCTTATAATATCTAGATTTCCTGAAAAAATGCAAGATTAAAAGTGCCACAACCAATTGAATTTGCCTGGTTAAGTAGTTGCTTGCCTTTTTTTCCTCAAAAGCAATGAATCTCATGATTATACAACACTGTAAAGCTAATTCTGCTCTTTGGATGGGAGGGGCATTGACTCACAATGCAGTATTGGTCTCTACAGGAAGATAGTTGAGTGGGCATCTTGACACAGGGAATATAAATATAGCAGCATGCCAACAGCGCCTAGCCTACACCTGTACTTAAAGAAATGGAGAAAAAAGGTAAGGGCAAAATTAAACGAAGTTCTAGACTTGCTATTATGGCTCCTGATCTTTATCACATCATCCAATAACCCCCTCAATAGGGGAGGAAAAAACAAATTAATTTTGTTTCTGTGCATATCCAGTGTCAAAGGGGAGAGAAAAAGAAATGTATATTATTGTATATGTGTATATTTTTGCATATACATACACTGAGATGGATATAAAATATTGCACCACACCTCACAGAACAACTTTTCAATATTTTAAACCCAGTAGTTCAATATGATAGACATTACAATTTGTGTACGACTGCCAGACATTAATGAATTGTATGACTAAAACACCACAGTTAAAAGCAATGAAAGATGTACCCCCACACAGAGTCCTCTCACCCCCTGCTTGTCCAACCTTTCTTATACCAATTATTCTCTACCCACTAATGAATTAACAATTCCCTTAATACTAAAAATAAAAAAATAAAAGAAAAAGGAAACATCATATACCAATATGCCATGTGAACATGTAAATACAGAATGTAACTCATTGTACAGTATTTTGCTGTATCTGTATTTTTGCTGTAAATTCCTTTGTTTCTGTATTTCACTCTACTGTTATTTTTCACTGTCTTACTATCATAAAGTTTCTGGAGCTTTTCTCCATGGGTCTCTGCTGAAAACGGGCTTCTGGCCCTGGCCCAGTCACACATTACCAGGTAATGAAATGTAATATAAATAGATAGATAAATAACTAACTAACCAAATAAATAAATAAATAACATGTCTGCACTGAATACCCTTTGAAAGGTCTATTATGAGTGCAGGAGGCAGTCTCAGCTCATGGATAAACTGATACTTTCTCCTTTAAGACCATGAAACAGTAAAATAAATATATTGGGAGGGTGGCCTAATGGTTAAGGTGTTTGCCTTACAAATGCAAGGTGCAGGGTTTGAGTCACACAAGGAATAATTGGCTAGGCTTAAAAATGCAAAGATGCAATCAGTATACTAAAATCTATCTATCTATCTATCTATCTATCTATCTATCTATCTATCTATCTATCTTTGTAGGAGACTTATCTATCTATATTTATAGGAGACGTGATAGAGAACAGGATAGAACATTAACTAACCATGCAAGTGTCAGTAAGTCAGGAAACCCTGAAGCACACTGCAGACAGGAAGAAGAATTAGCTTTTGATATCAGTTGTTACCTCCATCCAACAAATTCAAAATTGACACAAGACCTCAAGCATTTGTGGGAATATTTCAATATGAGTTTCAGGAAGGTCTCATATTTACAATATAAATATTGTGTACAAACATCATTGGGATGGATACAGTCAACTCACGTGTTTTCCTCGAAAAAAAGCAGGCAAAAACAGGTGTTTTTGTCAGTGGGAAACTCTAATGACTTTAACAGCAAAACAAATAAAGTATGTTTCCAGATGCTTAGGTATTACTCAGGCAGCACAGATCCACGCAGATGAGATTTGCCTGATTTAAACTAAGTGGCATGCTGTAGTTGCCTTAAGTGTTTATTCATGCTTCCCATTCTTGCCTGCAATCTGATTATCATACAGTGCAGTAAATGAATTACTAAATGCCAATGGTAATTGAGAAAAGCCATTATTTTTAACACTTTGATTACTGTGTTGAGGCATTCGGTACAAAACATACAGTATGGACTGCATTGTTGCTTTGTAACAGTGCATAAGTCAGAGAAACAACCATGTTAAATGAACTATGACTCTTTCAGACTGAAGGTATGTCAACCAATGGAAAATAAAAAAATCTTTAGCAAATCTACAAATATTTTTCCTGGATGTAAATGAAGATAAAGAATTTAAATATAAAATGTGACAAAAATAGTGATGAAAACCAAAACAAACTGATTTAATTTGTAAATCACTCAATAAAAGGTAATTTGAAGGAGAGACTAAGTTAATGAACTTGGCACAGAAATGATAATGACTGAAGAATAACAAACTTCATTAAGGGAGCTTTAACATTAGCAACGTTAGCAACGTGGAAGTGTATTACAAACAAATCTTTTGGAGGTTTGGGAAGAGTAAAATGTTGGTTATGAAGGATGCTCAGCTCATCTGTTTGGTGGAGAAAATAGTTTATTTTGTGGGCCAAGTCACAAACACAGTTTGCTTATACATCCACTAATATCTACAACAGCCTATATCTCTTTAACCATGGCATAAGTACATGAGGATATGACTGTTGAAAACAACTCTACAAAGTTATTTTTCATGATAAGAATACATTGGTGCAATGATGATCACTGAAATCAGCGGTCACCTTACACTGTAGCAATGCATAAATGTTTATCTGGCATTTATTAAGTGATATCTGTGCAACAATTAAGGCACAGTAATGAAATTGTGACAGTCTCTCTTTACCCCAAGCCAGCAATCAAGGAGCCTCAATCCTCACCACTGACACTGGTGAGAGATGGTCACTAAGAACAGGAATGAACATACACAGTATTTTAAATGCAGCTCTCTGCATCAAGCCCAATTTCCCCCCAAGATACAGGGCACCTGCTCCAGACCTGGGGCTGGAGTCTCTGTCTCTCCAGATCCCAAACAAGGCTCACTTTGGAGCACTGTGTCCCAGTTCCAAGTAGCTGACACACCCACACCTGGGTGCTTGATTTTCACACACACACACACACACACACACACACACACACACACACACACACACACACACACACACACACAAACACACACACACACACACACACACACACACTTACTAACAGTACCCCTTCTGCCCAGACTATAAGGTAACCTCACTGTCACCAATCTACCACAGTCTGGCTCTTACAAGGGTATCCAATTATACTGAGTAAAATCAATAACATAACTGGTAGAGTATAACCAAAGCAGCTAGTTTTTTTGGAGAGTCCGAGGCATCGCTAAAATAAGCACAAGTACTCTCAAGATTTTAAACATATTCTCTAAAAGACCAGCCACATTGAAAGGTATGAAAATATTTAATAATAAATAATGAAATAGAAAACATCAGAATACTAAATGTCTAAGTACAATAAACATCAGAGTTTCAATAACAGGAGAAATAAAAATAACACAGTTAGACAGATTCAAGCAGATGTAGAAAAACACTACTTAACTGATCTCACTGTATTTCCTGACTAAGGAATAACTGTTTCCTAGCTAACTTAATTAATATACTAAGGCAAGGTTAGACGCTGAGATGCTTACTTCCACAAGGCAAGTTGATGAGCATCTAACAGACTGAACTGAACAACACCTGAACTATGATAACTGTCATAGATTTTTATATAAGGTTACAAAGAAAACAAAACAAGCTGCTGTGAGAGTTCCATTCTCTCAGTGCTGATTATAGAATGACATCACATTTGATCACCTGACTCTGGTACAATGCACATTCAGAGCTTTGCTAATATCTCTTGCAGCATTTGAAAATTGTAGAACAATTTCAAAAGCATCTACTCTTCTCTTCCAGAGTTCTTTGTTTAATTTAATCAATGAAATTGCAGTGTTGATACAGTTTTAACACAATCATCTGTACAAGACAGTGTGTAATCAAACAGCAAAAAACTATTTACAAAACACCAGCTAACTATGCTGGCATATGTTACACACGCACTTCCCTATTCTCCCTGGAACAGATGGCAATACCTCCCATTGTCACATCTTTCTCCCCTTTGAAGACTCAAGCTAGTTTTTCAAGTGGCCCTGGAAAAATATTGCTTGAGAGAAATGGGCCTGTCTGGGAACACATTAACCCATATCCTGTCTTCACTGTCCATCTGCATTGGCATTGATAACCCCACTATGGTGCCATACTGTCATGTCATATGCCTGCAACCCTAGGATCCATCTTAATAACTTGGCATTTTGGTGGCTGACTCAATGTAGCCATGTTACGAGATTGTGGTGGGTAACCATATTGAACTTCCTTCCATACAGATAAGGCTGAGGTTTCTGTAGTGCTGATACTATGGCTAGACATTCTTTTTCTACAGCTGCATAACAATCCTCCCTGGGTTAGAATCTATGGTTGAGATATACAACTGGATGCTCTTCTCCCTATGAGGAAACTTGGCTGAGAACAGCCCCGACCCCATGGTTTGAAGCATCCACCTGCACAACAAATTGTTTGCTGTACTCTGTACTGTCCTCCCAAAGCCCCTTTAAGCTTTTAAAATGCTTGTTCACAAACTGAGGTCTACATTACCTTATCTGGCCTGTTTTACCTTGGCAATTCTGTGAGGGAAGCAGCTATTGTACTATAATTGGGAAATAACTTTCTATAGTACCCCACTGTCCCCAAGAATGCCCTCACTTGCTTTTTGGTAACAGGGTCAGGGCGCATCTGAATAGCCTCCACTTTGGTAGGCTCTGACCTAATCTTACCACTCCCCACTCTATAGCTCAGGTAAGAGACCACTGCCATAGCCACCAGACACCTTCTGGGCTTATTGGTCAACCCTGCCCTTTTCAGTCTACCCAGGACCTTCCTAACATGCTGAAGTTGCTCTTACCAGGAATAGCTGCAGATGGCAATATCATGCAGGTAAGCACGGACATAATCTCACGTTCTTGTTAGGGTACAATCTACCAGCCTCTGGAAGGTTGCTGGGGCATTTTTCATCCCAAAGGGCATCTATATAAACTCGTATAATCCAAAAGGAGTCACAAAGGCTTACCTTTTTCTAGCGATGGGAGTCAAGGGCACCTGCTGCTAACCCTTGGTCAGATCAATAATAGTCAGCTACTTAGCCCCACCCAGCTGCTCTAAGGCTTCACCTGTTCTAGGCATAGGGTAATCATCTGACTCTGTGTGACTGTTTATGTTTCTGTAGCCCAAGCAGAATCTGATGCTACCATCTTTCTTTGGTACAAGCACCACTGGGGAGGCCCAGAGACTGCTGGACTCCTGGATTACCCCCAGATCCAACAATTCCAGTATCTCCTCCCTCAGAGCTTCTCTGACTCACTCAGGCACCCTATAAGCAGCCTGCTTGATAGGCCTTTGGGGTCCTGTATCCACACAGTGCTGCACCAGGTGGATTCCCCCAGGTTTCCCAGTGAACATGTCCCCAGAGCCCTGCAACACTGCTTGGATTTCTCGAACCTGGGTAGGGGATAGCCATTAGGATATTGCTATCCCTTCCACAAAGGTGTCAGTCTAAGTCTCACTGAGAAGATCACTCACCAGATCCCCCTCAAATTCCTCCTGCCACCCACTGAAAATACTCAGCACAAGGGCCTCCCTATCATGGCAAGGCTTCATCATGTTAACATGGTACAATTTGTGACCCTGCCTCTTCCCTAGCAAGTCTTTCATGTAGTTAACATCACTGACCTTCCTTACCCTTATGAAGGGTACCACTCAAGTTGTCTGCAGCTTATTGTGTGTGATGAGAATGAACACCATAACCTGCTGTCCCACAGCATACTTTCAGGCTCAAGCATTCCTGTCATACCAGACCTTTTTCTGCTGTTGGGCTCCTGTCAGGTTCTCCTGGGCCAAGCCATGATTCCCTAAGCCTTGTCCTGATGTTTAGGACATATGCCACAACAGACTCCTTGTGGAATTCACACTGATCCTCCCACTCATCATGAATCAAATCTAAAGGCCCCCTCAACCTATGCTCATACAGCAACTCAAAGGGTGAAAATGCTGTGGATTTCTGGGGTACCTCTCTGTATGCAAAGAGTAGATGGGACAAATATTTTCCCACTCTCTCCTAAACTGGTTTGCAAATGCCAGTAGCATGATCTTTACTGTAGAGTTTAACCTCTCCACAAGACCATTAGTCTGTGGGTGGTAGGGGATGGTTTTTAGGTGCTTCACCCCACAGCAGTTCCACAGATAAGCCAGTAAGTCTGACATGAAATTGGAACCTCTGTTGGTAAGTATTACTCTTAGGAAACCTACCCTGCTGAAACTTTATAAAAAAGAATTTGTCACCTTCTCTGCCTTGATGGAGGACAGAGCCAAAGCCTTCAGGTATCTAGTTGCATAATCTACTACCATCATCTTCTCTTTGGAACTGGGGGTACTCAGAGTCCCCACAATATGCATAGCTACTTCTGAAATGGCTCCTCAATCACAGGCAAAGGCATCAACAGAGAATCGATCTTGTCCCCTGCCTTGCCTACTTTTTGGCAGTGTTCACAGGTCCTACAGTACCCCATTACATTCTTTGCAATCATAGGCTAATAAAAGTTCTGCATAATAGGTCTCTTGGTACACTTTATGCCCATATGACCTACAAAAGGAATGTCATGGGCTATGGCTAGAAGTCCCAGATGGTAAAATCCAGTGGTGGCTTGTGATGTCAAATGAAAGGGGGACTGCAGGAGACAGCTGAATGGGTGGGGTCAATGGGAAGGGGTGCAGCCAACTAGAAAGGGGTGGAGCTATGCTCAAAACCACAAAAACTAACTTTAATTAAATACACTGCCCTGGGTGCCAAACAGTCATTATGAGAGTCCAATCAAGACAAAATGAAGTGTAGAAAAATAAAACTATGTCAATGCATTGGCTGCATGACAGCTTACTTAATATCTAGATGGAAACAAAAGGTTGTGAGGCATGAAAAAATAAATTACTTTTTAAATACATTACTGGAATGCCAGTCAAAATCAAGTATAAGAAAAACAAGCAGCACTCAAGTCAAACCACTTCTCCTTGCACTGCAGTTCTAATTATAATTTATATTCAGCTTTATTAAAGTACCAAGTAGCACGCTGAAAGTAGAAATCTCTGTGATGCCCTCTCTTGTAAAAATGTTTCTTATCCAAAAAAGACCTGCTGCCTGACAACAACTATCTACTTGTTTCATGGGGAAAACATGATCAAAGTAAAAAATAAAAAGCAAACAAGAAACAAGCTCAAGATACATTGATTAAAGGATTACTGCACAGGTTATGGACCACACATGATTGGCATTCTGTTTAGTTTACGGATAAAGCCTGCAGAGATGACTGGAAGTCTCCAACAAGTGTAATGAGCTTCTTAAAATAATGTAATCCTGTCCTTTATTACAAATACTGTCATATACATTTCAATACCCAAGGCTTACACATTATCTAGTTAAGTATTATCTGCATGGCAACAACAGAAAGGCTTTCAATGTTGGCAATTCTTTAACAGTATGCTTATTAAAGCTTACTTGCATCTTACAATCTCAGACAAGCTTACCAGATGGTCATTAAAGCATTGCTACTTAAACACAGAGCAACAGGCACTTTGAGTAATAAGCATAAATCAACAGTACAAAAATATGACAGAAACCAGACTATTCTGCAAAATCAAGGACAGATGAAAAGTCACTGTAGTACTTGTGTCTACCTTGGATGGGGGGATACTCTGCACATTTACACTGCATAACTACTCCTTGCCTTGCTTGGACACATCCTGAGTCACTACATGGGGGAGTGGGGTGTAACAAGTATGTCACAATTTGAAATGTCTCTGGCTGACTGTGATGGCCCTGACACATTTGTCATACCTCTCAACCTCAGAGCATGAAATCTGGACAAAGCCATACATAGAAGTGGGACAAAGGCCCAAAAATAAGGACAATTTTTAAATATTGCTCTTATAAACTTAGAAAGATAATAGAATAGATCTTGCATTAGTATGAATTTTCTGAAGGGTATGAAATCTGAAACTCAAATGTCTGTCATTATTTTCTAACTTCAGTCTTTAATGATTTGTCACTAATTTGACAAAAAAAAAAACACAATTTTATGAAAAATGGACCAAAAATGTATTGCAAAAATTTAAAATAGCCACACAATACAGCTGGGAACCTGCCAAAGAAGGGACATTTTAATATTAGTACTGCTAACTTGAGCAGCTGACAAAATAAAAGAATCTACATGCATTTCTGAAATAAAAGTAATATATAACTCTGATTATTAGTTATTTCTTAATTGTAAACCCTCCATGTTTTCTTCCAAAATTGCTATTTTGCGGAGGGATTATTAGGGGGAAGAGCAACATTTTGAGCCAAAATCGGGGACAGTTGAGATGTTTGGCTATGCCTAATTCTATAAAGCTATTTATTTGCATGTACCTCTCAACCTGTTAATGCAATAAATCTGGACAAGGCCAGATATATTGTGGGAACATATAAACAATACTAAAAATTGCTCTTGTATAAACTGAGACAGTTGATATAATAACCGGTCTTACTTTAGCATGAATTTTTCTGAAGGTTATGAAGTCTGAAACTCAGTGTGTCATTATTTAGTGACTTAATTCCCAAATGATTTGCCAGAAAAACACAAATTTTATGAGGAACAAACCAAAAATAAGAAGCAAAAATCTATTCATTCTTTGAAAATCTGGACAGTTGGGAGGTATAGTTCAGCTGGGGCTGTCTTTGAGTTTACCGTCCTTCCCCCTCACAAAATTATGGTCAAATGGAGCCTCCCCCTGCAGCCATTCCAATGATCCATTACTTGGCTATTTCACTCCATTTACCATAAACACTAATGTGCATACTGCTTTACTTCTATGAAGATTTGGACTTCACTTGAAAGTTTTATTTTGCATTTTACAGCACAAACACTAAGACATCTGCTAAACAAAGCAATGCAGTCTCACAATGAAAACAGACTTAGCATTAAAACTTCTCTGCCCTTGAAACTCACATGCATTGAAACAGCATTGAAACCCACATTCAAAGAAAATACATTTTGCCAGTGGCAGATAAAGATTAATTCTGGGCTGTTTTCAAATCATAGGCCCCTTGCATATGAAACATACATGTGCTCATTGATACACCTTCCTGATTGTACTAAATTATATTCCTTGTACAATACAGTACAGCTGTTAGAGGGCATTTTAAATTTATTAAACAATGAAACAAAATGCATGCACCAATAATGACAAAACTGCCCAATTCAGAACATTTTTCCAGTAAACAATGAAACAAAATGCACGCACCCATAATGACAAAACTGTCCAGTTCAGAACATTTCCATCATAAAAGTTTACTCAAGCTCCTTGTAAAATCTACTCAATACTCAACCGCTTCTCAACTTCGCAGCACAAGAAATTTGGAAAAAGCCAAAATTTATTGTGGGGGGGGTCAAAAGCCCAAAAACCAGGGACACATTAAACATTGCTTGTATAATCTTGGAAAGCTGCTAGAATAAAATGCTGTGTTACTACCATACATTTTACTGCCAAGGTCCCTGTGCAAAACAGTCAGAGCAACATACCACTACACCAAATCATCTGCTTTGTGAAAGAGAGGAAGACTGAAACTTAAATGGCTATCATTTAGTGAATTCAGTTCTCACCATAGCTGTCAACCTCTTAGCACAAAACACCTGGACAAACCCAGTAATGAGGGAATACAGCCCTCAAACATATTCAGTGAATTCAGTTCTTGCCATAGCTGTCAACCTTAGCACAAAAAACCTGGACGAAACCAATAATGGGGAATACAGTCCCAAAAATAGGGACAAATTTCAAATATTCATCTTATAAACTTAGAAAATTGCTAGAATAAAAGGTTGTGTTACTGTGTATTTTCTGAAGAATATGAAGTCTGAAATTCAAATGACTGTCAATTTTACTTCTGACGGAACAAAAACAATTTTCAGCAGAGGCCCAGGGAGAAATACTGCAGACATGTCTTTGTAAAATGGCAGGACACCAGAGCAAATCCACACAAACACAGGGAGGAGATGCAGACTCCACACAGAAGGCACCCCAGCCAAGAATCAAAGCAGAAAAACCTATAGCTGTAAGGCAACAATGCTACCACTGCACCATCAAATATATAAGGGATTAAACATTCAGAAACCTGAAGTCTGAAATTCAAATGCCTGTCAATTTTATTTAACATTTGTTAACCAGGACAGTCTGACTTGGAACAAAAAAACAATTTTCCTCAGAGGCCCAGGAAGAAATGATGCAGACATGTCTTTGTAACATGGGAGGACACAAAAGCAAACCCACACAAACACAGGGAGAAGATGCAGACCCCACACAGAAGGCACCCCAACCAAGAATCAAACCTGAGAATTTGCAGCTGTGAGGCAACAATGCTATCACTGCACCACCAAATATCAAGCATTTAAGCATTTAGAAACCACAGATACTATGAGGAATAGAACAGATCAAATATTAGGCAAAAACCTGAAAATGCTTTACAAATGGTGGTGGGTAGGGAATTCAGGCCTTTAACACCTGCATACACGGTACAGGGTTCAAGCCTGAGGTATTCCCTACCACACTACCATGAGTTTGCTCTAGCCACCAGTATATAGCAACTGGGGCATTTCACACACACACCATACTGTTTTTGTGTTT
This sequence comes from Protopterus annectens, assembly GCF_019279795.1. Lineage (NCBI taxonomy): Eukaryota > Metazoa > Chordata > Ceratodontiformes > Protopteridae > Protopterus > Protopterus annectens. The sequence goes on from NC_056746.1 coordinate 1,218,994,967, forward strand.
CTCTATTTTATTTTTATTTGTTTTTTAGTTGGGAGGGCTGCAGTCCTGCATTCTTATAGCACGAGCTTCCCCTGGTAAAATCTGGGCACTACCAACTACTGTTTTACCTCACCCTCTAGCCCTTCCTTGGGGTCCACTCTCTACAGTAACCCTGTATTCCAGTATACAGACTCCCTTTTCCTTGAGCATCAGGTGACTCTTTAGCTACCTCCCTCAAGCCTTGTAAATTAGGATCCGAAAGCTGAGCCTGTCTCAACTCTACTTTTGAGACCATTCCCAGCTACCCTTCCACAGGAAGCCTAGTATCTTCTGACAGAGGTGCCTCACTCTCAGCCGGGGTATAAACACTGTCTCTGTTTCTGCAGTCACCCTGTCCATGGGAATATTAGTATGTACCAGCAGCTGTGGCTCATTTTCAGGCTCACTGCTACAAGGTAGCTCCCTCCCTGAAATAGCCACATCACCAGCCCCAGCTTTGGGTGTGGGATCTGTCTGGTTCTCCCCCAGCCTACTAGACCTACATGCCATCTCCAAGCCTGACTGCATGTAACTGCATGCACACAAGGTACTGCATTATCAAAATCATTTGCTATCAAGACATCTGTAGGAATATCCTGAAACATAGCTATCTGTTTGCTTTCTTTTCTCCCCTCCAAGTCAAGGTGAACCCTGGCCAAAGGTATTTGGAATGGGATCCCTCCTAAAGCTCTGACTGGAGTGGGCTGCCCAAGCAAGTACTGCTCCTCTTTAATCACTGCAAGCTTCACAATGGTTATGTCAGAGGTTGTGTCTGTCTTAGCAGTAGCCTGTCTTCCATCCACTAAGATAGGATACAAACTCTGGTGATAGTTTGGTACCCCTGTTGTCACCAGACAACCTCCTGTTGGCATGCTGTCATTCCCACTTGCTGGCTTCCTCACCTTTTGTTCCCCACCTTGCTTAAGTGGACATTTGTATGCCACATGGCTCCTCTGGTTACATTTAAAACATCTAACCCCTGATGCTGGCTGTGTAGCTGAACTAGTGGTTTCCATGTTACTGGAAGACTCTGTTGGGGTGACTTAGGCTGTGCAGCACAGGTTCCCTTATATTCATGCACAGCACTGTGTATCCCTTTTCTTGTGTAGTGATGCTCTGCTTTCTTAGTAGAGATACCCTTTTCTCCACAGCACATCTGCAGAATTACACTTCCAGTTTGCCAACCAGATCCTCATGTCCTCAGGCAAAATAGTAAGGGCTTGTTCCCTCACTAAAAGGTCTGCCAGTCTTTCAAAAGTGATGATCTGCCGTCCATTCATCCACCTATGAAAATAAGTGTTTAACTCAGCAATAGAATCACATACACTTTCATCTGCCTTGCATCTATGCTCACAAGTTTTTTTTTTCTGTAAGCTTCATGTGTTAATGTATAACAGTTCAATAAACATTGTTTCACACTGTCATAGTTTAAACAATCAGTATCAGACAATTTAGAAACAGCAGTTACAGCTTTAGCATGGAGTAAGGGGATCAGAAACCTACCCAGAACTCTTGGTCAGCATTATACTGTTTACATACTCTTTCAAATATGCTATCAAAGTCATCCCTCTCTGCAAATTGAGGAAGAAATGTACTGACCTTTATTGCTTCTGGGGTCTGATAATTCCCTTCCTCATTACCTCCTTGACCCTAATGAAGGATCAACATCTCCCTCTTGTGGTGTTGCTGCTTCTCCTTTTCTTCAGCCTCAAAATGTCACAGTTTCTCATTTTCTTCAATCTTCAAATGCCACAGTCTCCTATTTTCTTCGATCTCCAAATGTTACAGTTTCTTTTCAGTCTCCGAAGATCACAGTCTCTCCTCTGACCCTGACTCCAAATGCTTGGACTCCATTTCCTGCTGGCACTGCTCCTCCTTTACTTTAGCCTCCAGTTCAATTATTTTTACCTCCAGATGGATATTTAAGTCCTCTAAGGCAAAGGTGAACTCTCCTGTTTCTGAAGACTGAACATCCCCAACACCAGACTGGTTGTCCTCCTGGCCATTAGTCTACTCTGGAGCTGAGATTAAGGCTGAAATAATTTCCTCTTTAGTCTGGTTATATTGCACCAGTCCTGTGGCTTTGCACACCTTGGCTAGCTGGTTCTTTGTCAGCTTACTATAATCCTCTGCTGACATCTTTGCCTGCTTTCCCGACTAAATTAAACTAACAAAATGAATAAAACTGTTGTGAAAATGAAACTATGAATGTTTACTTTGTGGCTGTTGAGACTACACACACCTTCACTGACAACTGCACAAAGACTACTGAAGTTCAATTAATACCCACTGCTCTGCCACCAATATGTGATGGTTTCTCTTTACCCTGATCCAGCAATTAAGGAGCGTCAATCCTCACCACTGACACCAGTGAGAGATGGTCACTAAGAACAGGAATGAACTTATACAGTATTTTAAATGCAGTTCACTGCATCAAGCCCAATTTCTCCCAAGAGCACACATGGAACCTGCTCCAGAGTTGGGGCTGGACTCTCTGTCTCTCCAGATCCCAAGCAAGACTCACATTGTAGCACTGTGTCCCAGTTCCAAGTAACTGACACATCCACACCTGGGAATTTGATTTTCACACACACACACACACACACACACACACACACACACACACACACACACACACACACACACACACACACACACACACACACACACACACACACACACACACACACACACACACACACACACACACACACACACACACACACACACACACACACACACACACACACACACACACACACACATGCACACAGACGCCTGGGAAAGTATACTGAGTAAAATCAATAATAACATAAATGGTAGAGTGTAACCAAAGCAGCCAGGCTTTTTGGAGTGGCCAAAGCATCACTAAATAAGCACAAGTACTCTCGAGATTTTAAAAGTATTCTCTAAAAGACTAGCCACAATGAAAGGTATAACATATTTAATAATAAATAATAAAATACAAAACATGAGACTACTCAATATCCAAGTGCAATAAACATCAGGGTTTCAATCTCAGGAGAAATAAAAATAACACAGTTCAACAGATTCAAACAGATGCAGAAAAACACTACTTAACTGATCTCACTATGTTTCCTGACTGTCTAAAGAATAACTGTTCTCTAGCTAACTTAATTAATACAGCAAGACAAGATTAGATGCTGACATGCTTATTCCACAAGGCAAGGTGAGCATCTAACAGACTGAACTGAACAACTGAACTAACTCAACTGAACTATGATAACTGCCATAGATTTTTTATATCAGGTTCCAAAGAAAACAAAACAAAACAAGCTTCTGTGAGAGTTCCATCCTCTCAGTGCTGGTTATAGAATGACTTCACATTTGATCACCCACATCTTGTACAAAACACTTTCAAAGCTTTATTAAGCTCTCTTGCAGTATTTGAAAATTATAGAACAATTTCAAAAACTTCTACTCTTCCCTTCCAGAGTTCTTTGTTTAAACATATACATTTAATCAGTTATAATAAGACTGTTAATACATTTTTTTAACACAAGCATCTGTACAGGTCAGTGTGACAGTCAAATGACACAAAACTATTTAAAAAACTGCAGCTAACTATGCTGGCGTGTGTTACGCATTCACTGCCCTATTCTCCATGGTACAGATGATAATACCTCATATTGTCACAGAAATAATGAGGAAGTTAATAAGCTGACATTTCACAATTGGAAGATTATTTAGAAATGATATAGAGTAACTTACACTCTCTATCCTCTTTCATATACCATTTAAATGTAAATTAATGATTTATCTACTAGAATTGACGATATTGGATATACAAAATAGACTATGCAATAATCTACTGTGTTCCAGGACTATTACACATCATGAATATGTTAATATTTTATGGTTAATTTTATAAAGGTTAGATTATTGTGGAATACAAAGCAGCTTCTAATTTCTTTGTATGTACCTTGACAGGACAATATCATGGATTAAGCTTGATGCTTGCACACACTGCATAAGCAGTGATCAGTAAATGCTAGCAGTTCTTACTTGTAGATTGATGGCTTGGTCTTGTGTAAGTTACCAGGTTGATATTCTGGAAAGAAAGATATTGCTTAAACCAGACCACATCATCTTACAGCATTTCTTTAAACTCCTGGGCAATTCCAAGGTAAATCTGCAGAAATGTTTTCTGTCCCATTACATTTGCTGGAAAATCTCAACAAGTTAAGTGTTGCCTAGAGTATGCCACCCATACTACATATAGATAAGCTGCATATTTTTGAAAATGATCATACAAACAGAATTCAGACATTGTGTAGCAAATTTTCATTCTCCATATTGTCTGTTCAAACCACTACAAATTAAAAATAAATAAATATAAAAATTCAGACATAAAGATAGTTTTGCTAATAAGAAATTCAAAACATTTTCTGCTTTAGAGAAATTTGATATCTATACTATTTCTGAGACCTTCTTTAATGATGTGAAATGCATATGACAAATTCCAGGCTATTTCTCCTCACATTGTAGGAGATCTGCTGGACTAGGTGGCAGTGGCTCAATATGTGCAAAAAAAAAACACTGAAAATATAGAAACCAAGGGCTAGAAACTGCTCAAGTAATAATAAATTAACAAATATTAGTAATATTGAGCATTTAAGCAAAATATTATAAAACCTGCTGTGCAGCATCTATGCAGAGCATGAGGATTTATGGATTAAACTCCAGGATGAAAGAAACTATCTAACTACTTAGACTTTGATTGAATACAGGGATTTGATATCAATTAAATATACCCAAATATTAATTGACTATGTTAATCAGACATTCTCAAAAAATACAAATTTCTAGTAGGGGAGACAATACCTTGGATCTTCTATTAGCAATCTAGGATGACTTCACTCCCTACCAATGCTCTTATCCTGTGTAATTTACTTACATTTTGATAACATACTTTTTAATTGAAGAATAAATTCAAAATCACTGATTAATAAAAGTCAATGCACCTAGACTTTTCCATAGAAAAGCTATCATATAATACATTACAAGCCATTGAAAACAGATAGGTATAATGCCCTCAATGACAAAACAATCTCTGTTTATGATAATATTAATGAATTATCTGATATTAATTTCTGTATTCACCAAGATGTACTGATAAAATGTAAGCACATGGTTTAATTAAAAAAAATGACAAAATTAGTAAAAAAATAACATCACTATGAAAACAAGCTAAATAAAGCATATTTTCTACTCATTTAACAGACTTCTCAGATCTAGAGAGGAATTTAGCTTGATATCAAATGGTGAAAGAAACAGTAAGGCACTGTTTATGGCAACATTTGTAAATTAAACGTTATCAATAAAACAAAAAAATACATGACTATCCATAGGATCATAGGATCATAGGAGGTTACTAGACTATTGGCCCTGAGGCCCTTATTAGCCTAGCCAAGAGTTTAGCCCATGTTTAGACAACACAGCACCCAAAGCCCCTGTCCAGCAGGGACACAGTTGGAATCCCAGGGGTGTATTTTCTGTTTCCCATCCAGTTATCCAGGTTGCGCTTAAAAAGGGATAATGATGTACTCTGCTTGATGTGGAGAGGGAGTCTATTCCACAGATGGGGGAGTCTCAGGGACACAAATCTGTCCACCAACAAGTCCTATTAATATCACAGACCAGGTTGAGGTCATGTAGACAGGTTGCTCGAGTGGAGCTTGACTGGCGGATATGCAGCAATCCCATCAAGGCAGGGTCTAAGACTGATTTATATGCCAAACAGACATCACCCCAGAGAAGTCTGTATGAAACTGAGTAGAGCGATAAGGCCTTTATCCTATCTGTGTAGGGTAGATGTTTGAGGCCCTGGATTCTCCTGGTGAGGAACCCCGGTGGTCTTTCCAGCTGCTGCATGTGCTTTGCGAGGTACATGCCGAAGGGTGCATTGTACTCAATAATTTTCCTTATAAGGGAAGAATACAGGGATGTTATGACAGCTTTGTCCCTGGATTAGATACCTTACTTATGAGGTGGGCCATGTAGAATACTTTCCGTACAATGGAAGCAACATGGTGGTCAAAAATCAGGTTGGTATCAATCTGGGTACCCAGATCCCTCACTACTGATTGTGTACTTAGGACATTGTTATTAATGTGATAATATGTGGGGATGTCACTCTTCCCCAAAGGGGATGATGATGAATTTTTTGGCATTCAGCTTGAGGCCATGTTTCTGGCACCAGTCATTTGTTTGGGTAAGACCTTCTTGGAGGACATCCAGATCACTTGGGGAATTGATGATTGTGCCCACCTTGCAGTCATCTGCAAACTTGGTCAGCCATAGTCCACTGGTTTTGGCCTGTACCTCAGAGAAGTATATCCCAAATAACAGAGGCCATAAGACCAATCCCTGGGGTACGATGCTCGTTACAGGTCAACTGTTAGAGGTGGCTTCCCCTATTTTGATTAGATGGGTTCTATCAGTGAGCCAGTTTGCTGGTAACATATGGATTGATGCCTAGTTGAGAGAGTTTGTCTACTATGCCTGAGTGGGGAATAGTGTCAAAGGCTTTGGCCAGATCAAGGTAGGCGGTATGCACTGCCCTTCCCTCATCCATGGCTTTGGTGACTGTCTCAAAGAAGTTGACCAGATTTAATAGACTAGACATGACCTCCCCTTGGCAAAGTCAAACTATGTGGGGTCGAGTGTTTGGAGGTTGGCAATGTCCTTGTTAATGAGGTCCATGATAATCCATTCCATGGCCTTGCAGATCAGGCTAGTAAGGCTGATGGGTCTATAATTTCCTGGATCGGTGGACTTTCCACCTTTCTGTAAAGAGATGACAGTGGCTGTCCTCCACATGGCTGGGAGACAGCCGGCACTCAGGCTTTGGTTAAATAGGGTGCCTAATGGTGCTGCAAGATTATGCCTGAGTTCATGTAAGATGCAGCCAGCAGATGTTATCGGGTCCCATGGAGGCTGTATTTTTGCCTTTGAGAGAGCAGTGATAAACTGTTCCCTAGAGATAAGGGGTAAAGGGCCAGTACTGGGGATGTCCTGATTTATTGATGGGGGGAAAGAGGGGAGAAGTTTTCAGTGAATCTTTCAGCCAGTATATTGTCTATATCTACACCATTTGTGTATGTGGTGTCCTTGCCTACCAGTTCTGAACAGATCTGGGTGCTTTCTTTGAGATTTTGGACATATGTGAAGAAGGCCTTATGATTGTCTCTAGTAAATATGGCCAATTTGGACTTGGAGTTGGCTTTAGAGGATTTCACTAGTGCTCTTATTTGCTTGTTCAGGCTAAGGAGAGATTGCTTCCAATTGGGCACCTGCTCCTTCTTGGTCCTGGACAGTAATTTTTTCCTTTTGTTATATAGCTTATTTATTGCAGATGTCCACCAGACAGGTTTACTCTTCCTTGCAGAGACTGATTTTGTCCTATCATGTATTCCTGATTCAATACATCTATATAAATGCTTCTATAGTACTTTGCTGTAGATTTGGACAATGGTGCCAGTTCCTACAGTGGGGGTGGAGGCTATGAAGCTGTTTATACCATTCCTCGGGAGGATGTAATCAGCTTTGGATAAGTTTTTTTTTGCTTGACCCTAGCTAGAGGGGGTTCAGGGGAGATGGTGACTTTGAAAGTGACCGCTTTATACTTGGATCTTACCAGGGAGGATGACACTGCAGGGGTGCTGCAGTGGTTACTCATGTTGGTTAATACCAAGTTCAAGATATTATCACCTCTTGTGGAGGTATCAACTAGCTGTTCCAAGGCATTTGCATTGATAAACATGAGGAATCTCTGGGCATCTGTTTTATGTCATGAGTAGCTTTTCCAATCTATGGTTGGGTATTAAAGTCACCCAGGATCAGGGTAAAGGGTTGAATCTTGATAGATTTGAAGAGGTCCAGATAGGTGAACATAGCAGAAATAAAAATTAAATGTGTTCAAACTTCACAATAAGCAAAGATATATGACTACAGAGACAAGACGATATATGTTTTAACTAATTGCAGATTGATAATTGTTGTCTCTTGTGGGACCAGTCAGCAAAACTGGTGGTTTCCTGCTAGCATCAAGGGTAGCCTTACTAAACCCATATCAACATTGTCAAGCAAAATGCTAAGATGGAGACAAATTCCTGATCTATGGCAAAAGGCTATAGTGATATCAGTTTATAAAGTGGTGGGTCACTTTAGGACCAGATGATTTTAGACACTTCAGCTTGTTGCATAATGAACATAAAACCACACAAAATTGTCAAGGAGCTGAGGCAAAATAACATACAGGTCTTATTTTTGTTAGATATGAATCACTAAGGATTTGCTTAGTGGAGACCATGTTTTTTGAATCTTGTGGAATTCTTTGAAAAGGTGAATGAAGTGCATGATAAAGCACTGATAGTGTGCACTACTTAACTTGATCATGCTGAGACGTCAACATCATTCCACACATGATAAAGCACTGATAGTGTGCACTAATTAACTTGGGCATGCTGAGACGTCAACATCATTCCACACATGATAAAGCACTGATAGTGTGCTCTACTTAACTTGAGCATGCTGAGACGTCAACATCATTCCACACATGATAAAGCACTGATAGTGTGCACTACTTAACTTGAGCATGCTGAGACATCAACATCATTCCACATAGAGAATTAATTAGGACATAAAAATAATTACTCTTAATCCATAAGTAATTTGCTACATAAAAAGTTGTAGAAACAAGATAAAGGGATGCTACCTTTTTTCTCCCAGTAAAGTTACCAGTGGGGCCCTGCAGAGTACTCTGCTGGGACTATTTGTTTTTGGACTATTTTCCTTGGCTGTAACAGCGGAAATAGGATCTGGTTAACAAGATATCCAATGAATACAAACATCATAAACTAATTACGTCAATGAATAATGTCAAGGTCCTCCAGGATTATCTACAAAAAATGATTATCTGATGCAGTAGGGATGACCTCACCTTAAACATCAATAAATGTAACACCATGAGACGGTCAGAAAAATCAATTCTGAATACAAAATAAGCAGTTAAGGCATAAAAGCAATATAATTGTTGAATATCTAGTGTCAATAGCTTACAACAGGTTAATATCTGAACAGTGTGTCTACCAAAATCCACAAAAGTATATTTTGCAACCATCTAATTCTAAGGGACATATACAACTATTCCGGGGAGATTATTCTAGCACTTTGAGTCTCACTCATTAAACCCATTATTGAATAAAGCACTGCATTTCATAGACTTTTAGCAATTCAACTGAAACTATGTGAAAAGTAATGTCATTATGAGAAAAATCTTAAAAGAGTGGAAAATTTGAACTATTCCTAAATGCTATAGAAATCATTGCCCAGCCAGTTTGCTGCAAAAGGTATGTTGTGGTCAGTGCACTATCCTGGTAAGAAAATGCAAAGTAAAATAAAATACATTATAATCTGCTGCTTAATGGTTAATTAGGAAAGGCCTCTAAAATGTAGGCAATGTGTGATCCATTTCTATATGAAAGTCTGTACCTACAACACAATACTGGGGGAGTTAACAACTGAAAAGGGAACTTCAAATAATAATAATTAAAGCAATAAGTAAAAAAATGTGATGTATACATGACACATACCTTTCAAGATTATGGATCCTGATGCTGCCTATTTTGACCTTTCATGAGAAATGTGGATCTATTGATAGACAACTGATCCACTTTCAAGAACAGATACACCTGTCAGAGTTTGTGCTGGTCACAACAAAGATTGCCCATCACTGAAAAAAAAACACCAAATCGCCAAGGACAATGACATAAAGGCTTATCTTGCTGCCTTTGAGAAGAATGCAATGCAGTAAAAGTAGTCTTGTGAGTGAAGATTCTGTCTTCCCAACTAGCAAGGACGTTTCTAATTTTTACATGACCGTGAAAGTTTTTTGCCCTATAACAAACTGGAAAAAATGCCTGCTACATCTAGATTTTTCTCTTGAAATACAAGCTATAAAATTTCACAAGTGTATATTGTCAACACTATGGCAAAAGATCTAATAGTAGATATAAAACACTTTATAAACCATACCTCTCAACCTCTTCACACAAGAAATCTGGACAAAGCCAAAAAAGAATGGGAGCACAAAGTCCCAAAGGACTAGAATCCGAAGAAAAAATGAAAAATAAAATGATCACTACTTTAGCTGTTGAACAATTTATGAGCTCAATCCCATGTAATTTAGGTAATTAGGCTTTACAGAGTGACTGAAAGAGTACTGACAAGTTGGTTGTGTTAACTGAATAGTCATTAACTAATGAAGCCTTGTTTCAAACTGAGCAAACTAAGGCTGCAACTTGTAATGTAAAATCTACTTGCAAACAGTCAGATAATATCAATAAATCAAATAATATGTTTTAAATGGGGAAAAAAAGAAGAGACATATTACTAAAGGAGCTTGGCTATTAATGGCTGTGTCTAAAAATGAAATTTTTTAGCCATGGTGCTAGCAAGAAAAATGTGGATGTTGCACCTTTCAGAGATGTAAATTTTAAGCAACATGTTAATAATTAAATTGATCCAGTGGAATACAATAAAATAATTGTTAGACTCGTAGAGTCAACTTATTGTCTCTGTGCCACTACTGAGTGAGTCAATGTGCAGCAGTGGTGGATGAGAAGGAATTGAAGGATTCCTAGATTTTATGAGCTTGGTCACACATATTAAGTAACCTTTTGTCTACAAGCATAAAAATTTATGATAAATGAATGGCTGAAGTAGTATTTGTGGAGTTAAGAAAGCATATCTTATAATATGTGTAGAAGTTCACAAACTGTTGCACAATGTAATGAATCCTTTAGCTTTAGCTCCTAGTCTAACACATGATATTGTAAGACATCAAGACCTAACCCATCAAAGTACTGTGGCGACTGTGGAAACTGTGTGAGGGGACAATCCAGTTAGTCTACAATTTGAATATATTGCAAGTAAAATGGGGGAACCACCAGCAGCAGCAGTAACATCTTGACACTCTGTTAAGAACATACAATTCTAGGCTCACTCCTATTAAGAATGGTAGAGAGCAACAGCAACCTGATACACTGTTAACAATATGCAGTCCTGAGAAACAAAAAAAGAATAGGTATAGAAAATTCAAAAATAATTTTACTATACAATTTTGCCTAAAATGCAGAGCAAAAGCTATATGTTATCAGGAAAATGCAAATGATGAGTTAGTGAAAGATGTCACTGTAGAGAGTGAGCATATTGCTGAAGGTGGAAAACTTTGTGGAATGCATAACTTTGGGTCTTCTTGCTAAAATATGAAGACTGGATTATATTCTGAAACTGGAAAAAGATAAACTTCTTAAGACCATCTCTCAGTCAAGACCCAATCTTAACAGCATTTATGGGTGTACAACAAACGCTTTTTTAAGGCCATCTAAGCACTGTTAAGATAAATCTTTTGCTAGGCACTGTTCCCTGTTATTCCCTAGCATGAGACCTATGCTAGGCACTGTTCTGTTGGTCCCTAACATAGGTCTCATGCTAGGGACTAAACAAAAACTGTGGCAGAATGAATTATGTAAGAGCTTCAACACACACACACACACACACACACACACACACACACACGCACACACGCACACACGCACACACTCACACACACACACACACACACACACACACACACACACACACACACACACACACACACACACACACACACACACACACACACACACACACACACACACACACACACACACACACACAAAAAGGCAGTTAGTTAATTAAAGGTTATACCTAGCTTCTGGGTGACATCTCTTTGACAGAAGTTAAGTGTATTAAAGAAACTGTAAAACATTTTGCCATTTTACACTTTTCTTTTCTGTAACTAGTATTACACTGGGTCAATTTAATCTCAACGTAGTACAAAGAATGATGATCAGCTTTCTCCCATCATAACTTCTCATCATAGATGTTACGAATTACCGTTTTCATTTCTCTTCATTTTCTTCTTCAGGTGAAATTCTTAACATAGGTTCATAGGTCCGTGTCTCAAAAACATATATTGGTTATGACTGGAAATCTGATCATTATATATTGTATTATTTACTCTGGCAAATGTTTGTTTATCTGTGAAACTTTTTCAACTATCTGTATATATAAGAGGTGGTTTTCTATATTTATATATTCATCCTCATGTGCAAAAATTGTTAGAAAGGGAGCTATGGATGGATGGATGAATGAATGAATGGATTTATTGATTAGTTCTGTGGGCATTTTGATTAGATGTAAATGAGTTTCCTTTACCTACACACTTGCTTTTTCTATTGAAACATTCATCTACTATCATGTCATAAGCCTTATCAATTCTGAAAACATGATATATAACTACACAAGTGTATGCACTTGTCACTCACCAAGCGTAAACTTAGTTACCAGATATTCTTAGAAAGGCTGGTCTGAAGATATATAAGCATCAATAACCTTTAAGACTTGTTTCATTTTCAAGGAGCCCCCAAACACTGTTTTCCACATGTCATCATGGGCATCCTTTTTGCACTCAAGTCTTCTGTTAATACAATATGAAGGAGTCCCCGCATGATCTTCCCATGTCAATAATCTTTTTACATTCAATTAATTCCTGATCTTACTAGTGTGTCTGTACACAATACCTTGTGATACAGCAGGATGATAAAGCCTTGGACAGAAGCTTTGTCATTTAACTTTAGTAAAAGGTTCACTTTCCTTAAGATGCAGCACATAGCTATATGATCAATTACCTTGCTATATTTATGAGACTCTAAAGTCTAGCATGCTAGTATCTTTCTATATACAAAGGTGCTTGTGATGTCATCCAAACTCTTTTTATCATTGACCTAGCTAATCACCACTAGACGCTCTCTGTACTTTTGTATCCTAGACCCATTCCCCCTGCAAGGAAACATGCCTCTTGGTTCTAACATCATGCGCCTGACACATGCTGGCTAAATATGAAGATGTGAAACAGCTTATAGATCTTTGGAGAGAGTCACTCTTTTCTAGATGATCGGCCTGCAAGATAAAAAATATTTTTTATCCTTCGAGCTAATGTGACAAAGTCCCACAGGAATGTCTATTTGCATGTGATGACATTACTGATTGTACCAAAATAAAGTAACATAAGGTATCAGCAGAGGACATAGCAACAGTCTTTTGCATGTATGTTCTTAAAATATTCATTATTTCTCATTTGTAATCTTTAGGAATTCGTATCTGTTAGGGATGCTTGCCATCAAAGTGACAACAAATTCTTTCTTGTTATGTTAAAGGACCACTATTCTTTCCTGCATGTACTGACCCTACTTTACAGCCAACTAAACTATACAGAAGAAGTCTGAGACTACAGTGTCTGTTGCAACCTAACAATGAGGCCAGGGCTCAGAAAACCAGCAGAAAATTAGTTTAAACTCCCCCAGTCCAACTGCTACTCACAGCACCAACTTAGTAATCAATATTAGCCATGTTGTTACTGGGTTAATGGGGTTTCCTGATATTATTGTTGGAATGTCAAAAGACACAGTGGAAGTTCATGATCTTTTCACTCATTTGAAGTCAATTTTCATCTAAGGTCAAGTAACAGAATCCAGTGTCTGTTACATAATCAGTAGCTTTTAGTACTTAGATGTTGTTCCTTGACGACACATCAGTACACCTGAAAATTTACCACAGTATCTTTTCTTTTTTTTTTTTTTTTTTGTGAAACAGTTGGCCCACAGCATAAACCACTAGTTGCCACAATCAGCTGCAAGCAGTGGTCAGAGAAGGCTCTAAGGTCACCAGAGACCAGGCTGAAGACTTGAAAGTTGACTGGAGAGAAAGCACAACAGTTCAAGGAATTACTCAGAGCTCTAGCACCTCAAGAAGAGGAGGAAATAGGTGGAGTTGAAGAAGAATGGCAGTGCCTAAAAACAGCATGTGTTTAGACTACAGAAAGATATGTGACCGAGCCAGGTATGGAAAAAAGGTACATAAGAAAAGCTGGTGGTGGAATGCAGAACTTCAGGAAGTCATCAAAAGAAAAAAGGAGTGCAGGAAGAAGTGGAAGACAGAAAAGACTGACCAGGTTAGGAAGGACTACTAGTTGGCTAACAAAGAAGATAAGAAAGAAGTTGCAATAGCAAACAATAGGGCATCAGAGGCACTGTAACAACTTCTGGAAAGTGACTCAGTAAGGGCACAAAAAACTATATCAAGTTGCAAGACAAAGACAGAAAGATTAAGAAGATAGGCAGACACCCTTCATAAGGGATGCCAGCAACAACCTGCTCACCAGCCCAGAGGACATCAAAAGCAGATGGAAGGAGTATTTTCAGCAACTTTTGAATAAAGAAAACCCCACAGAAGCTGTACTGCCTCAGAAACAGCCTAAAATGAGAAAAGAAGAGGAGCCCAGCCTTGAAGAAGTAAGAATAACACTAAGGAAGATGAAGTCAGGGAAAGCAGCAGGCTCAGATGAGGTCACAGCAGATATGATAAAGATGCTGGGTGAGATAGGGGAGAAATGGCTCCTGAGGGTACTAATAGCAGTGTGGAGAGAAAGGCGTATCCCAAATGACTGTAGAATAGGCATACTCATGCCAGTGTACAAGAACAAAGGGGACATTCACAACTGTGGGCAGTACAGAGTATCAAACTCCTATCACATTGCATGAAAGTTCTGGAGAGGGTGATTGATAAACGGATACACAGAGTAGTAGAATGTAAGATGGGAGATGAGCAGTTTGGATTCAGATCAGGATGCAGCACAATTGACCCGATGTTTGCATTGAGACAAATAGTTGAGAAGAAGCTAGAGATGAGGAGAGATTCCAACTGGGGATTCCTAGACTTGCAGAAAGCATATGACAAGGTCCCAAGAAAGCTGATCTGGGCAGTACTGCAGTGGTTTGAAGTCCCAGAAACATTGGTAAAATTTGTGCAGGCGATGTACAAAG